>NC_066583.1:201048259-201413259 GCF_024323335.1 Lathyrus oleraceus
ATATTTTCTTAAAAGTTTGTCAAATATTCTCGATATAAAATGTGATCCTCCATCGCTTATGACTAAACGTGGTGTTCCAAATCTAGGGAATATATAGTTTTTAAACAGTTTGATTACTACTCTAGTGTCGTTTGTGGGTGCAGCTATAGATTCAATCCACTTAGACACATAGTCCACAGCTACTAAGATATACCTGTTTCCTAAGGATGGTGGAAAAGGTCCCATGAAATCTATACCCCATACGTCAAAGAGTTCTACTTCTTGAATGTTTCTTAAGGGCATTTCATCACGTCTTGAAATGTTTCCAGTGCGTTGGCATCTATCACACTTGACAATGTAAGCATAGACATCATGCCACATGGTAGGCCAGAATAGGCCAGCTTGAAGAATCTTGGCGTATGTCTTAGAGGTGCTTGCATGTCCACCATAAGGTGCAGAATGACAATGCTCGATAATACTATTTACCTCTTCTTCTGGAACGCAACGGCGAAAAATGCCATCTTTACCCCTTTTGAAAAGGAGCGGTTCGTCCCAATAGAAGTTTCTCACATCGTGGAAGAATTTCTTCTTGCGGTGGTAGTCAAGATCAGGGGGTACTATATCAGCACCTAGGTAATTAGCGAAATCTGCATACCAGGGTACGTTACTTATTGCAAAGGAATTTTGAGGGGGCTCATAAGGCTCTAGGTTATTATCTTCAATGGTTTCTACTCTAGCGATCAGTCTATCATAGGCAAAATCATCATTTATGGGTATTAGTTCTGGTTTTAGATGTTCTAACCTAGAAAGGTGGTCAGCCACTACATTTTCAGTGCCTGTTTTATCTCTTATATCTAAATCAAACTCTTGTAGTAATAGAATCCATCGGAGTAACCTGGGCTTGGTATCTTTTTTACTTAATAGGTAACGAATTCCAGCATGATCGGTGTAAACAATAATTTTTGCTCCTACTAGATAAGATCTAAATTTGTCTATAGCGAAAACTACAGTGAGTAATTCTTTTTCGGTTGTTGCGTAGTTAAGTTGGGCAGCATCTAGGGTTCTACTGGCATAATAAATGGCATGTAATTTTTTATTTTTTCTTTGTCCTAGAACGGCTCCAACTGCATAATCACTAGTATCGCACATTATTTCAAACGGTTCCGACCAATCGGGTGGTTTCATAATGGATGCAGAGATTAATGCTTGCTTTAAAAGATTAAATGCGTCATTACATTTTTCGTCGAAAATGAATTCAGCATCTTTCATTAAAAGTCCGGTTAAAGGTTTAGTGATTTTGGAGAAGTCCTTAATAAAACGCCGATAGAATCCAGCGTGTCCAAGGAAGCTTCGGACTTCTCTGATGGTTTTTGGTGGTTTTAGGTTTTCTATAACTTCTATTTTAGCTTTATCTACCTCTATACCTTTTTCGGAAACTATATGTCCTAAAACTATTCCTTCGGTCACCATGAAATGACATTTTTCCCAATTTAGCACGAGGTTCACTTCCACGCATCTCTCCAGGATTTTCTCAAGGTTAGCAAGACAATTGTGAAAATCGAATCCGCAAATCGAGAAATCATCCATAAACACTTCCATGATACCATCTAGGTAATCTGCGAAGATTGACATCATGCAGCGTTGGAAAGTAGCTGGGGCATTACAGAGGCCGAAAGGCATTCGTCTGTAGGCAAAAGTTCCATAAGGGCATGTAAAGGTAGTTTTTTCTTGATCTTCAGGGTGAATAGGTATTTGGAAGAATCCAGAGTATCCATCTAGATAACAGAAGTAAGAGTGTCTGGCTAGACGCTCCAACATTTGGTCTATAAATGGTAAAGGGAAATGATCCTTCCTAGTTGCTTTATTTAATTTTCTATAATTTATACACATCCGCCATCCTCCTTCTAAATGTTTTGCTACATGTTCGCCTTTATCGTTTTGCACGACTGTGATGCCTCCCTTTTTAGGTACTACATGCACAGGGCTCACCCACTTACTATCCGAGATCTGGTAGATTATACCTGCCTCAAGCAACTTAAGAACTTCCTTCTTAACAACATCACTCATTATAGGGTTTATTCTTCTCTGATGCTCCCTAGAGGGTTTTGAATCTTCTTCTAACGAAATCCGATGCATGCATACGGATGGGCTTATACCTTTCAGGTCAGAGATATTATATCCTAAGGCTGAGGAATATCTTCGTAAAACGTCTAAAAGTTGGTTCGTTTCCTCTTGGCTCAAGGTAGCACTAACTATAACTGGACGGTTCATCTTTTCATCGAGGAACTCATATCTCAGGTTCTTAGGCAGTTCCTTAAGTTCCAAGGTTGGTTTCTTAGGGCATGGCATAGGATCTGGGGAAAGGGATAAACATTCGTAAAGGTTATCATCGATGTAAGGTTCTCTAAAGTCATCATCTTCCTTTATGGGGGTTGATGGTAACTTAATTGTTTTTATAATTTCTTTTTGTTCTAATTCTCTAACACATTCATCAATGATATCTAAGGCATAACACGAGTCTCCCATCACAGGTGCCATAAGAAATTTCGAAAGTATGAATTCTATTTTCTCGTCACCTACCTCAAATGTCAACTTTCCTTTCTTGACATCTATTATGGCTCCTGCAGTCGATAAGAATGGTCTACCTAGAAGGATTGGTATATCATTGTCCTCTTTGATGTCCATGACAACAAAATCAGTAGGGATAAATAGTTGACCTATCCTAACAGGAACATCTTCTAAAATGCCTATCGGATATTTAACAGATCTATCGGCTAACTGAAGTGACATCTTAGTGGGTTGTAATTCTCCTAAGTTTAACCTCTCACAAACTGCTAGAGGCATTAAGCTCACACTAGCTCCTAAGTCTAGAAAATCTTTTTCGATGACATGATTACCCAAGAGACAAGGAATGGAGAAATTTCCAGGATCTTTATCTTTCTTTGCTAATTTGTCCTCGGAAATAGCATTACATTCCAAAGGCTTCGAATCGTCAAGTCTACGTTTGTTGGTAAGGATGTCTTTCAGAAACTTTGCATAAGAAGGTATTTGGGTGATGGCTTCTGTGAAAGGGATTTCTACATGAAGTTTTTCTATAACTTTAATAAATTTTTGATACTGTTTATTGATCTGGGTTTGTTTGAGTCTTTGGGGATATGGTATAGGTGGTTTGTATGGCGGGGGCGGTACGTAAATTTTATCTTTAGGTCCTTCTCCTTTCTCTCGACCTTCCTGGTTTTCAGATTCCTCTGGTTCCTTTACTTTGTTCGGGGGTTTGGTACATTCCTTAGAAGTTTCGGGTTCACTCAATCTTGGGTTTGGTGGCTCATCATAAGCGTTCCCACTTCGTAGGGTAATGGCATTGGCTTGCCCTCTCGGATTTTGTTGAGGTTGTCCAGGGAATTGTCCTCCAGGTGTAGTCTGAGGGGCTTGGTTTAAAGCTACCTGAGAGATCTGGGTTTCAAGCATCTTGGTATGAGTAACTATTTGGTCAACCTTGGTTCCTAACTGAGTAATCAATTCGTTAACATGAATGTTTTGGTTCATGAACTCCTTATTTTGTTGGGTTTGAGCGGTGATAAAATTTTCCATAATTTTCTCAAGGCTCGGCTTTGGTGGTACAGGTTGCATAGGTTGATTTGATCTAGGGGCTTGATAACTAGGTCTCGGAGGTGCATTATTTTGAATAGGGTTATTGTTTTTATAGGAGAAGTTCGGGTGATTCCTCCATCCAGGGTTATAGGTATTTGAATATGGGTTCCCTTGGGTGTAGTTCACTTGCTCGGAGTGGGTTTCGTTTAATAGACTACATTCTGCGGATTGGTGTCCTTGGGTTCCACATATCTCACAATCCGACGAAACTGCGGCTACAGTATTCAGGTTTGTGTACATATGCTCGACCTTAAGGGCTAATGCGTCCATCTTAGCTTGCATCATGTCTATAGAGCTTAGTTCATGCACTCCTCCTTGGGCTTCCTTCTTCTCAACTGTCGCTCGTTCGACTCCCCATGATTGATGGTTTTGAGCCATGTCTTCAATGAGGGCACTAGCTTCAGGATAAGGTTTGTTCATCAGAGCACCGTCTGCGGCAGCGTCGATGGTCATCTTTGTGTTGTAATGAAGTCCATTATAAAAGGTTTGAATGATTAACCAATTTTCTAATCCATGATGTGGGCATGCACGTAACAACTCTTTATATCTCTCCCAAGCTTCGAACAGCGATTCTCCTTGGTTTTGGGTAAATCTAGTTACATGGTTTCTAAGAACGGCGGACTTACTCGGGGGAAAATATCTAGCAAGAAAAACTCTTCTAAGGTTATCCCAAGTCGTAATGGAATTGGGTGGAACGGAATCTAACCATGATAGGGCTTTATCTCTGAGGGAAAAAGGAAATAATCTTAAACGTATTGCATCAGGAGAAGCTCCATTGGTTTTAAAAGTATCTGCTAATTGAAGAAATATTTTTAAATGTTGGTTTGGGTTCTCGGTAGCGAGACCCGCGAATTGTCTATGTTGCACTAGTTGCAACAAGGACGGTTTAAGTTCAAAATTATTGGTTGGGATGGTTGGGTTTACTATACTAGAACTAGGTTCTTCGTTAGATGGTTGAGCGAAGTCCTTAAGAGGTCTTTGGTTTTGATCTTCGGCCATAGCTCTCTTAATTCTATGATAGAATAAACGTGCGCGAGCGTAACGTTCAGGTTCCGCCAGAGGGTATACTAAGCTTAAACTTCCGGTACTGCGAGTTCTTCGCATTGACCGGCGGGAAATAACCTAAGTCTAAACGATACAACAACAGGAAAATGAAATTTGACGAAATTAGTCCCCGGCAACGGCGCCAAAAACTTGATGCGTATGTTTTTCGCAAGTATACGAACGCGTCAGAGTAATATAAAAGATTATCGAATCCACATAGACCAAGTGTCAAGCTATCGTTATCTGTTGTTATGGTGTTTATCAAAGGCAGTCCAAAATAGGTGTTTTTGTAGTGTGCGATGAAAAGTAAAGTATTTAAATAGATTTAATTAATAAAGACAGGGTCGAATGTAATTCACGTAACCAATTAATAATCCAAGTACTTGCTAATAGAACTACTTATGGGTAATGTTTCCTACTTTGAAAAGAACTAATTTAACAGGAACTGTCGCTTTCGCGTATTCAGAACCGAGTTGTACTCCCTAATCAAACCCTCTTATTGTCACTTATAAAAAGGCGCGCATTGCGTTAGAGTAGTAAACCTATTTTTAAGAAATATAGTATCTTGACTAAGTTGAAAAGTATTATAACCTGGATTTCTTAACCAAAAGAGGTTCTTACGAACCAGACTCTAAACTTATAAACGCGTCCGAAAATAGTTTTAAAATCTCTTTTCTTCTTAATGTTAAAAACTCCTAATGAACTAGACAAAGCGCTTTCACTGTTTTTGAAATAGTTAAAAACAATTAAGTTTAAAAAGACGTTGGACGGCTTTCGATCTTACCCAACGGAATTGAAGTGCGGGAAAACTTAAGTTGAAAGTTAAAATAGCCCTTAAGTGTTTCTACGAACAATTGTACGGATTATTGGTTTAATTACGATCCTTACATTCTAACCTTTTAGATTTAGTTAGACATGGTAAAGTAAAAGTGCATTAAAGTAAATAAAAGTAGTGCGAGTGCGTAAAGTAAATAAAAGTAAAGCGGGTGCGAGAAATAAATAATTTAAAGAGAGTGCGAGAAATAAATAATTTAAAGTGAGTGCGGGAAATAAGTAAAGTAAAGGCGAGTGCGGGAAATAAATAAAGTAAAGGCGAGTGCGGGAAATAAATAAAGTAAAGGCGTATGCGGGAAATAAATAAAGTAAAGGCGAGTGCGGGAAATAAATAAAGTAAAGGCGAATAATAAAAACCTACTCCAATCGGAGGTCTGAGTAAATTGAAATGCGGAAATGAAAATGGCGGCAGGATTAACTTCCTTCCAAAGTGCTCCAAACTCGATTACAGACTCTATCACAGACTTGATCACACGATTGTGGTAACACTCTAATGCGAAGCGATTACCACTATAAAATACTGAATATATGCCTAAGTGAAACAAAGTTGCTTCTGAGTTTTCCTCTGCTCTAAGTTTGGATGATTGTAAAACTGAATTCGCGTTTCTATTTATAAGCAAATAAAAAAAATGGAATTGACTTGGATGCCCTTCAACTTGAAAATAGAGGAAACCGTTTCCTTCTTGTGGCGCCCGCCACAAGGCTATGGCGCCCGCCACAAGCACAAAGTGGGGCGCCTTAGTGGATGTAGTGGGGAAACGTGGGAGTTGAGGAAGTTGGACTTGGACACGTCATGGATTGGTCTGTGGCGCCCGCCATGGGGTAGGCCATAAGCACAAAATGCTGAATTTTAGGGTTTTTAGCCCTTTTTCACTCCTTTTCTCGATCGGGGCTCCGATTAAAGTAAAAACCTGAAAACAAAGGAAAACACAGTAATAACATAACAAAATGACAATAAAACAACTAGAATGCATGTGAAATCGGAGTCGAAAATACGTAAATTTTAGTGTTATCACACAACTTTATCGGATGCATAAGGGACAAGGCTCGCCAACCGTATAACCAACGGTGATACTGATCTATTGACATTATTGTTGTTGCTCATATCAAACTGAATAACTACCCGCTCAGGGGTCTTGAATACTGGCACAATCATATTCACATAATCTCCCAAATGACGGGACTGGAAAATATGAATAAGCCCTTCATCCATCAGCCTCTGAATATCCCTCTTGACAATAACACATCCACAAGGGTTCACACTGCAGATTACACAACCATCATAGTCATGCTCATATTCACTGGCCAAACAGATGTCTTTATGAATTTCCACCAAAGATTGTCTGATATGGCGAACATCATAAACCTTGAACTCACCAGGACAACCATCTACCATGTTAACATAAGCGTTACCATGAGAAGGAAACAAATTGGCTTTCACATTCAGAGCTTTATCCTTAAAGGAAACCGTACCACTCTTTAAAAGCTTATGAACTTCATACTTTAAAGGCTAACAGTTCTCTATATCATAGCCAGGGGCTCCCTGGTGAAAAGCACAGTGTAAATCAGATTTGAACCACCATGGAAGTGGCTCAGGAATTTGCGGAGGACTTCTTGGTTGGATTATATTTTTGAGGACCAATGATGGGTACAATTATGCATAAGTTATAGGAATAGGGTCAAAGGACACCTTCTTCCTATCAAAGCTTTGTTGATGATTATTGTTGTTGTTGTAGTTAGTTCTTTGTTGCGGTTGATGTTGATGTTGTTGTTGCTGAATCGGAACTGATTAATTATTGTTGTTAGAAAAAATCGGAATTACTGAGGAAACTTGATGTTGATGTTAACGTGGTTGAGAACTCTTTCTGACATGAGGCCTCCTCTGCCTCTCCACTGATACTAAATTAGTTTCTCCTTCCTTCTTCTTGGAGAAACTCCCACCATATTTCTTGCTGGATTATGCTTCTTCTTTAGACAAATGTCCTTCACGGACTCCTTCTTCTAGCCTCATCCTCATATTTACCATTTCGGTAAAATCATTAGGGGCACTCGCAATCATACACTTGTAATAAAACGAACTCAGTGTCTTCAAGAAGATCTTCGTCATTTCTTTCTCTTCAAGATGTGGACTTATCTGGCCAGCAAGGTCTCTCCATCTCTGAGCATACTCTTTAAATGTCTCCTTATCTTTCTGAGACATAGACATCAGGTGGCCTCTATCAGGTGCCATATCCACATTGTACTTGTACTACTTGACAAAGGTCTCGCCTAAGTCGTTGAAAGTACGAATGCTTGTACTGTCGAAACCCATATACCATCTCAAAGCAGCTCCAATCAAACTGTCTTGGAAATAGTGAATCAACAACTGATCATTATCAGTCTGAGTAGACATTTTTCTGGCGTACATCACAATATGGCTTAGCGGGCAAGTATTCCCTTTGTACTTTTCAAAGTCTTGGACCTTGAATTTAACCAGGATCTTAACATTGGGGACCAAGTAGAGTTCAGTAGCACTCTTCCCAAACAAATATTTCCCTCTCAAAGTCTTCAACTCTTTACACAACTTGAGGAATTGATATTTCATCTCATCCATTGATGACACTGAAATTCACCGTATTTTCGACTCTGATTTCGCATGCATTTTAGTTGTTTTATTGTTATTTTGTTTT
Source organism: Lathyrus oleraceus (assembly GCF_024323335.1). Taxonomy (NCBI): domain Eukaryota; kingdom Viridiplantae; phylum Streptophyta; class Magnoliopsida; order Fabales; family Fabaceae; genus Lathyrus; species Lathyrus oleraceus. The sequence goes on from NC_066583.1 coordinate 201,056,437, forward strand.
GTTATAACTATGTTTTTCTTTGTTTTCAGGTTTTCAGTCTAATCAGAGCCCCGATCGAGAAAAGGAGTGAAAATGAGCTAAAAAGCCTAAAAATCAGCATTTTGCACTTGTGGCTCCCACTAGGGTTGGCGCCATGGGTCCAGCCATGACGTGTCATAGTTCAACTTCTCCTCAACTTCCATATCTCCCACTATCTCCACTTGGGTGCCACAATTTACTCTTATGGCCGGGGCCATGATGTGGTGGCGGGCGCCACAAGAACAAATATGTCTACCTCCCAAATTCAAACTTAGTGGCATCCTTGTCATTTCCATTATTTTCCTTGCCTATAAATAGAGTCTTGATTTCAATTGTTTCATCATCCAAACTTAGTTATAACTAGGCATATATCAGTATTATAAAAGTGGTAATCGCTTCACATCGGAGTGTTGCCACACTGTGTAATCGAGTCTGTAATCGAGTTTGGAGCACTTTGGAAGGAAGTTAATCCTGCCGCCATTTTCATTTCTGTTACGCACTTTATTCGACCCTCCGATTGGAGCAGTTTTTATTGCTTTACCTTTGTCTACTTTATTTTCCGCACTGCACAACTTTGTTTATTTCTCGCATTCGCACTACTTTTATTTATTTCCCGCACTCGCATTACTTTGTTTATTTCTCGCACTCGCACTACTTTTATTAATTCTCGCACTCGCACTAATTTTATTTATTTCCCGCACTCGCACTACTTTATTTATTTTCCGCACTCGCACTACTTTATTTACTTTCCGCACTCGCACTACTTTTATTTAAATTAAAATGCACCTTTACTTTACCATGTCTAGCTAAACCTATAAAGGCTAGAATGTAAGGATCGTAATTGAACTGATAATCCGTACAATTGTTCGTAGAATCACTTAAGGGCTATTTTGACTTTTAACTTAAGTTTTCCCGCACTTAATTTTCGTTGGGTAAGATCGAAATCCGTCCAACGTCCTTTTAAACTTAGTTGTTTTTAACTATTTCAAATACAGCGAAAGCGCTTTGTTTAGTTCATTAGGAGTTTTTAACTTAAAAAGAAAAGTGATTTTAAAACTATTTTCGGACGCGTTTATAAGTTTAGAGTCTGGTTCGTGAGAACCTCTTTTGGTTAAGAAATCCAGGTCAAAATACTTTTCAACTTAGTCAAGATACTATATTTCTTAAAAATAGGTTTACTACTCTAATGCAATGCGCGCCTTTTTATAAGTGACAATAAGAGGGTTTGATTAGGGAGTACAACTCGGTTCTGAATACGTGAAAGCGACAGTTCCCGTTAAATTGGTTCTTTTCGAAGTAAGAAACACTGCCCGTAAGTAATTCTATTAGCAAGTACTTGGATTATCAATTGATTATGTGAATTACATTCGAACCAGTCTTTATTAATTAAATTTTATTTAATACTTTATTTTTCATTGTGCACTCTTAAAAACCCTATTTCGATTACCTTAGATAAACACCGTAACAATAGATAACGATAGATTGACACTTGGTCTCTGTGGATTCGACAATCTTTTATATTACTCTGACGTGTTCATATACTTGCGAAAAGCACGCATCAAGTTTTTGGCGCCGTTGCCGGGGATCAATTTCGTCAAATTTCGTACTTTGTTGTTATATCGTTTAGACTTAGGTTGTTACTTACCGGTCAGTGCGAAAAACTCGCAGCGCAGGAAGCTTAGTATTTGCTCTGGCGGAACCTGAACGTTACGCTCGCGCACGTTTATTTTTCCATAGAATTAGGAGAGTTGTGGCCGAAGATCAAAACCAAAGACCTCTTAAGGTTTTCGCCCAACCATCCAATGAAGAACCTAGTTCTAGTACAGTAAACCCAACCATCCCAGCTAATAATTTCAAACTTAAACCCTCCCTGTTGTAACTAGTGCAACAGAGACAATTCGCAGGTCTTGCTACTGAGAACCCAAACCAACATTTAAAAATCTTTCTCCAATTAGCAGACACTTTTAAAACCAATGGAGCTTCTCCTGAGGCAATTCGTTTAAGATTATTTCCTTTCTCCCTCAGAGATAAAGCCCTATCATGGTTAGATTCCCTTCCATCCAATTCCATAACAACTTGGGACAACCTTAGAAAAGTATTCCTTTCTAGATACTTTCCCCCAAGTAAGACCGCCGTTCTTCGAAACCATATAACCAGATTTACCCAGAACCAAGGGGAATCGATGTTCGAAGCTTGGGAGAGATATAAAGAGATGTTAAGAGCATGCCCATGTCATGGTCTAGAAAATTGGTTAATCATTCAGACCTTCTATAATGGGCTTCACTATAACACTAAGATTACCATCGACGCTGCCGCAGGCGACGCACTGATGAACAAACCTTATCCTGAAGCTAGTGCCCTCATTGAAGATATGGCTCAAAACCATCAATCATGGGGAGTTGAACGAGCGACAATTGAGAAGAAGGAAGACCAAGGAGGAGTACATGAGTTAAGCTCTATAGACATGATGCAAGCTAAAATGGACGCATTATCCCTCAAGGTTTAGCATATGTGTACGAACCCGAATACTGCAGCTGCAGTTTCGTCGGATTGTGAGATATGTGGAACCAAAGGACACCAATCTGCAGAATGCAGTCTCTTAAACGAAACCAACTCTGAGCAAGTGAACTACACCCAAGGGAACCCATATTCGAATACCTATAACCCTGGATGGAGGAATCACCCGAACTTCTCCTATAAGAACAATAACCCTATCCAAAATACTACACCTCCGAGACAACCAGGTTACCAAGCCCCAAGACCAAATCAACCTATGCAACATGTCCCACCAAAACCGAGCCTTGAGAAAATTATGGAAAATTTTATCACTGCTCAAACCCAACAAAACAAAGAGTTCATGAACCAGAACATTCACGTTAACGAACTGATTACCCAGTTAGGAACCAAGGTTGACCAAATAGTTACTCATACTAAGATGCTTGAAACCCAGATCTCTCTGGTAGCCTTAAATTAAGCCCCCCAGACTACACCTGGAGGATAGTTCCCTGGACAACCTCAACAGAATCCGAGAGGACAAGCCAATGCCATTACCCTACGAAGTGGGAACGCTTATGATGAGCCACCAAACCCAAGATTGAGTGAACCCAAAACTTCTAAGGAATATACCGAACCCACGGACGAAGTAAAGGAACCAGAGGAATCTAAAAAACAGGAAGGTCAAGAAAAAGGAGAAGAACCTAAAGACAAAACTTATGTACCACCCCCACCATACAAACCACCAATACCATATCTACAAAGACTCAAACAGACCCAGATCAATAACCAGTATCAGAAATTCATTAAGGTTATAGAAAAACTTCACGTAGAAATCCCTTTCACAGAAGCCATCACCCAAATACCTTCTTATGCAAAGTTTCTCAAAGACATCCTTACCAACAAACGTAGACTCGACGATCCGAAGCCCTTGGAATGCAATTCTATTTTCGAGAATAAGTTAGCCAAAAAAGATAAAGATCCTGGAAATTTCTCTATTACTTATCTTTTGGGAAGTCATGTCATCGAAAAAGCTTTTCTAGACTTAGGAGCTAGTGTGAGCTTAATGCCTTTAGCAGTTTGTGAGAGGTTAAACTTAGGAGAATTACAACCTACTAAGATGTCACTTCAATTAGCCGATAGATCTGTTAAGTATCTGATAGGCATATTAAAAGATGTCCCTGTTAGGATAGGTCGGTTACTTATCCCTACTGATTTTGTTGTCATGGATATCAAAGAGGATAATGATATGCTAATCCTTCTAGGTAGACCGTTCTTATCAACTGCAGGAGCCATAATAGATGTCAAGAGTGGAAAGTTGACCTTTGAGGTAGGTGACGAGAAGATAGAATTTATACTTTCAAAATTTCTTATGGCACCTGTGATGGGAGACACATGTTATGCCATAGATATCATTGATGAGCGCGTTAGGGAAATCAATGAGATAGCAAATCAAGACAATTGGCTGAATCCTGTGAAATGTTTTCATGGAAGTTCACTGATTTCTTCTTTTTATAAAGTCAATCGACTTCGATTCTTGAATAATCAATATAACTTCTCTTTCGATTGTAACAAAAGATTCTCTTTTTATGGGGAAAGGTCCTGTAATTATGATTTTCTGTATGAACAATTCCTCAATGTCTTGTTCAGTGGAAAGAAAATATTTTCTTTGTGCGGCGGAAAAAAAAAACATGCTTTTTTGGACAGAGATATTATTTCACCAAGCGAGTTAGAGGTCTCTAACATATTGATAGCAAATACTTTTCCGCAAAGTGGTGATGACGGATATGAGTTGTACAAATCTTTCCATTTTCCAACTCGCGTTCCTAGAGCTATTTACTCGATCGCGGACATTTCTGGAACACCTCTAACAGAGGAAGAAATAGTGAATTTTGAAAGAACTTCTTGTCAACCTCTTTCCGCTATTAATCTCTATGATCCAAAATGGAAGAAGTTGCATAAATATTTGAATTTCGATTCAAACATCGATTTGCTTGACACTGATTTGCGTGACACTCTATATACTCTATACTCTGATAAAATTTTACCATCCGAAAAGAGAAAAAAACCTCTAAAAAAATTCTTTAAAAAAGGGCAGATGTATAGAAACTTTCAAAGAAAGAGTAGTTTTTCAATTTTTCTATCCAAATTGAAGCGATTGTACCCGTATATAATACCTTTGCTCCTTACCTGGACAGGGCAACAAACTCTACTTTTACCATTTATAGAGACTTTTTGGGATCTAGTTGTAATACTAAGGAAGAGTCCTAAATGGAAAAAATTTGTATCTATTTTTTCTCCTAGTAATTTTTTACATGGAGCCAAGGCAATTCTTCGGGAAATTGCACAACGGAACCGTATAAGTGAGATTTCGAGTAAGTGTTTACATAATTTTGTTGTAGACGTGTACGAAGATCTTTTTCACACAAATAATGAGTCACCATTCCATCTGAGATCACTAAATATTGAGGAGTTCCTGTTTTCAATCCTTTTACTTCTTATTACTGGATATTTAGTTTATGCACATCTTGTCTGTGTTTCTGGATTCTCTAACGAGTTACAGACAGAGTTCGAACAGGTCAAATCTTTGATGATTCCATCCTACATCATTGAATTGCGAAAACTTCTGGATAGGTATCTTACATCAGAACAAAATTCTTTCTGGTTAAAGTCTATTTTTGAAGTTGCTCTAGAACAATTCGGAAATTTTCTAGAAGAAAGAGGAGGTTCGCCTTCTGGCGGAAACATCCCAAGGGGTAAAGGTTTTAATCTCATGGATCTCAGAAGTATTATACCAAATCCCATCAATCGAATCACGTTTTTGAAAAATACGAGACATTTAAGTCATACAAGTAAAGAAATCTATTCATTGATAAAGAAAAGAAAAAGGATGAATAGTGGTGATTGGATTAATGATAAAATAGAATCCTGGATCTCGAATAGTGAGTTGATTGCTGATAAAGAACGAGAATTCTTACTTCAGTTCTCTACCTTAACGACAGAAAAAAGGATGGATCAAATTTTAGTGAGTCTGACTAATAGTGATGAGTTATCAAAGAATAACTCTGGTTATCAAATGATTGAGCAACCGGGAACAATATACTTAAAATATTTAATTGACATTCATCAAAAGGATCTAATGAATTATGAGTTCAATCCATCCTGCTTAGCAGAAAGACGGGTATTCCTCGCTCATTATCAGACAATCACTTATTCAGAAATCCCGTGTGGGCCTAGTTGTTTGGATTTCCCATCTCATGGGAAACCCTTTTCGCTATGCTTAGCCCTATCCCCTGCTGAGGGTATTTTAGTGATAGGTTCACTAGCAACTGGACAATCCTATTTGCTCAAATCTCTAGCGACAACCTCCTATGTTCCTTTCATTACAGTATTTGTAAACAAGGGCCTGGAGAACTTTCCTAAGGGTTTTGATACAGATTATAATGAGGAGGATCTTTTTTATGAAAGAGAGGGTACCATTTACAGTCTTTTACCTGATACCGAGGGTAGTTGTTATAATCCCCATAATTATGAAAGGGATGATAGTGACGATTTCGACCATAAACTTGATAGGCGATTGAAGTTTCTAAGTATGAAGGATCCGATATCTAGCGATATCATACCGGAAGACGAACTAGACCGGTTTTATTTAAGACTTCAATTCGAATTAGTAAAAGCAATGTCTCCTTGCATAATTTGGATTCCAAACATTCATGATCTCGATAGGAATGAGTCGGATGACTTATCGCTGGGTATATTAGTGAACTCTCTTTCCAGAGATTCTGAAAAAGGTTCTACTAGCAATAATCTTGTTATTGCTTCTACTCATGTTCCAAAAAAAGTGGACCCTTCTTTAATAGCGCCGAATAAATTAAACAAATGCATTAAGATACGAAGGCTTCTTATTCCACAACAAAAAAGCACTTTTTTACTCTTTCATATACTAGGGAATTTCACTTGGAAAAGCAAATATTCAATACTAATCGATTGGGGTCTCTAACTCTGGGTTCTAATGTACCAGATCTTGTAGCACTTACTAACGAGGCGCTATCAATTAGTATTATACAAAAGAAATCTATTATAGACACTAATATAATTAGATCTGCTCTTCATAGACAAACTTGGGATTTTAGATCTCAGATAATAGAGATTCAGGATCATGGGATCCTTGTTTATCAGCTAGGAAGGGTTGTTTCACAAAATCTACTTCTAAGTAATTGCTCTATAGATCCTATATCTATCTATATGAAGAAGACATCGTGTCAGGAGGGGGATTCTTATTTGTACAAATGGTACGTCGAACTTGGAACAAGCATGAAGAAATTAACTATACTTCTTTATCTTTTGAGTTGTTCTGCCGGATCGGTCGCTCAAGACTTTTTGTCTCTACCCGGACTTAATGAAAACAATGATGGGATCACTTCTTATAGACTCCTTGAGAATGATTCTAATCTAGTTCATGGGCTATTAGAAATAGAAGGTGCTCTGTTGGGACCCTCCGAGACAGGAAGTCGGTTGGATAATGATGGAGTGCCATTGCTTCTTCGGTCCGAACCAAGAAATCCCTTAAATATGATTCAAAATGGGTTTTCTTCTATCGTTGATCATAGATTTCTCTATGAAATCTATGAATCGGGGTTCGAAGAAGGGGAAGGAGTCCTCGACACGCAACCGCTAGAGGAGGATTTATTCAATTCCATACTTTGGGCTCCTAGACTGTGGCGCCCTTGGGGCTTTCTCTTTGACGAAGGGTCCAATGAATTGAGATTTGCCTATTGGGAAGGGTCATTTCAGGACAAAGATGATAATGATTCGGAGGTCTTGCAGGATGGAACCATGCAGGACCAGACACGAGTGAGATCTTCCAACGAACAAGGGTTTTTTCAAATAAGCCAATTCATTTGGAACCCCCCAGATCCACTCTTTTTGCTATTCCAACAGGATCCTGCGTTTTCACATCAAGAATTTTCTCCAGATGAAGAGATGTCAAGGATACTTTTGACTTCCCAAACCAAGAAAAAGGATTGGAAATATCTAAATGAAAGATGGTTTACGAAGAATATGCGAGAACAGAATTTGAAATTCTTGAGTAATCAGGAGAGATGGTTTAGAACCAATAGTTCAGTATCAAATGAATTTTTTCGTTCTAATACTCTATACGAAAGTTATCAATATTTATCAAATTTGTTCCTATCTAACGGAACCCTATTGGCTCAACTTACAAAGACATTGTTGAGCAAAAAATGGCTTTTCCCAGACGAGATGATTATTACTATCTGTTCCAATAACGAACGATTGGTTTCACTGAATAATGAAATAAAATAGATACTTTCTTTCTCGTCGTCTCAAGTTGATATTAGGGGATCTTCTCAATTGAAAGATCCCCTAATATCGATAATCCATATTGCGGTTGACCGAGCCTACTTGTTTTGAAGCAAATAAAGAGATCCACGGGGTTACTTTTCCTATTCCGATATTCATGACCAATAAGTACAGAATTTTATTTCTTTTCGGATAGGTCCTGAAAGGAGAAAGAAGGTTGGCATGCCAACAGGCGTCTATTATGGAATTCACCCGACCCGAGAGTACAGTACCGATTTTTTTGAATGTCGAGTGCTAAAGTCATTGAATGCGTAAGTCACCAATCTCCTAAATCGAATATAGAATCTACTTTATCCGTTGGTTTACGGGGGTTGCAGGCTATAGATATTCCATAATCTATTCTATCTATATTATATAGATTTCTACTTTTATTGATCACTCCTACTAGATATCAAACACAGCTTTGTACTATACAAATCGAATTGATATGATATATAAAGTATAAAGTACAATAAAAAGAAAAATGTGGATATAGTTGAATGGTATAATTTCTCTTTGCCAAGGAGAAGACGCGGGTTCAATTCCCGCTATCCGCCGTTACTTCTGTATTGAATAGTATATTTCAATATATTTTTTTTAATATAAAAAAGTGAATTCCATTTTTTATCAAAAATGGTGCGGAGACGGGATTTGAACCCGTAACCTCAAGGTTATGAGCCTTGCGAGCTATCAAGTTGCTCTACTCCGCGATAAATTGAATGTGCCCCTCCATCATATGGGTACAAATAGAATAAACCATTTATACGGAATGGTCAAGGGACCGTACTATGATTGCAGATTATCCATCAAAAAGAATAAAAAAATGAAGAGAATTGTTTATTCTTACCAACTCGATCTTGTTGCACCGGGCAACAAACATTGGTGAACCATTTCTCGAACTGCGTGTCGAGATAATCCAAAGTGTCGATAATTACCCCGTGGTCTTCCGGTCGCAAAACAACGTCGATGAAGACGTGTAGGTGCACTATTACGCGGTAGTGCTTCTAACTTTCCCTGAATTTCCCAACTCTCACTTAACGGCCGAGCTTTGCTCATTTCTTTTGTTGGATATCGTCGAATCAAATAAAAAATTTCTTCCAATTTTTTCCTCTTCTTCTCCCTGGTAATCAAACTTTTCTTTGCCATGATGATTCATTTCTTATTACTATCCATAATTTTTTCCTATTCTTATTCCTCGAAATCAAACTTTTCTTTGCCATGATGATTGATTTCCTATTACTATCAATGCTAGAAGTCGGATCCTAGATGTAGAAATAGAAGAATTCTTCATACAAAGAGATTAAATTTTTGCAGACACAATAACGAATCAAATTAACCAAATTTACCTGATGTAGAGGCAATCAAGAAAGCTGCATAAGTAAATATATAACCTACCGAAAAGTGGACTAATCCAACCAATCTTGCTTGGACAATCGAAAGAGCCACAGGTTTATCTCTCCATCGAATCAAATTCGCCAAAGGTGTGCGTTCATGAGCCCATGCTAAAGTTTCAATCAATTCCTGCCAATATCCGCGCCATGAGATTAAGAACATAAATCCAGTAGCCCAAACAAGATGTCCAAATAAGAACATCCACGCCCAGACTGATAAACTATTCATACCAAAGGGGTTATACCCATTGATAAGTTGTGAAGAATTTAACCATAGATAATCTCTTAACCATCCCATCAAATAGGTTGAAGATTCATTAAATTGTGAAACATTACCCTGCCATAATGTAATGTGCTTCCAATGCCAATAAAAAGTAACCCATCCAATGGTATTTAACATCCAGAAAACTGCCAAATAAAATGCGTCCCAAGCAGAAATATCACAAGTACCACCTCGTCCCGGACCATCGCAAGGAAAACTATAACCAAAATCCTTTTTATCCGGCATTAACTTGGAACCACGTGCATCTAAAGCACCTTTTACTAAGATCAATGTAGTTGTATGTAAACCAGGAGCAATAGCATGATGAACCAAGAAGTCTCCAGGCCCTATTGTTAAGAATAGAGAATTACTATTCTCATTAATAGCATTTAACCAACCCGGCAACCATATGCTTCGCCCCGCATTCAGCGCCGGACTATTCGTTGAAGATAAAAGTACATCGAAACCATATGAAGTTTTACCATGAGCAGATTGTATCCATTGGGCAAATATAGGTTCGATCAAGATTTGTTTCTCTGGAGTGCCAAAAGCAAGCATGACATCATTATGGACATAAAGTCCCAAAGTATGGAACCCCAGAAATAGGCTGGCCCAACTTAAATGGGATATGATAGCTTCTTTGTGCTCTAACATTCTTGCCAATACATTATCCGCGTTCTGTTCGGGATTGTAATCTCGAATAAAAAAGATAGCTCCATGAGCAAAAGCCCCTGTCATAATAAATCCTGCAATGTATTGATGATGAGTATATAACGCAGCTTGAGTAGTAAAGTCTTGTGCTATAAACGCATAAGCAGGTAACGAATACATGTGTTGAGCTACCAAAGAAGTAATGACCCCTAACGAGGCTAGAGCAAGGCCTAATTGAAAATGAATTGAATTATTGATTGTGTCATAAAGACCCTTATGTCCACGCCCCAATCTACCCCCCAGAGGAATATGTGCTTCTAAAATATATTTTATACTGTGCCCAATACCGAAATTAGTTCTATACATATGACCACCAATGAGAAAAAGAATTGCAATAGCTAAATGATGATGGGCCATATCGGTAAGCCATAAACTTTGCGTTTGAGGATGGAATCCCCCGAGAAGTGTTAGAATGGCAGTTCCCGCGCCTTGCGAAGTACTAAATAAATGATTACTAGAATCGGGGTTTTGAGCATAAAGATTCCACTGACCTGTAAAAAGTGGCCCTAATCCTTGAGGGTGAGGCAATACACTTAAGAAATTATTCCATCGAACATATTCTCCTCTGGATCCTGGAATAGCCACATGGACTAAATGCCCTGCCCAAGCTAAGGAACTGACTCCAAATAGTCCTGACAAATGATGATTGAGGCGGGATTCGGCATTTTTAAACCAGGAAACGCTCGGTTTCCATTTCGGTTGTAGGTGTAACCAGCCCGCTAATAAGGATATGAAAGAAAGAAATAATAGAAAAATAGCTCCAGTATAAAGATCCTCATTAGTACGTAAACCAATTGTATACCACCACTGATAAACACCGGAATAGGCAATATTCACTGGGCCAAGAGCACCCCCTCGAGTAAAAGCTTCTACAGCCGGTTGACCAAAATGGGGATCCCAAATTATGCATAATTGAATCCCTAATCTTTCGTTCATGGGGTTTTTCCATTTTTCATATGGTTCCTTTTTTTAAAAAGGATAAAAACCTTTTAAGTACAATAATTGCACCAAGTGTTATTTTTACCCAAGGCTTTGCGACTTCGGGTCTTTTAACCAAAATGCATCAATCCGTAATATTAGTACCCGCTCTACAATCCCATTGGCTAATGATGCACGTAAGTATGATGATATTGGGCTATGCAACTCTTTTATGTGGATCATTATTATCGGTGGCTATTTTAGTCATTACGTTTCAAGAAGTCATCCAAATTCTTTCTTTTAGAAAGAATTTGGATTCTTTAAAAAAAAGTTGATTTTGTTGAAATCAAATACATGAATAGGAATGAAAGAAACAATGTTTTACGAAGAATTTCTTTTTCATCTTCTAGTTCTAGAAATTATTACAGGTGTCAATTTATTCAACAATTGGATCGTTGGGGTTATCGTATTATTAGTCTGGGTTTTCTCTTTTTAACGGTAGGTATTCTTTCAGGAGCAGTATGGGCTAACGAGGCATGGGGTTCCTATTGGAATTGGGATCCAAAGGAAACTTGGGCCTTTATTACTTGGACCATATTCGTAATTTATTTACATACTAGAAAAAAGAAAAAATTAGAAGGTATAAATTCTTCAATAGTGGCCTCGATAGGATTTCTTATAATTTGGATATGTTATTTTGGGATCAATCTATTAGGAATAGGACTACATAGTTATGGTTCATTTACATCTAATTGACTAAAAGAACCTGAGAAAGCAAAATATGGAAAGCATATATACTTTCCATAAATCGTCGAGAACCCTTTCAATCAAGTAATGTAATGATTCAAGGGGTTCTCACAAACAATAAACATATTCAATTATAATTTCAATTTTTTAAGTGAATATAAAATCTAACGGAAAATATTTTTTTTATCTTTTTGATTCATTTATTCACAAAAATCATCGTTAATGATATAAAAATAGAATAGTTAATGATATAAACTTCAATAATTCATCATTTCTAAATTTAGTAGTATTATTGAGACGAAGTTCTGACCATGTGTCCGAGAAACAAGAGCGGTTGGATCTCTATCAATGGAATCTCATCACCCATACATAACAAATTGGTGCGATATATTCAACTTATATTATAATATATGAACAGTAAAAAAGCTAGTATTCTTATTGAGACTAGAACTCATAGGGAAGAAAGAATAAAATAGATTTATGAATGGAATCAAATATGCAGTATTTACAGAAAAAAGTATTCGGTTATGGGGAAAAAATCAATATACTTTTGATGTCGAATCAGGATCAACTAGGACAAAAATCAAACATTGGATGGAACTCTTCTTTGGTGTCAGGGTAATAGCTATGAATAGTCATCGACTCCCAAGAAAGGGTAGAAGAAGAAGAATGCGACCTATTATAGGACATACAATGCATTACAAACGTATGATCATTACGCTTCAACCGTGTTATTCTATAGAAATTAGAACTAATCAAGAATCCAGAGATATATGATAATATTACTTTTGGATATTTCTGAATTGAATCAAAAATGGATATCTGAATTCTCAGAAAAACTTGACAAAGACATTATTATTAGGGTGAATAAGGAAGTAGGGCAAACATATCTTGTAGTATTATTCTGGGATGAAGATTAAATTCATCAACAACGTATGATCATTACGCTTCAACCGTGTTATTCTATTCCACCTCTTAGAAAGAAAAGAACTTTAATAAAAATACACTTAATAACATAACATGGCGATACATTTATCCAAAACTTCTAGCCCGAGCACACGCAATGGAGCCGTAAACAGTCAAGTGAAATCCAATTCACGAAATCGTTTGATTTCTGGACAGCATCATTGTGGTAAAGGGCGTAATGCCAGAGGAATCATTACCGCAGGGCATAGAGGGGGAGGTCATAAGCGTCTATACCGTAAAATTGATTTTAGACGCAATGAAAAAGACATATATGGTAGAATCATAACCATAGAATATGACCCTAATCGAAATGCACACATTTGTCTCATACACTATGGGGATGGTGAGAAAAGATATATTTTACACCCCAAAGGGGCTATAATTGGAGATACCATTGTTTATGGTACAGAAGTTCCTATAAAAATGGGAAATGCCCTACCTTTGAGTGCGGTTTGAACTATTGATTTACGTAATTGGAAGTAACCAATTAGGTTTATGGCGAAACCTAGAAATCGATCACTGATCCAATTGGAGTAGATAGACTTCAACAGAAAACTGAAGAATAACGGCAACAAGTGATTGAGTTCAGTAGTTCCCAATATACAATTATTGACCCTAGAGATATAGTAATATGGAGAAGACAAAATTGTTTCAAGCACCGACAGAACACGAAGCGCTCCTCGTTTTAACTAACGGGAAGACAAGGATTATTCACATTTCATTTGATGGTCAAAGGCAAATTGAAAGCGAAGCAGTGGTAATTCTAAGGATTCCTCCGGGAAAAAATAGAAATGTCTCCTACGTTACCCGTACTAGGTGTAAGTAGCAACGTAATTTCATAGAGTCATTCGGTCTGAATGCTACATGAAGAACATAAGCCAGATGAAGGAACGGAACAGAAAGACCTAGGATGTAGAAGATCATAACATGAGTCATTCATTCGGAAGATTTTGATTCGTCGATTATATATCCACTCATGTGGTATGGTACTTAGTTATGTCATATATAATCTACGAAATAAACGATATATAAGATGCATCTGTATAGATATTATAATCTACATCCAGAAAGCCGTATGCTTTGGAAGAAGCTTGTACAGTTTGGGAAGGGGTTTTGATTGATCAAAAAGAAGAATCTACTTCAACGGATATGCCGTTAGGCACGGCCATACATAACATAGAAATAACACTTGGAAAGGGTGGACAATTAGCTAGAGCAGCGGGTGCTGTAGCGAAACTGATTGCAAAAGAGGGTAAATCAGCAACATTAAAATTACCTTCTGGAGAGGTCCGTTTGATATCAAAAAACTGCTCAGCAACAGTCGGACAAGTAGGGAATGTTGGGGTAAACCAGAAAAGTTTGGGCAGAGCCGGAGCTAAACATTAGCGAGGCAAGCGTCCTGTAGTAAGAGGGGTAGTTATGAACCCTGTAGACCATCCACATGGGGGTGGTGAAGGGAGGGCGCCAATTGGTAGAAAAAAACCCTCAACTCCTTGGGGTTATCCTGCACTTGGAAGAAGAACTAGAAAAAGCAATAAATATAGTGATAATTTGATTCTTCGTCGCCGTAGTAAATAGTCAGTGGAGCGTAGAGAAAATAGAATTTGTTTCTTCGTCTTTACAAAAGAAAAGAGCAATTTACTATGACATTATATGATTTTCTTTTTTTAGAGATTCTATATTTTATTTTAAAAAATTTGAAATATAAAATATAAGAGAAAAAATTCACTTTTTTACAAATTATAAGAGGAATAATTAACAACTATGACACGTTCACGAAAAAAAACCCTTTTGTAGCGAATCGTTTATTAAGAAAAATAAAGAAGCTTAACACAAAAGGAGAAAAGGCAATAATAAAAACTTGGTCCAGAAAATCTACCATTATACCTATAATGATTGGGCATACCATTGCTATCCATAATGGAAAAGAGCATTTACCTGTTTATATAACAGATCGTATGGTAGGCCATAAATTGGGAGAATTTTCACCTACTCTAAACTTCGAAGGATTTGCGAAAAATGATAATAAATCTCGTCGTTAAGATTTCTATTAACCTACCACATTCATTTGAAGTTACAAAATTCATATTCATCATTTTTCAATCGGAGGATGAAAAATGATAATACATATCGTGCTTAAGATTTATATTTACCTACCGTTACCATTCATTGAGTGGCTGATTTGGTGGTTCTCAATCAACAACATGAGTGTTGACCTATATTTCCTTAACATTCATTTGACGCTACAATTAGTATTCATCACTAATGATGATTAATTAAGAAATTTATCAATTTGTGTCGAGTCACAACACAAACAAAGCGTGAATGGTAATTAATATTAATAATATTCAAAAATTGAAAGATCGAACTTATGTTTTATGGAGTTGGGCATCTTATTCTTTTTTTTTCTGAATTGCTTTATTCTGCAGCAGAAAAAGAAAAAAGATATATAAAGATATAGATTAATAAATAAATAAAAAGAGATAGATAAAATAAAAAAGTAGACAAATAAGACGTATCATTTGATATAGAGTGGTGAGGGGTTATGGGACAAAAAATACATCCGCTTGGTTTCAGACTTGGCGCAACTCAAAGTCATGATTCTATTTGGTTTGCACAACCAATAATTTATTCCAAGAATATAAAAGAAGATAAAATGATCCGATATTGTATCGTGCATTATATACTAAACACGATAAATGGATCCTTGGAATTCGATGTCGATATCTCTGGCTATGGAATTGGACGAATAAAGATTCAAAAAAGAATCGATCGAATTAAAGTGATAATCTATATGGGACTTCCAAACTTATTAAAAGAAGAGGTGAAGGCTCAAAGAATCGAAGAATTAAAGACTCATGTACAAAAAAAAGTAAATTGTGTGAACCGAAAAATCAAGCTTGGAATTACAAAAATTGCAAATATTTATAGAGATCCTCATATTCTTGCACAATTTATAGCCCAACTATTACTGAATAGAATTTCGTTTTGTAAAGCAATGCAAAAAGGTATTGAATTAGTTGAACAGGCAGATACAAAAGGAGTTCAAATACAAATTGCGGGACGTATCGACGGAAAAGAAATTGCACGTGTCGAATGGATCAGAGAAGGTAGGGTTCCTCTACAAACCATTCGAGCTAAAATTGATTATTGTTCCTATCCAGTTGTAACTATTTGGGGGGTATTTGGAATCAAAATTTGGATATTTCTAAACAACGACTAATCAACTTTTCCTTATAACGTTCCATCTTTTGATAAAACAAAAAATGATGAATTCTTACTACATTCTTATTCTCAAAGAAGAAAATTTAGAAGATTGAATAAAAAAAATTAATTAATCATTTTAGAATGAAGGAGTTGCTATGCTTAGTGTGTGACTCGTTGGTTTTTTTTTTATAGTGGTTAAATTTCTACAAAAATTCGTAGAATTAATTATTATAAAAAACCTACTCATCGCTTCCCATTATCTGGAGATAAAGAACCGCCTAAAATCTAAAATCAAAATAAGGATGTGGTCATATAATTATAGCAACTGAAATAAAAAAATCAGATTATTAGTTGTAAAGCAATAAGAATATACAGATAAATGAAGGGGTGAAAGAAAGATAGAAAAAGGATATCAATGATATAGAATTCTACTATGTAAAGGTCTATGGGTCATCTCATAAAAAGGTAGTGTAATAAAGCATCAATATTCAAAATTCATCCATATATGGTTGAATATATTCCTAGAATAAACGAATCAAGAGCCACGAATCAAGAAAACTGAGAAGGTTGATTCAACAAAAAAGAATCAAATAAGAAAATGTTAAAAAATAAAAAATTATCTTATTAATATTCAAGAGGCTCCATTGTAGAATTTAGACCTAACCATAAATAGAAAAGCGATGGGAACGACGGAACCTGTGAATACAAAAGATTCTATTAAAATTAGAAATCTTACTTACTGATTCATTAGATGGGATGGCGGAAGGAACTAAGAATTCATTGTTTTTGGAGGAGTTGTGGACTAACTCAACATTACATCTTCAATTTATAATCAGAGAGTCAATATTCGCCCGCGAAAATGTGGATTTTTCGGAATTTAGAAATTTTTGCCAATCCAATATGATAATAATAAAAAAAAGACGAATACGGATTTGTTAGAACCTTAATATCCAAAAATATTAGCTAGTTTAGATACAGATAGCAAAAATGGTCTATAAGAATACATATTTCATTATATATCAAAGCAAGATTCAAAAATTTCTAATAGATCCATAGATTCTATGTCAAAAAATCCCGCGATTATATTCTATTTCATTTTCTATTTTATTAAACATATGTATCTTATTGTATATTATTTTAATTATTATTATTTTTTGATCGGTTCAATATTTTTCAATTGATTTATTTGCGAGGAGCCGTATGAGGTGAAAATCTCATGTACGGTTCTGTAATAGAGATGGAATTGAGAAATAACCATCAACTATAACCCAAAAGAACGAGATTCCGCAAACATCATAGAGGAAGAATGAAAGGAAAAGCCTCTCGCGGTAATAAAATTTGCTTCGGAAAATATGCTCTTCAGGCACTTGAGCCCGCTTGGATCACATCTAGAAAACTAGAAGCGGGTCGACGGGCAATGTCACGAAATGTTCGCCGGGGTGGACAAATATGGGTACGCATATTTCCAGACAAACCTGTTACAGTAAGACCTACCGAAACGCGTATGGGTTCGGGAAAGGATCGCCCGAATATTGGGTAGCTGTCGTTAAACCCGGCAAAATACTTTATGAAATGGGAGGGGTCCCAGAAAATATCGCTAGAAAGGCAATTTCAATAGCGGCATCCAAAATGCCTATACGAACTCAATTCATTCTTTCCAAATAATCATTAGAACGAAAGAGGTCTTTAGTATGAAAAAAGGCAATTCTCCGTTTCTTTTTTTTTTTGAACACATAATATTTTTTTTACTTCAACTTTTTGACTCAAAGATAAGAAAAAAGGATATGATTCAACCTCAAACCTATTTAAATGTAGCCGATAATAGTTGAGCGCGCGAATTGATGTGTATTCGAATCATAGGAGCTAGTAATCGACAGTATGCTTATATTGGTGACATTGTTGTTGCTGTAATCAAAAAAGCAGTGCCAAATTCATCTTTAGAAAGATCTCAAGTCATCAGAGCTGTAATTGTACGTACTTGTAAAGAACTAAAACGTCGTAATGGTATAATAATAAAGTATGATGATAATGCAGCGGTTCTCATTGATAAAGAAGGAAATCCAAAAGGAACTCGAATTTTTTCCGCAATAGCCCGAGAATTGAGACAGTTAAATTTCACGAAAATAGTTTCATTAGCACCCGAAGTATTATAATCAGAGATCATGATATAGATATATTATCTATAACTTGAATGAATAGGAAGGAAATAGATTAGAATAGGAATGAAATATATATTCTATATTCAATATATTCAAAATAAAAATTCGAATTCTATTTGTATAAAAAAAAATAGAATTCGAATTCAATATAAGATTATTTATATAGTTTCGAATAGGTCATTCGTTCATTTTCTTTCTATCTTTTTTTTTAGTTTTAGAATATTCTATATTCTATATTGAGATTGTCGTAATGACAATCAAAATTTCTTAGATGTTTTACAAAGATATCCCTCAGCCTTAGGATATAATATCTCTGATCTGAAAGGTATACGCCCATCTGTATGCATGCATCGGATTTCGCTCGAAGAAGATTCAAAGCCCTCTAGAGAACATCAGAGAAGAATAAACCCTATAATGAGTGATGTTGTTAAAAAATAAGTTCTTAAGTTACTTGAGGCAGGTATAATCTATCAGATCTCGGATAGTAAGTGGGTGATCCCTGTGCATGTAGTACCTAAAAAGGGAGGCATCACAGTAGTACAAAACGATAAAGGCGAACATGTAGCAAAACGGATAGAAGGAGGATGGCGGATGTGCATAGACTACAGAAAGTTAAATAAAGCAACCAGGAAGGATCATTTCCCTTTACCATTTATAGACCAGATGTTGGAGCGTCTAGCCAGACACTCTTACTTCTGCTATCTAGATGGATACTCTGGATTCTTCCAAATACCTATCCACCCCGAAGATCAAGAAAAAACTACCTTTACATGCCCTTATGGAACTTTTTCCTACAGACGAATGCCATTCGAACTATGTAACGCCCCAGCTACTTTCCAACGCTGCATGATGTCAATCTTTGCAGATTACCTAGATAGTATCATGGAAGTATTTATGGATGATTTCTCGGTTTGCGGATTTGATTTCCAAAATTGTCTTGCTAACCTTGAGAAAATCCTGGAGAGATGCGTGGAGGTGAACCTTGTGCTAAACTGGGAAAAGTGTTATTTTATGGTCACCGAAGGGATTATTTTAGAACATATAATTTCCGAAAAAGGTATTGAGGTAGATAGAGCTAAGATAAAAGTCATAGAGAATTTAAAACCACCCAAAACTATCAGAGAAGTCCGAAGTTTCCTAGGACATGCTGGATTCTACCGGAGTTTTATCAAGGACTTCTCCAAAATAACTAAACCTTTAACTGGCCTTTTAATGAAGGATGCTGAATTCATTTTCGATGGAAAATGTAATGAAGCATTTAATCTTTTAAAACAAGCGTTGATTTCAGCACCTATTATGCAACCCCCTGATTGGTCAGAACCTTTTGAGATAATGTGTGACGCTAGTGATTATGCCGTTGGAGTCGTTCTAGGACAGAGGAAAGATAAAAAAATTACATGCGATTTATTATGCCAGTAGAACCCTAGACGCTGCCCAACTTAACTATGCAACAACTGAAAAGGAACTACTAGCTGTAGTTTTTGCTATAGACAAATTCAGATCTTATCTAGTAGGAGCCAAAATTATAGTTTACATCGATCATGCTGTCATTCATTACCTATTAAGTAAAAAAGATGCCAAGCCCAGGTTGCTCCGATGGATTCTGTTATTACAAGAGTTTGATTTAGATATCAAAGATAAAAAAGGCACTGAAAATGTAGTAGTCGATCACCTCTCTAGGCTAGAACACCTGAAACCAGACTTCATACCCATAAATGATGATTTTTCCTATGATAGACTGATAGTTAAACTAGAAGCCATTGAAGACGATAGCCTAGGCCCTCATGAGCACTTCCAAAAATCCTTAGCTGTTAGTAACGTGCCATGGTATGCAGACTTTGTTAATTACCTAGTTGCTGATATCATACCCCCTGATCTTGACTACCACCGGAAGAAGAAGTTCTTCAACGATGTAAGAAACTTTTATTGGGACGAACCGCTCCTTTTCAAAAGGGGTAAAGACGACATTTTTCGCCGTTGCGTTCCAGAAGAGAGGTAAAAAGTATAATTGAGCATTGTCACTCTGCACCCTATGGTGGACATGCGAGCACCTCTAAGACATATGCCAAGATTCTTCAAGATGGCCTATTTTAGCCTACCATGTGGCGCGATGTCCATGCTTGCATTGTCAAATGTGATAGATGCCAACGCACAGGAAATATTTCAAGACGTGACGAAATGCCTCTAAGAAACATTCAAGAAGTAGAACTCTTCGATGTTTGGGGTATAGACTTCATGGGACCTTTCCCACCATCCTTAGGAAACAAGTATATTTTAGTAGCTGTGGACTACGTGTCCAAGTGGATTGAAGCTATAACTGCACCCACAAACGACACTAGAGTGGTGATCAAGTTATTTAAAAACTACATATTCCCCAGATTTGGAACACCCCGTTTAGTCATAAGCGATGGAGGATCGCACTTCATATCGAGAATATTTGATAAACTTTTAAGCAAATATGGAGTTAGGCATAGAGTAGCGACACCATACCACCCACAGACTAGTGGCCAAGTAGAAGTATCCAATAGGGAGATAAAACAAATTCTAGAAAAAATTGTTTCTATATCTAGAAGAGACTGGTCTCAGAAGCTCCAAGAAGCATTATGGGCCTACAGAACCGCTTTCAAAACCCCTATAGGAACAACTCCCTACCAACTAGTCTATGGAAAATCTTGTCATTTACCTTTTGAATTATAGCATAAGGCCTATTGGGCCATTAAAACTTTGAATTTGGATTACCTGACCGCTGGTGAAAAACGTATCCTTGACATCCACAAACTGGAAGAACTCAGACAATCTACCTACGAGAATGCCAAAATAAAAAAAGAGAGAACAAAAGCTTGGCATGACAAAAGAAAAGTGAAAAAAGGTTTCAATATAGGCGACCCTGTTCTCCTGTTCAATTATAGGTTACGACTTTTCCCTGGGAAGCTGCGTTCAAGATGGACTGGCCCTTTCAAAGTATCTAAGGTTCTGAGATCCGGAGCTGTAGAAATCAAGAACGAAACATGTAGTCCATTCATTGTAAATGGGCAAAGACTGAAGCTCTATGAAGGAGGAGACATTCTGACAGACTACTCCAGCCACACTCTGATAGATCCACCAATTCCTACGACAGGTGTATAAGTTCCGATCGTCAAGCTAATGACGTTAAACAAGCGCTGCTTGGGAGGCAACCCACGGTTTTCTTATATTGTTTTACTTTTTTGCATTTAATTACTTTATTTTATTTTTAATCATGTTTTCGTCAGGACTAAATATCATATGCAATGTTTGTGTTTTCAGGATCCTTTTTCCCTAACCTTTGCAGGATGCAGAACTTTGATGACATGCACGTAGCTTTCAGAGATGACGCCCAGAGGGAGCGTTACATAGCTCTCTACCAGCGCCCTATGGCACCTACACACTATCCAGACCAGGATTGCATGGGAGCCCTAGGCATTAAGCCGAGCATCAAATTCCTGTGCCACCAACTCCAATGGGATGAATTCCCTGATGACCTGAGCAACACCTATAGGAACTTGACTTTGGAGTTCCTCAATTCGTTTGATTATGATCCTTACTCCGGACCAGATGGACATGTTGTTTTCAGGCTATTTGGGATTGAGTAATCTTTCTGCCAGAAGGAGTTCGGTGACTTATTAGGTTTTCAGACTACCCCCGACGCTATCCCTGAGACACTGATGGGATACTTTCTGAGTAAGGAAGTGAAGAAATTCTGGAGCGAAATCTCTGGTGGAGGGAGTCAGGATCCTTCCACTCAGTTGTCCCAGGTTATCCAACCCCCTGCTATGAGGTATTTCCAGATGATACTGGCGCACTCTTTTCTTGGAAGACCAGATGCTCAGACTCTGCTGAGTGAGGAGGAGATATTTTTGTTATTTTATGCATCCCAGTCACGCCCTGTGGCATGTGGGAACTTTCTGTTGTGTGGTCTTAGCAGTGTTGCCAGATCATCCAAAGGAGTTATTCATGTAGGAGGGATTGTCACACAGATTGCCATTGCCTTAGGTCTATCTCGCAAGCTGCTCCATCTCAGGACTTTCTGTGGCTATACTACTATGGATATTGATTTATGCATGACCAGAGGATTGATGAGGAGATCCTCCTTCAATCCCAGACAGTTCAGATTGTTGATTGATAGCGAGACGATACACTACTTTACGCTGCCAGACCCGATGATGACCAGTGTTCATGACCCAGCTAACTGGAGTTATGCTTTGGAAGGTCACAAAGAGATTGTTGAGGAGCCTAAATCTCCTCCTGTTGCTGATTATACTCCTACACCACCTTCACCCAGGATTACTGTGCTCTCTAATAATTTATCTTTGCAGACCCCAGATATTCGCACGCAGATTGCCGAGTGTCGCAAAGAGACTGCCGAGCTTAGGCAGGAGGTGGCTGACCTTACTTTACAGATGGCGGTATCCAATCTTACACATGCTACTGAGGCTGATTGTTTGTACCAAGAGATCGCAGAGCTTCGTCAGGAGATAGTCGTACTTTGTGTATCCAGTCAGGCAGAGAAGCCCCCTGCTGTTTGAGTTTACCGTCTCGTTTATTTTTTCTCATCTATGCTTATATTATTTTTCGCATTTCCCTGACTTATTTTATATTATCGCATTCAGTATATTTTTTAACTATGTTAGCACTTTGATATTTCCATATATATATATATATATATATATATATATATATATATATATATATATATATATATATACATATATATATATATATATATATATATATATATATATATATATATATATATATATATATATATATATATATACACACATATATATGTATATATATATACACATATATATGTATATATATACACATATATATGTATATATATATATATATATATATATATATATATATATATAATGTGTGTTTATTTTCTTTATAATCATATTATAATATAATAGTATTATTTATTTATTTATTTATTTGTCTAATGTTTAAATTTTATTTTCATAAAATTGTGCAAGCCTTATTTCACTAGGAAAAACAATGAAAATGCTATCTGGACCCCCAGACCAAAAAGAGCATGGAGAAGCCCATACCAAATGAGTCAAAATTCGGCCCAGTTGGAATTGCTCTTGTGGTGCCTGCCATGGATATTGTGGCGCCCGCCACAGCGTCTGATAAAACTCGGGACAGATTCACATATTTCACCATTTTTAACCCTTCAACCTTCCAAAACCCATTTTTTCACCTTCCAAAAACTCCCTTGAACCCCATAAAAGCTCCTACATTTCTCATCTTCCCATCATACAAGTTACCTTCCCAACTTCCATTTTAATTTTCATCCGTCAATATTCATAAAAATCCCACCTTTATACAAACCCATCTTCATCTTCTTCATCACATTCCAAGAGCAAAACAATGGAGTTCAACGGATTTATTCTTCGCGAAGGGAAGCCTGGGGATAGGCAGAGAAGGATTATTGAAAGGTTGCAAAATCGGGAAATTCTCCCGACGAGGTACGTGGATGATAACTGTCTTTATACTTTGGGTATCTATCATAGTGTTTTTCATTTGTTAGATTTTTTAGGCTTGCACACTATCTTTTCAAATAGAGAACCTTCCTTTGAGCGACTGACAGTCGAGTTTTTAAGTTCTTTAATTTATATTGTCAGTCCTAACACTGCTATCATTACGTCTATTGCTCGGGCCCTTAACCTGAACAATGACATAGCTACCTTAGATCCCTTAGCTCCTCGCATAATCAACCTTAAATTTCTGAGAGATATGAAATTGTGCCGAGTGAGAAGAGAGGGAGGTTATGTGCTTATGATTCATGGTATAGCTATCCCATTTGTTGTCTTACCGTGCACTAGACGTACTGATGTACGTAATGAAAGGAATTAGACCTATGTTTTAGATGCTCCACCTATTTTTGGTCCACTTCCTCCTAAAGTTCTTGATGAGGAGGGACACGACACTGATGAAGAGTTTGATCAAGGAGAGGAATCTCCCGTACCTGATGTGTCCCCCCATCACCCTTCACCACCATACACCGCACCATCTTCTTCTTTTGCAGGTTCTACTCCTGGATTTTATATTATAGAGAACAAAGGCGTGATGACCTACTCTCTACCATTCAGCAACAACTGGCAGACAACATAAGCTTCATGCAAGAATCGCAGCGGAGGACAGATCGATCCTATAAGACTGTTATGCAGACTCTACTTGTAATCACAAACGAGCAATCCCGTCAGCAGAACTATCACCGTCAACATTCTACGCTGATAGAGGCCACTCAGGGTTCCATTTTAGGCAACCTTCGAGAGGTGAGGACTGCTCAGGCTACCTTACAGGCCAGGTTGGACCAGAGAGACCGTTGTCGCAGTAGATCCCGTCGTCCACCTCAGGATGGCGAAGGAACCAATGGCCAGCAGTAGTATGACAGGTTACTCTCCCCTTATCTTATTTCGAAACATTGGGGACAACGTTCGATTTAAGTGTGGGAGGAGATTTTATCGCTTTCTATTTTCCTTTGCTGTTTTTTAGATTGTTTATTTTTATTGCTTTTTAGTTGTTTACTTTGTTTTCATTTTGCTTTTAGTTAGAGTGTTTTAGAAAATGCATGTGTCTGACGAGTCACCAGTATAGTGTATCTTTAGTACATCCTAACCTCCTCATTTCTTTAGCCCTACCAAAAAAATTTTGCAAAAGAAAACGGTGTTATTCTGAAAGTTTTGTGGGCTTTAAGACAGGTTTGAGTTAAGATGTGGTGACTTGGGAGAACTTTTTGAAACATCAGTTTCGTTTTAGCACCATAGACTTCATGAATATAGGAATCACTCCCGAAACCCCATATACCATGGCCTTAATCATCATTTCAGTATAGTCCTCTATAGTTTATTCCAACAGTCATCTCCAGCCTAAGCATCCTCTACGTAGGGGACCGATGAACATAAGTGAATGATCCAGTGAAATAAATAAAAGAAAAAAAAGGCAACTCCGGTATAGGTGACCCTTACAAAGTCATTTAAACCAAAAATTTGTAAATTTTGCTGCAAAAGAAAAAGAAAAAGAAAAACTCACCCACTGTTAGTTGGTTCAGAGGTATCTGGCGCTGAACTCGGTAGGGCGGATTACCATCTGATCCCCCACAACTACATTTGGGTCAAATAAAAGGGTTTACATAGATTTATGTGCCAGGAACCCCATGTTTAGGATCATAATCACTAACAGGTCACTCTGCTATGAAGCATGTACGGATAACGGGCTTAATATGATTGCGCCTGAATGAAAAGGACCCAAAAAGAGATGAAGAGGTAGGCCTAGGTATTGTGGGATAATATGGGTTGGTTAATATAGGAATGGAGTTTATGTCCGTATATGCGGATAAGTGTCATCACGATACCCTTGGTTCACTCAGTTAGTACCTACCACCGCACCCCAACCTGAACTTAGAAGCCTTTCTAGCCCGAATCAGTCGTTGACACCGGTTTTTCTTCTTTGAGCTTTTAAGTGTCTTGCTTGAGGACAAGCAAGGGTTTAAGTGTGGGAGAATTTGATGAAACTGAATTTCACCGTATTTTTGACTCTGATTTCGCATGCATTTTAGTTGTTTTATTGTTATTTTGTTTTGTTATTACTATGTTTTTTTTTGTTTTCAGGTTTTCAGTCTAATCAGAGCCCCGATCGAGAAAAGGAGTGAAAATGAGCTAAAAAACCTAAAAATCAGCATTTTGCACTTGTGGCTCCCACCGTGCCTGGCGCCATGGGTCCAGCCATGACGTGTCATAGTTCAACTTCTCCTCAACTGCCACATCTCCCACTATCTCCACTTGGGCGCCACAATTTACTCTTATGGCGGGCGCCATGATGTGGTGGCGGGCGCCACAAGAACAAAGATGTTTCCCTCCCAAATTCAAACTTAGGGGCATCCTTGTCATTTCCATTATTTTCCTTGCCTATAAATAGAGTCTTGATTTCAATTGTTTCATCATCCAAACTTAGTTACAACTAGGCATATATCAGTATTGTAAAAGTGGTAATCACGTCACATCGGAGTGTTGCCACACTATGTAATCGAGTTTGTAATCGAGTTTGGAGCACTTTGGAAGGAAGTTAATCCTGCCGCCATTTTCATTTCTGTTACGCACTTTATTCGACCCTCCGATTGGAGCAGGTTTTATTGCTTTACCTTTGTCTACTTTATTTTCTGCATTGCACTACTTTGTTTATTTCTCGCACTCGCACTACTTTTATTTATTTCTCGCACTCGCATTACTTTGTTTACTTCTCGCACTCGCACTACTTTTATTTATTTCTCGCACTCGCACTACTTTTATTTATTTCTCGCACTCGCACTACTTTTATTTATTTCTCGCACTCGCACTACTTTATTTATTTCCCGCACTCGCACTACGTTATTTACTTTCCGCACTCGCACTACTTTTATTTAAATGAAAATGCATCTTTACTTTACCATGTCTAGCTAAACCTATAAAGGCTAGAATGTACGGATCGTAATTGAACCGATAATCCGTACACTTGTTCGTAGAATCACTTAAGGGCTATTTTGACTTTTAACTTAAGTTTTCACGCAATTAATTTCCGTTGGGTAAGATCGAAAGCCGTCCAACGTCCTTTTAACCTTAGTTGTTTTTAACTATTTCAAATACAGCGAAAGCGCTTTGTTTAGTTCATTGGGAGTTTTTAACTTAAAAAGAAAAGTGATTTTAAAACTATTTTCGGACGCGTTTATAAGTTTAGAGTCTGGTTCGTGAGAACCTCTTTTGGTTAAGAAATCCAGATCAAAATACTTTCCAACTTAGTCAAGATACTATATTTCTTAAAAATAGGTTTACTACTCTAACGTAATGCGCGCCTTTTTATAAGTGACAATAAGAGAGTTTGATTAGCGAGTACAACTCGGTTCTGAATACGCGAAAGCGACAGTTCCCGTTAAATTGGTTCTTTTCGAAGTAAGAAACACTGCCCATAAGTAATTCTATTAGCAAGTACTTGGATTATCAATTGATTATGTGAATTACATTCGAACCTGTCTTTATTAATTGAATTTTCTTTAATACTTTATTTTTTGTTGTGCACTCTTAAAACCCCTATTTCGATTACCTTAGATAAACACCGTAACAATATATAACGATAGGTTGACACTTGGTCCCTGTGGATTCGACAATCTTTTATATTACTTTGACGCGTTCGTATACTTGCGAAAAGCACGCATTATCCATCTTCTCATACACATCTGGACCCTCAAATGAATCAGAATGGTAGATAGTATCCTGAACACGAGGAAGAGTGTGAACAAATGGAGGAGGCACTGACATGACGGGGCTAGATGCCGACAGAGAAATAAATGTGTGTGCATACCCTTCTAGCATAAAGTTTAATGGAATTCCCCAAGGGAACCAAGAAGGCATAGAAGGAATGGATTGACTGGCAGCAGCAACAGGAACAATTGAGGTAGCAACCTCAAAAATAACAGTCCTGTGGGGAGGAGTTGTAGGAGTTGGTGAAGACTGATTTTGTGTAGCAATGACAGATTCCATCAAAGCTGTTAATCTAGCGATCTCGCCCTTTAGCTCTCGGTTCTCTTGCTATAGATGCTCCATGATCCTTAGTTCATTAGCGTGAGTATTATAACAGTGAGTCAACTTGGCTAATGCACATAAGAAGAACTGATAAGACATTTGGCGACAGAAACCTGTTATGCAAAAGATGCATGAAATGCAATGAAATGAAACGCAAATAATAACAATTGGATAAAATCTATTTTTATTCATAAAATTTGGAAGGATTACACTGAGTACAATTTCAAAAACCAAAATACAAACACAAGAGAAAAGGAAACTATCATCCTAAGGATCCCTTAGCAACCGCATAAAACTATCTGGTTGTGGGTGCATACTTCCTTCGAATGCGTCAAATCTCAGACTCAAAGGACGTCTTCATCTGAGCCTTCTCAAGAACTAGCTGATCAACAATCTTCTTCCAAGCACCAGAAGGCTGAGGCACACTAGAGGAAGATATACCCTATGGCTCTCTCTGTCTCTTCACTGCTCGGTCTTCAAGAATCTCAATAAATGCATCCTTGTATTTTTACTCAAGCTACAACTCTTCATGCTTTCGGCTCAAAGCATGGAACCTCTATTCCCACATGTCTTTCTCTTGCTTCATCTTGGCAAGTGCATCTTCCAACTCCTCTACATCTTGGTTAGGGAGAGTTGATGGCTCAGCCACAACCGAAGACATAGGTCTTTCACAAGCGTATGACATCTTGAGCTCCAAAGCTCTCTTCTTCACCCAAATAGTGTAAGCTTCCAAAGCTACACAGTTGCATGGACCAAGCTTGGATCTTCCTTTCCTATGCATATTATGCCAAGCATGCATCATCCTTTGTTTCAAAATTTGGGGATCTTTACCCTCTTGATAGAATAAACCTTCTAACTGAGTGTTATTAGGTTTATCTCTCAAGGGGAACCCAAGTTGACGACGAGCCAAAGCAGGGTTGTAGTTGATTCCTCCTTGTGTACCAATGAGAGGCACATTAGAGAATTCACCACAACTATCAATAATATCCACACTACTCAATGCAGAGTCATACCAAACAATATCATCATTAGTGAGAGACATAGGTCTCTGAGACCACCGTAGACATTGCTTGTTCTCAAGAAAAGCAGGCGTCTGAGGCAAATGTGAAATAAACCACTTGTATAGAAGAGGAACACAACACACAATAGTCCCACCACCTTTAGAATTCCTTAAATGCAAAGAGAAATACATGTCACCCAACAGAGTAGGAACAAAATTCCCAATCAAGAAGATTTTAATGGCGTTAACATCAACAAAACCTTCAATGTTAGGGAACAAAGCTAAACCATAAATGAGCAAAAAAAATATGGCTTCAAAAACATCTATACTACTAGCTTGAGCAAAGACATTAGCTTTTCCAATGAGGAACTCAGAAGTCAACCCAAGAATACCTCATTTCTTCATCAAATGAGCATCAATATCAGATTTCTTCAGATGAAGAGCTTCAGCTATGACATGAGATATGGGAATCTCCTCTAATGCACTAAAAGGTACTTTGTTAGATACGGGTATTCCCAAGAGATGGGCATACTCTTCTAACGTAGGCACAAGCTGGTAATCAGGAAAAGTGAAGTACCGGTAGAAAGGATCAGATAACTGAACCCAAACACTCAAAAGTCCTTCACCCACATCAGCAGATAATACAAACAAAAGTTTACCATGATGTTGCTAGAAGTCCAAGGGATCTAATTGTAAGAACAAAAATTGTTCTACAACAGATTCCATGATTTTGATGATAACAAAGGATGAAACCAAAAATGGCACCCTAACGAAAAGTTTCTAAGTGTGCAGGGTTCTAAAGAAAGAAGAAATAAATCTGATGATGTCATCAGATGCACAACAAGATCAGATACAAATTATCAAGTATCAGAAGCATCTAAAGTGAAATCTCGTTTCAAGAAGCTCTGACTCTGAACAAAACTACAAAGCATCAGAAGCATCTGAACATGAAGTAAAGTCTAGAAGCTCTAACTCTGATCAAATGCCTTCTGTAAACTCTGAAGTTATTCAGCGCCATCTGAACTTTCAAGAGATAACACCAGAAGCCAGATTCCCAGATACACGAAGACTCTAATCAGAATTGTTAATCATGATGAAGTAACGTTTAAGCCAAGTTAAAGTTCTGCAAATGGATTTCCTCAATTAGAAAGAGACGTTAATCTCCTCTTCCAAGAGAGAAGATACTACTTGTGGTAAGTAGTCACTTCTAAAAGAAAAAGTCTCCTGCAGAAGCTATTTATGGAATGGCGTAACTACATCTTTATATCCAACAGATTCAACTCTACTTCAACTCTACTTCAACTCCTATAAATAGAGAAGAAATCTCATTCAGTAAGTAAGAAATCACTAGCCAAAACTATACTGAAATTATATCACGCTCAAGAAAAGCATCTCTGTTCTTCAAAGATTTTCACTAAGCTTTTGCTTATCAAGTGTATAATTTGTTCTTAAGTTTGTAATATTTGCTTTCTTAGAAGCACTCTAGATTACACATCTTGTATCTATTTTATTTGATTTCCTCAAGTGACTCTTTGTAGTCTGTAGACTTGAGAGGACTAAGAGATTTTCTTCTCTCTTAGGGGTTGTCTGTAATCTTTCAAGATTAGTGGATTAAGTCCTTGTTGAAGGCGAAATCACCTTGGCCGGGTGGACTGGAGTAGCTTTGTGTTATAAGCGAACCAGTATAAAATCATTGTGTGATTTCATTTTGCAAAAGCGCTTATTTTTCAAACAATTCAAACCCCCCTTTCTTGTTTTTCTCACCTTCAATTGGTATCAGAGCTCCGGCTCTGTTATTGATTTTCAAATCAAACACTTAACCGTGTAGAGAGATCCAGTGCGAGAAAAACAAATGGCTCACTCAAATGAAAGAGATTCTTACAATGCTAAACCTCCTGTTTTTGATGGAGAAAAATTTGATTACTGGAAAGACAGAATCGAAAGTTTCTTTCTGGGTTATGATGCTGACCTCTGGGACATTGTCACAGATGGATACAAACCTCCAGTCTTAAATGGAGCTGAAGTTCCCAGAAGCAAAATGTCAGAAGATCAGAAACGTGAGTTCAAAAATCATCACAAGGCCAGAACAATACTTCTAAATGCTATATCATACAACGAATACGAAAAGATCACCAACAGAGAGACGGCTAAAGATATACTTGACTCTCTGAAGATGACCCATGAAGGAAACTCCCAAGTCAAGGAGACGAAGGCTCTGGCGCTGATCCAGAAATATGAAGCCTTCAAGATGGAAGATGACGAAGCTATAGAAGCTATGTTTTCCAGATTCCAAACTCTTATTGCAGGTCTTAAAGTGCTAGACAAAGGATACACGACTGCAGATCATGTTAAGAAGATAGTCAGAAGTCTGCCAAAGAAATGGAGACCAATGGTTACTGCTCTGAAGTTATCAAAGGATCTGAACAATATCAGCCTTGAAGAACTTGTTAGTTCTCTCAGAAGCCATGAGATAGAACTAGAGGAGGATGAGCCTCAGAAAAGGAACAAGTCAGTGGCGCTGAAGTCCAGACCTGAAAGACGAAAGTCAGACAGAACCAAAGCCCTTCAAGCAGAAACTGCAGACACTGATGACTCTGAAGCTGAAGACTCTGATGATGAAGAAGAACTGTCCCTACTAACCAGAAGAGTTAAGCAACTCTGGAAAAGAAGGAACAACAACAACTTCAGAAGATCAAGACCCAGAGGGGATCGATCAGAGTCAACTTCAAAAGGTAAACCTAACAAAGATATTACCTGCTTTGAATGTAAAGAAACAGGTCATTACAGAAATGAATGCCCCAAGCTGAAGAAAGATAACTCTAAGAAAGAAAGCTTCAAGAAAAATACCTTCAGAACAAAGAAGGGATTAATGGCCACCTGGGACGACAGTGAATCCGAATCATCAGAATCTGACTCTGATGAACAGGCCAACGTAGCTCTTATGGCTACCACATCCAGCAGTTCAGATGAAGAATCTGAAGAGGTATTTTCTGAACTTTCTAGATCTGACTTAGAATCATGTTTATCAGAAACTCTTACCTCTCTTCAGAAATTAAAACAAAAAGTTAAAGACATTAAAGGCCTTCTTAAAGCAAAATCTGAAGTATGTAGTAGACTTGAGACAAAAATTCTAGCACGAGATGATACTATCAGATCTCTAACGTTAGAAAGAGATGAAGCTAAAACAAAAAGCTTAGAAGTAAAAGAAACGTTGTCTCAAGCACCACAAACTTCAAATGAAATTATTTATAAATATGAAGAAGCCTTTCAACAATTTCTGAAGAATGGGATAGATAGGAGTATTATGGCATCCATGATTTATGGAGTAGGTCAGAATAATAAAAGAGGAATTGGGTATGATTCTGAGGAAAATAAAACCTCTACCAGTAACCAGCTTAAATCTCCGTTTTCATATCATTACACACACACACAAAAACAAAAATTTAAGAATGATAGAAGACCCAAAGTTATAAGAAACTCTGGGAAGACTAATCTAAAAGGACCCAAGAGATTCTGGGTACCGAAAGATAAGATTATCTATGTTGCAGATATCCTATGCAGCAAAGTTCAGACACCAGTCATGGTACCTGGACTCTGGATGCTCGCGACATATGACGGGAAGAAAGTCTATGTTCCAAAGCCTGGAACTTAAAGACGCTGGATTTGTAGGCTTTGGAGGAGATCAGAAAGGAAGGATCAGAGGCTCCGGAACTATTGGTAATGGTACTCTTCCCTCTATATCTGATGTTCTTTATGTAGAAGGATTAATGCATAACTTGTTATCCATAAGTCAATTAAGTGATAACGGTTATGATGTAATCTTTAATCAAAAAACGTGTAAAGCCATTAGTCAGAACGATGGCTCTGTCCTTTTCACAGGCAAGAGGAAAAACAACATTTATAAAATAAATCTTTCTGATTTAAAAGATCAAAATGTTAAATGTTTAATGTCAGTTCACGAAGAGCAATGGGTATGGCATAGACGCTTAGGCCACATTAGCATGAGAAAACTTTCTCAGCTAACTAAACTTGAGTTAGTCAGAGGCCTGCCTAAACTGAAGTTTTCTTCAGATGCTCTGTGTGAAGCTTGTCAGAAAGGAAAGTTTTCAAAAACATCTTTTAAAAAGAAAAATGTTGTTTCTACCTCTAAGCCTCTGGAGCTTCTTCACATTGACTTATTTGGTCCTGTGAAAACAGCATCAGTCAATGGAAAGAAGTATGGACTAGTAATCGTTGATGATTACAGCCGCTGGACATGGGTAAAATTCCTAAAGCACAAGAGTGAGTCTCACTCTGTATTCACCAGTTTCTGTTCTAAAGTGCAAAAAGAATTTGACTCTAAAATTGTTAGAGTCAGAAGTGATCATGGTGGAGAATTTGAAAATAAAGATTTTGAAGAATTATTTGATTCTAATGGAATATCCCATGATTTCTCCTGCCCTAGAACTCCACAACAAAATGGAGTTGTAGAGAGGAAGAATAGGACACTCCAAGAAATGGCCAGAACCATGATCAATGAAACAAATGTAGCAAAGCACTTTTGGGCAGAAGCTGTAAATACAGCGTGTTATATTCAGAATAGAATCTCTATTAGACCTATTCTGGAAAAGACTCCCTATGAACTGTGTAAGGGAAGAAAACCCAACATTTCTTATTTTCATCCTTTTGGATGCATTTGCTTTATATTAAATACTAAAGAACATCTAAACAAGTTTGATTCCAAAGCACAGAAAGGTATTATGTTAGGATACTCAGAACGCTCTAAAGGCTATAGAGTATACAACACAGAAACCAAAATTGTGGAGGAATCAATTCATGTTAGATTTGATGATAAGCTTGACCCTGAAAAGTCAAAGCTAGTTGAAAAGTTTGCAGATTTAGAGATCACTCTGGTAGAATCTGAGAAAACTCCAGAAGCAACTGTCACTCCAGACTCTGAAGAAATTAAATCTCCAGAAATTCCAAGGAAAGTCAAGAGTCGTAGCAACGTATCTGAAGATTTGATTTTGGGAAACAAAGATGAACCTGTTAGAACCAGATCTACTTTCAGAACTTCTGAAGATATTCCTCTGGGACTAGTGTCTCTGATTGAGCCTACGTCCTGTGATGAAGCTCTTCAAGATAACGATTGGATGGCAGCTATGCAAGAAGAGTTAGATCAATTCTCCAAGAATGATGTCTGGGATCTCGTTCCTAAATCCAGAGGCACTCATGTCATTGGAACCAGATGGGTTTTCAGAAACAAACTGAACGAGAAAGGAGAAGTTGTCAGAAACAAGGCTCGACTGGTAGCTCAAGGTTATAGTCAACAAGAAGGTATTGATTATAATGAAACCTTTGCTCCAGTCGCGAGGTTAGAATCTATTCGTCTTCTTGTATCTTTTGCTATTAATCACTCTATCAAATTATACCAAATGGATGTCAAGAGTGCATTTCTAAATGGTTATATTTCAGAAGAAGTGTATGTAAATCAACCTCCAGGTTTTGAAAATTCAAATTTTCCAGAACATGTTTTCAAACTTAAGAAATCCTTATATGGACTTAAACAAGCTCCCAGAGCTTGGTATGAACGTCTAAGCAATTTTCTTCTGGAACAAAATTTTATCAGAGGGAAAGTTGATTCTACACTCTTCTGTAAAAACCATAAAAATGATCTCGTGATATGCCAGATTTATGTTGATGACATTATTTTTGGTTCTGCTAATATCTCTGTTTGCCAAGAATTTTCTAAGTTAATGCAGGCAGAATTTGAAATGAGTCTAATGCAAGAACTAAAGTTCTTTCTGGGAATTCAAATCAATCAAACTCCAGAAGTCACGTACATTCATCAAAGCAAGTACATTAAAGATGTTCTGAAGAAGTTTGACATGACTGAATGCAACTCTGCAAAGACTCCTATGCACCCAACTTGCATTCTGGAAAAGGAAGAGGTAAGCAACAAGGTTTGTCAGAAGCTCTATCGAGGTATGATAGGCTCTCTTCTCTATCTGACTGCTACTCGTCCTGATATTCTCTTTAGCGTCTGTCTTTGTGCCAGATTCCAATCAGATCCTAGAGAATCTCATTTAACAGCTGTTAAGAGAATTCTTAAGTATCTGAAAGGATCTCCTAACCTGGGCCTGATGTATGAGAAAACATCAGAGTATAGGCTTTCTGGTTATTGTGATGCAGATTATGCAGGAGATAGAATAGAACGAAAAAGCACATCTGGAAATTGCCAGCTTTTGGGAAACAATCTAATCTCCTGGGCTAGCAAAAGACAGTCAACTATCGCTCTATCAACTGCAGAAGCAGAATATATCTCAGCATCACTGTGCACAACTCAGATGCTCTGGATGAAACATCAGCTAGAAGATCTTCAAATCTTTGAGAGTAACATTCCTATCCTTTGTGATAATACTGCTGCTATTTGTTTGAGTAAGAATCCTATTTTACATTCCAGAGCCAAACACATAGAAATTAAACATCATTTTATTAGAGACTATGTTCAGAAAGGAATAGTAACGCTGAAGTTCATTGATACAGAACATCAATGGGCAGATATCTTTACTAAGCCTCTAGCTGAAGATAGATTTCTTTTCATCTTAGAAAATCTGAACATTAAAAATTGTCCTGAATGAAGTATGGCTCTGAAAAATATAAAATAAGATTCTGATAAAAACAAATATGATTCTGCCTCTGACTCTGATACTTCTACATTGTTAAGAAGATATCTGAGTTAGAAATCTTCAGAACCAATCTCTTGGTATTCCTGAAGATCAGATACATCAACAAGTGGAACTCTGAAGCGTCAAACTTTAGAACTTCTAGACAGCTGTCAAGAAATCAAAAGGCAGACGTTTGAGTTTTCCTCGAGCAGTGTGCAAACTGTGGGATTAGACATTCATTTATTAGCTGTAATCATTTTTCCCCCAAACGTGCCATTTTGGTTTTTGTGCTAACGCTGGTATGTGTGTCGTTTTGCATGCGTTTTTACTTAGGTATATAAACACTTTTCTCACATTTCACACACTTATCACTCTTCACTCACTCTTAAACCCTAAACCCTCTCTCGAAGTTTTCTCTGCAACTCCTTCAGTTCTTCATCTTCTTCATCAATTTTCTTCATGAATCCTCAAGAGCAAGAAGTTTTTAACTTCTCCCAACAAATGGAAGCCAGTTCTAATCCCCAAACCTCAAACACTCAAACACCCACTGTTACAGGCGTTACCACAACCCCTGTTTATCAAGAACCTCACATTTTGGATCGTGAACGCCACATTCATCTTGCAACCTCCTTTGAGAATTTGGATGTACTGTGTGAATCGCTGGTAGATTTTGAGAATTTGAGAAGAAACGGTGTTGATCTTACTGAAGATCTTCACAAGCAAGGTTGGGAGAACTACTTCAACAGGCTTTATGGTCCCATTTACCCTCTTCTTGTCAAAGAATTTTGGAGACATGCTGATGCAGATGACCAGTTCATTGTTTCTTTTGTTCTGGGAGTGAAGATTGTCATCACTGAAGCATCAATTGCTTCCTTGCTGAACATGGAGACTACTGGAGGAAAGAGGATTTACAACATTCCTCCAAGGTCAAAGCGCATCACAGAAGTCATTAACCCTACAATCTTCAAATCAAACGCTGAGGGAAACCCCTCTAAGAACAAGGAGCTTCATCAGAACCTCCGAGTTTGGTTGAAAATAATTTTGGGAACAATCCACCATCGCCCAGCCTCCAACTCCTCTGATTATATTAATGCTGATCAGAAACTCATCTTATACTGCATTCTGAAAGGTATCAAGATCAATCTCCCTGTTCTTCTTTTCAAATATCTAAGGGATTCTGTCAAAGACTCCAGAAACAGCTTGAAGCCAAGATCTTACATCCCTCTGGGAAGACTTCTTTCTGATGTCTTCATTGAGCATGGATTGGTTGACCAGCTGGAAAAGGCCAAGCTGATGGATGATCTGGCTATAGAAACTGGAAAGCCTCTGAATGCCAAAAACCTGAAGAGCATGGGAATCATCAAAGAGATCAGAGTCAAGCCTACTATGGATGTGACCTGGGAAGCTCTGAAGGATCAGAGGAAGATGCCTCATGGCCTTGAAAGGTTCTTCAAGAATGAACCCAGAGATGCCATTGCTATCTACCTTCAGCGTCTGCTGGATGAAGGTATTGATATTTCTGATTTCAGAATTGAAGACCTTTTGGATTCAGAAGAGGATTTGGTCAGATACAAAAGAGGCCTTTCTGAGAAGAAGATAGCTGAGGAAGCAAGGAAGGCAAAGAAACCCAGACTTGGAGAATCTTCTGGAACCAAAGCTCCAGCTCCTCTGAAAGTCTCTTCTTCTTCTGGTAAGTCCATTCCTCCTGTTACTTCTGTAATAACTATGATGGCCTCTTCTACTCCTCTCCCAACACCTCCCTTATTTACAACCTCTGAAACCCCTCCTTCAACCATCAGAACCTCTCAACCTCCACCTGTTCTAAAAGTTGCTCGTAATTTCACAACAACCTCTGACCCCAATCAACTATATCACCACAGCACTTCCTCTTCCTCATCCTCTGGACCAGAAACACCCCCATACTTTAGTGTTTCTTCATCATCATCCACAGAACACTCTGACCCAAACTCCCCAACAATAGCTGAAATCTATGCTAAAAATTTCGCTCCACAACCCACAAAACAATCTGAAGTAACCTCCACCCTCCGAACTTCTCTTCCACAACAAACAACCACCATCTCCTCTGAAAATCAAACTTCACTTCCACCACAACAAACAACCCCCACACCCTCTGAAACCCAACCATCTGTAATTCGACCATCTGATCCTTATATCACCCCACCAATTATTCCCGCTGTACCTGGACCAGACTCTGACCCATTAGACCTAAACCCACTCTATGCTTCATCCCCCAGTCTTCAACCAGAACCAGATTCTGAATTTCAAGCAGAATCTGAACCTCAACCAGAATCAGAAACTGAACCTCACTCTCTAAATCTCAGCCCTCAAAACTCTCCACCTCATTCACCTGAACCTGAACCTGAACTTACCATACCTACCCTTGAGGAGGCCATTATACAGGTTGCAGAAGCTTCAGTCCAGAAGATCAAGTCTCTGGCTAAAAACTCTGAAGTTAGTGATGATCCTAAATCTGTTAGGACACACTGGAACAGAGTCATTAGTTGGATGACCTCTGAGTCTTATAGGCTGAAGAGTATCTCTGAACAAGTCAGAAATGGCTACATCAGAGACTCTGAGGAAAGACTCCAAGAGAGACTGGCTAGAGAAGCTGAGGCCAGAAGATTAGAGGAGGAAAGATTGGCTAAGGAAGCTGAAGAAGAAGCAAAGAGGTTGGAAGAAGAACGACTGGCAAAGGAAGCAGAACTTCTAAGGATTCGGGAAGCTGAAGCCAAGGCTCAGGCAGATGCAGAAGCCCAAGCTGCTGCTGAAGCTGAAGCTCAGCAGGCTCTGATTCAGGGGGAGTCTTCCTCTGCGATCCCTCTGATTCTTAACACTCTGAAAGAGATAAAGCAAGATCAGCAAGAGATCAAGAAAGATCAGAATGAGCTTCGTGCCAGGATGGACAAGCAAGATGCTTTAAATGAAAACATCCAGAACATGTTTGCCATGTTGCTTCAGAGACTTCCTCAACCTCCAAACCCTTAGGCACTTAGGATTTATTTTGTTTGCTTGCCTAGTGTTTTTGCTTCTGTCTTTTTTAGCTCTGATATTCTTCTTTGAATCTGATGTTTTTGACTGTTGTTTGCCTTTGTGCTTTTTAATGAAGTGTTTTTCTCTTTATTATTCTTTTTATTTTTTATGCCTTTTTGATTATGCCAAAAAGGGGGAGAAATTATTAAATAGCTCTGATGAAAAATTATGTCTAAAACCTTAAAGCACTCTGCAACAATTGTTTAAATAATTTTATCTAACATAAAATTAAGCATTTACAGAAAGTTTTCAGAAACCTAATTACTTGGAAAGCTCTGGTAAGAACTTCTGAACTCCCTAGCGCTAACTCAGGGGGAGCTTTTGTCTATCTGATCTAATATTTTTCATGTTTCATCTGATAATTTTATTTGTTTTGTCATCATCAAAAAGGGGGAGATTGTAAGAACAAAAATTGTTCTACAACAGATTCCATGATTTTGATGATAACAAAGGATGAAACCAAAAATGGCACCCTAACGAAAAGTTTCTAAGTGTGCAGGGTTCTAAAGAAAGAAGAAATAAATCTGATGATGTCATCAGATGCACAACAAGATCAGATACAAATTATCAAGTATCAGAAGCATCTAAAGTGAAATCTCGTTTCAAGAAGCTCTGACTCTGAACAAAACTACAAAGCATCAGAAGCATCTGAACATGAAGTAAAGTCTAGAAGCTCTAACTCTGATCAAATGCCTTCTGTAAACTCTGAAGTTATTCAGCGCCATCTGAACTTTCAAGAGATAACATCAGAAGCCAGATTCCCAGATACACGAAGACTCTAATCAGAATTGTTAATCATGATGAAGTAACGTTTAAGCCAAGTTAAAGTTCTGCAAATGGATTTCCTCAATTAGAAAGAGACGTTAATCTCCTCTTCCAAGAGAGAAGATACTACTTGTGGTAAGTAGTCACTTCTAAAAGAAAAAGTCTCCTGCAGAAGCTATTTATGGAATGGCGTAACTACATCTTTATATCCAACAGATTCAACTCTACTTCAACTCTACTTCAACTCCTATAAATAGAGAAGAAATCTCATTCAGTAAGTAAGAAATCACTAGCCAAAACTATACTGAAATTATATCACGCTCAAGAAAAGCATCTCTGTTCTTCAAAGATTTTCACTAAGCTTTTGCTTATCAAGTGTATAATTTGTTCTTAAGTTTGTAATATTTGCTTTCTTAGAAGCACTCTAGATTACACATCTTGTATCTATTTTATTTGATTTCCTCAAGTGACTCTTTGTAGTCTGTAGACTTGAGAGGACTAAGAGATTTTCTTCTCTCTTAGGGGTTGTCTGTAATCTTTCAAGATTAGTGGATTAAGTCCTTGTTGAAGGCGAAATCACCTTGGCCGGGTGGACTGGAGTAGCTTTGTGTTATAAGCGAACCAGTATAAAATCATTGTGTGATTTCATTTTGCAAAAGCGCTTATTTTTCAAACAATTCAAACCCCCCTTTCTTGTTTTTCTCACCTTCACTAATACAAAGGATGAAAACTTCCTTAGATCTTTCAAATCAGGACATCTGAAACCCTACTTCTTAGTGTTCCTTCGTCCATAATCCATGATCTGAAAATATTTGCAAACAAGACTTCAGTTCCTTGAAATTTATTTTTCTGTGATGAATGTTATGATGCGCATGTATGCATGAATGCAACAATCACAAGCAAGGGGTCACACACAAGGAAAGCAAAAACAAAGGTCAAGGGATGGATCCAGTCATTGTCAAGATCAATCATCCATTTTGGTGGATTATGGTTTTCACCTTATCAACACCCAAGTTCCACTGATATTGACAAGACTTGATCGGATCAACCAAGAATCAAAGGGTTTGTTGTGAGTCACGAGCATGTAGTCGGGTTAAGAACCATCCCAAAGGAGTGTACTAAGGATAAAAACCTGTAGATCATGTTCTAAAAAGTTCCCAGAGTCTTAATTCCATCTATCAGATATTACAGGTTAGGATGACTAACTCATCAACCCATAATATTCTCAAGAGAAACTCGTCTGAGTGTAGTATCACGTAACAACTGTTATCAGGTCTACACTTGAACAGTCTCTACACTACGTCCTAAATAGGACAAGTTAGGTTAAATGTTCTATGGTCTTCAACTTCTCGGACCCCAAATCAAAGAAAGTAATGCATATCCATAAATAACTTGTGTGACATTAGTAACTCCAAAAGGGTCTCCACTGAGTAGATGGGTCTCAAGCCAACTTGTTAAGGACTACTCCACACAAGTTGAACATGACTATACCATCCTCCTATCTTAATTACACTCAAGTTTGGGTTAGAACTTATCTCACAACTCAGAGATCACCAAGCACAACAGACAGATTACATCATACAAACAATATATACAAACATCAAATATACAAATATATACACATAAAAAAGTAGGCTAAACCCACTGAGGACTACTCCCTAGCAGAGTCGCCACTTTATTTCTGTAGCGGTAAATTCATTAGCATCAAGCTATGGGTAAGCTTAACGTCAATAAAACCAGAGTCGCCACTGCGCTTTTATTGTTTCCAAAGGAAAAGGGAAAAGTACGAACAAAACCCAAAGATAAGAAGTTTTCAAATCAAAACTAATAAAATGCCAGAGATTACAAGTAAGGGGGTTGGTTACACAGAGGGAAGGTGTTAGCACCCAAAGTGTCCTAGGTACTCCTAGGGAGCCCTTTTTATGTGTGCATATGTGTTTGGTATAAAAGATGTTTGAGAAAAATAGAGAGTGGGGATGAGAAAAGAATTTATTGATTATATTTTTGTGTTTGACAAGACCTTCAGACTTGTGCCTACGTACCAACATAAAAATGAGGGATCAAAACCTCGTAATTCGTGGTAAAAAATTCAAAGAAGTTGGTGAATTGCTTTTAACAAAACTTTAATAAGAAAAGGCACAAAGGGCCAAAAGTTTGAATGAAGTTGTTAGTTCTTTCTGTCTTTTGAAATTTTAAGTCAATATGATTAAGTTTATTTACAAATTTGATTTAAGAAAGAGTTTGAAAATTCAATGGCATAAGTCCAAAGTTTCTAAGTATTGAAACAAAGTCTAAGTTTGAAATCACAAGCAAAGAAGTTTTTGAAAGGGGGGAAAGATTTTGAAATTTAAGAAGTGGGAGGAGATGAAGAGGCTATCCTAAGCACAAATTAAAATTTAAGATTTGAAAATATCTGACCAATGGGATACAATCCAACATACAAGAATGTCATATAGAAACCCATTTTCCTTTGGACTTTGACCAAGCAATAAGCAACAGGAAATAAGTAATATCCATACATCATAAAGATCAAGGCATCAAATAAAGATAACAACGTCCAAGCAAGCAATCCAAAATCTAGGAGTCT
Organism: Lathyrus oleraceus; assembly: GCF_024323335.1. Classification (NCBI taxonomy): domain Eukaryota; kingdom Viridiplantae; phylum Streptophyta; class Magnoliopsida; order Fabales; family Fabaceae; genus Lathyrus; species Lathyrus oleraceus. Next base: position 201,098,304 of record NC_066583.1, read on the forward strand.
TCTTTGTCTTCTCATGTATCAGATGAAACATTCCTTTATCAACTCAGAGCAAAGCATCAGACACAAGATCAAAATCAAAATTAAGTACACAGACAGAGTAGCAGATGAATTCAAACAATTCCCAAGGCTTGTATCAGATGAAGACTTATTTGAAGATAGCTCAGCCTTAAAATGTTGGCATTAGCCAAGTCCTTTTTGCACAGGGAATATTGCCTAATCCTAAGTCCAAAAGTTCAGATCAAGATCAATAGTCCACCAGATGTTTTTTAGTCTTTTTGTTGTTATTAAGTATTTTAAGGTCCTAAGACCACAAACAAAATTAAAACACAAAAAAAAATATACAATCACAAAATATGGCTCAAGTGAGCAAAGTGAAAATGACATAAACATAAACAAGTTATATGAAATGTAAATGGCAATGAATGATAAATGACTGAAATTTAAATTGCGTAAAGTAAATGACTTGAAAGTAAAACAATATTAACAAAAGTTAGTCAAATGTTAGTCAAAAGTTAGTGAAGTATTAATGGTGATTTTTAATTGATTAAGTCATTCTTTGGAGAACACTCAACCATTCATTCACAAGTATGAATCCTTAAACCAAGACATCTTCCATGAGAAAGGCTCCAACTTGGATAATTCAATAAGTATGCCACTAGCTCTCATGAAAGGAAAAAAGGTCAAGTCTCCTCACAATGCCATGAAGAATGAGAGACTTACAACTATCACTTACTAGAATGTTATGCCTTGAGGGTCAAATTTAGCTCTATGTTAAGCAATCGTAATTGGACTTATGTAGAAGTCACAATTATCTGAGGTCGGGAAATAAAAATTTAGGTGTTAATGCATGTTATAGATTTGATATGAAGAACCAAACTCTTAAAATATATCACACACTAAAAGAAAAGATCAAGAGGGAGGGGCCTATCTCAGCCATACTTGTATTGATTCATCTGACACAAAGCCATTGGTGAATGAATTAGCCTTTAGACATTAGAGATTTCATTGATCAAATGAGGGAATGGGAAAGAATAGGGATAAAGATGAAGATGGAGGGGAAGATAGAAACTCAAATTGGTCATGGGAGGAATTTCATCAAATAAAAACCATTCATTCATTTTGGGAAATGAAATATGCATTTCATTTATCCCCTAAATCCAATGGTTTTGATTCAACAAAAGTAAAATCAACATTGACCAAGGCCCAAACAGAAATTCAAACACGACAAGACCATAAAAATGGCTCAACAATATTTTTAAACATTTAATCAATTAAAAATCAATTTAAAAAAGAATTAAAATACATTTTAATTTGGTCAAAACCTAAAATACGTTCAAAACACCAAATAAATGGCCAAGGGATTTATCCTAGGTCAACTAAGGTCAAAGGACCTTAGACAACTTTTTTTTACCATTTTTGAAAAGTCAGAAGTATTTTTAAACAATTAAAATATGCACAAAACATTTAATTCATGAAAAATATCAAAATTAATCCAAAAAATAATTTTAATTCAGAATAAGGAAGAGGAAAATATTTGAAGATTTTTGGTGAAAGTCCCATATTTTTTGGATTAAAAATGAAATTTCTATGAATTAAATAAAATAAAGCAATTAAATGAAAATTCAGAAATTAAAAAGAACTTGGAAAACACGAGGGCCATCAGATCTCCCTCATTAATTGAGGTGGCAGATCTGATGGCCACGTGCGCGCTATCCACAATGCACCTCAGTTAAAACATCACACGCATGGTAATAAAAAATAATGGCTCGGATTAAAACGTTTGAACATGATCTGATGGTCAGTAGACGTTCCAACATACCATCAGAGCTAGGGTTCTAGTCTTCATCTTTGATGGACCTCACCGGACTGGTCCACCACCAACCACCACTAAAATGAAAAACAAGGACATGAATTTAAAGGAAAAATGCTCAGGAGCTCGAATTTGGCCTCAATTTTCTCCAATTCCAAGTATATTAAAAGATATAGGGATTTGAATTTTGAGGATCATGAACTAAGTTGCTTCAATTTGACCTCAAAGCAACCTAATCTTGTTGCCTACATTGGTAGGACTTCAGCCAACCAAAAATCAAAGAGAATGGTGAAGAATTGAGAGAGAATCAAAGAGATGAAGTTTATGAAAAATCACCTTCGAGGGAGCTTGAAACTTGCTTGATCTTGCTTCCACTTGGCCTTGGCTTGACTTCAGATGCTTGTAGGAGGTGAATTGAATCAAGGAAGGGCTTGGATTCTTGGAGTTTCCACTTTAAAACTGAAGTGAAATTGAAACTCGATTTTCAATTAAAAACCTTCAACTTTATCCTCTAATGGTGAGGGTTATGATTGCAGGATCAAAGCTTGGGGAAGGTGTCCCCAATTCTGAGAAGAAGGGGTTGTATTTATATGCTATGCACTTGCTTTCTACACACTTCTATCAAAATGCCAAAAATAGAAATTCTTGCTTGCATGGATGCATGGGTGTGTGATAGACCCATCAAATGATGCCAAATGATCCAATATTTTGTGATATCCAACCTGAAATGATGTCACATAAATCTTACCAAATGGAACCTTGTGAAGAATCCATGCGCAAGTCCCTCAATCTTGGTCCAAATGAGGTGATCTTGGACTTTTTGGAAAGGTGAGATCAAGGGGAACAACTTTCATGTTCAACACTTTTCTATTTGAAGCTTGAATCATGATGAATTTTGAGGTGTAAATTTGGAAAATCAAACATAAATGAAAATTTTCTAAGTACCAAGCCAAACGTTCACTTCTTCCACCTTGAATAAATTTTGATATGGGATTCAAATGTAAAAAGTTACTTCATAAAAGTTGTATCTATTTCAAACCTCTTCAATTTAGTCACAAATTTGACCTAATTTGGATCTAGCATGAAGGAGTTATGCATTTTAGAAGTTGAGGAAAATCTCTTGTTCAATGGTAATGGCCCAAAATGACCTGTAATGTTTCCTCTTGGCACATGCCCTTGCAAGTTGAATTTGAAGTTTCGCAAAGAATAAAAGTTGTAGAGGACATACTGAAATTGATCATGAAAGTTTAATGGCATTCATGTCATAAATATTGAGCAAGTTATGGTCCTTGGAAGTTGACCTTCTAACTAGGGTTCAGACAAAATAACCTATAATATTTCACCATAAAAATGATTTTCCAAGAAAAAATAGCTCTTTACCTCAACATGAAAGTTGTTTTTAATTTCATAATGAGTAATGTTTCTCTTGGAATCATTTTCATATGACAAAAATTGTAGGAGATAGGGTCTAGGGAACCCCAGTTTTGACCACTTGACTCTCTCTGGTCAACCACCATGAACCATCTTGCAAACTTGAATCTCTCTTGATCTCTTGGACTCATGGATGATCATATATGTATAAGATGATGTATAATTAAGTATCCCTTGATATCTTTAACCAATTGATGAAGAAACTTACTAAGGAAGTCACACAAGATACCTGGATGAATTAGGGTTTCCAAGGCAAACAAACTTCAAACTCTTGATGGTTTATTGATCAAAATGATAAACGAAGATCATGGGGATCTATATATGATGTCTATAAACAATGTGAACCATATCTTGATTAATCTCCTTGTATTGAGGGTCTCAAACCCTAGATATGAGCTTGATGAGGCCTTGATGGACGCACACACTACCTACAAAAGAAACAAATCTATACATAGACATATTTTTGGTATTTTGGTTAATAAACAAAGAAAAACAAAGTATGATACAATCAAATCTTCTTGGTGATCTCTCCCAATGCAAACCCAGTGAATAAGGGGTAAGGAAGATGCCAAGGTGTGATCCCAAAGCCAATGCATATGATGAGATGTCATGAGGGATCTTAGGGTCAAAATTGGGGTCTTATAGAGTGGTAGCGGTGATGCCTAAAATTCTGTTCTTAGGAGGACAAATGTTGGACCAAATGTCTGGAACAACATGAATAACTAGTTTATGACAGATAACAGAGTCTGGGGATAGATGTCATACATGATGTCTGGGAAATTATATACTAGAATAAAAACAAGTTTAAAATACCAAGAGAAAACAGTTTAGCTTATACAAGACGGTGAATTAGAAAAGAAATAAAGAACAAAAGAGATTGGTAACACAATTCAATGAAACCACGCCTACTTCTAGAAGACACTCTACCCAAGAAAGGAAAGTCACTACTTCAAATTTTACAATTAGTCTTATACAAACATCAACCCATGATGTTTAATGGCTATTCCTAATCCTAGTGGCGCTTTATATAAGACTCCCCCTAAATATTAGAACCCCTCTCACTTTCCCTCAATCACTAACCCCTTGTGATCAACTTTAATAACAACTTTATTGGTTGTTGAATTTACAACTCAACTAAGACAAACTAATAACTATGCCAATTACTGAAACATAGAATGGTGTAGATAAATAGATTCAACACTAATACAAAATTATCGTGGAATACAAGAAACAAACACACTTTGTTCTCAAGCTTATAGAATTAATATCTTGGAACAAAGCTTTACAACTCAACAAGGAAATCAACCTTTATGCCTTAAGATATGAATCAAGGCTCTAGAGTGGTGCACAATAATAACTCAAACAAAGACTTAAAAGTATAAAGAGTCTTAAAAAGATGCACACCTTAAACTCTAGGTTTGAGTCTCCTTAAATAACAATACTTCTTCTAAGATTTTTACAATGGGAATTTAATTTGATTTCGTCCAGAATAAATGAAGATATTATTGGATATGTTTTTTTACATAAAAATCTCAACAAAAGATATGATTTGTTTTTAATTCAAATTCAAATTTAAATCTCCATTTAAATTGATTTGATATTCAACAACCGTCAAACAAATCACACAAACGCATTGCTAAAATATACAAACAAATCTGATTGAATCTCAAACAAATTTTTGCTCCAAAAATGAAACAACACTGGCCTGCAGAACTAGGGCCACATGTTGCACACATGTTGGAACATCGTGTTCCACATGTGTCCCTTACTCATAAAAACTTCCATAACATATGTTTGTTAACAGAGACCAAATGTTGTAGCACACATGTTGGAGCACCGTGTTCCATAGGCTACACCAGAACATCCAAAATAACTTTATTCAAATAAATCTTCTTTGTAGAGTAAATCTTTGATAAAATTTGAACCAAATTTTCCTTCAGAGAAAATCCAACTAAATCTTCTTTGATTGAATCAAATCCAAATATTTTAATTAAATCATATCATCCATATTCATGATATAATACAATATTTTCCAACTTGATTTGGATTAACAATACAAACTTCTACAAAACAAACTTCTGTATCTTCTGAAGAAATTGACACCATAAGAAATCTGAAGAAAATTTGAAGATAATCAAAACACAATCCTTACGCCAAGATGTCACATAACATGTGCTGATCATCTTACTTACAACCAATTAATTACACCTTGGACTGAACATATCTTCTTACAAACAACACAATCATGCTTAGATTTCCTCATGAAATCTAGATAACATACTGAGACCAGAGGCTGAAATACATGTTAGAACACTGTGTTCCACATGTTGCCTATACACCAAAATACACTTGTATATATGTTGTTTTACCTAACACAACCAATCACATAGAATGACAATGGTGATGCCATACGTAGATGCATGCCTCCATGGACGAGCTACGACATTAGAATCAAACCCTGGAGGATAACGTTTCCTTAACATCTGACAATGCTAACAAGAGATCAACCCCCAAAGGAGATGGAAGTGTTGGATCCTTAACCATTCTTAGACTGTTAGTTCTGTGTTTTTATGATTGGCAGCAATTTTGTTAAAACTTGTATCACAGTAAGATGTCGTGACATGTTAATCAGACATCTTTGTATGTTTTGTTTTACTTCTTGGACGACTTATTTTATTATGAGATATATGAAGATTATCTGAATATCTAGCTATCATATCTGATTGTCCAAGAAGGTTTATTTTAAGAACTCTTGTTTCATTTTCAGCTGCGCACTTGTTTCATAAAAAGTGATGTTGAGACATTTTAAGGAAACATTAGATCATATTTGATTCTACAGAACAAATGTCGAAACATTTATGGAGACGTCATATTTGATTTTACAGAACAAATATCGAAACATTTAAGGAAGCATTTGATATTATTCTGCATAAGATTATGCAGACTGGATGTCAAAACATTTATCAAGACATCAGATTTTACACAATCTTAGGGTTTCCTAAATCCCAGACCCAAAGGCCCCTATTAATATATCTCATACTAATAAGATAAGGGGCATGTGATAACTTACACATAATACCTAAAGTAACACTCTTGTGATAACCCTAAACATCGTAATACCACCATACAAGAATTCTCGCTTCCGCGAGTAAGTCCTTATCACTTTAAAAATGTTATAAATCTAATAAGGCCTATGAGTATCCCCCACCCTTTTAGGGATACCACACACACATGCACTTTTTGACCAAAAAACAAACACTACTATAAAATATACATTTCGTAACATCTTCTTACTTCATCCATTTATTCAGCCGAGGTAATAACTCATCTTTACGTGCCTTTATTTTTTGTTATTTACTAAAACATTTTTCACCACGGTTCAACCTAAAAACCACGGTGATAGGTAAGGTGTGACATACTTTGAATCCCAACATCATCAATTTTCATTTTTTTCATTACGAAAAGGGCGTGTCCGATATGTTTTATATTTATAATAAAATTAAACTACTTTTTACTACGATCTATAAAAGCAACCATTGTGAAAATGATAGACATTTTATCACGTTTGGTTTTAACAACCGTGGTAAAAAGTATTATCTCTATAAGCATAACTTTTGTCATTTCTATACAAAACAACCTCTACTCTCCTAATGCAAAAACCTAACACTATTTCTTCATAAAACTCTAATATATCTTCTCCAACTCATATGGATCAAGGAAAGTTGTCACAAAACATGTAGCACAAAAACACCAAAATCATTTCTTTGAATTCCTCTTCACATTTCAGGCATATGAAACATTTCCACCATTCATATTTTCTTCCTCTTCATTTCTTCTTCCTCCCGATTTTCTAAATTAGGCCCTATTATCCGAGATTGTGCACTTGGGCATCCCAGACTTGCAAATCATATGCTTATAGTCAAAACACTTCACTTTTCCATTCATTGTTTTAGATTTTACTTATGATTCAATCCATATGGCTAAATAGTCCATGCTCAATAGTATAAACTTTAGTTATCTTGGTGTTAAAGCAAAACGTCCTAGGATGTCTATGCCTAGTTGATAGAACGACGAAGACAAGGTTATGAGTTGCAGAACCTCAAATAAGGCATGATGTAAGTTTGAGTTCCATTGGAATTTAAAACATTTATTGACGTGATCAATGTTGTCTTTCATCCCACTCAACAAATAATAAACAGATCTTAACAGCTTGAGTTCTAAGGTCATTCCTATAAGACAACTTCCATAGACTCCCGCGTGTATCTCCATTAATATTAGGATGATTTCAACTTCACCCAGGAATCTCAGCATTGGCGTAGTCTTTCTTATATTATATGATTTACCTAAAACCATAGTGCATTTTGTTTCTAACCTCATTATCTTCTTCGCTTCCTCTTTGTTTGTGGGCATTTGCTTGTTTTTTAGGTATTGCACTAGGGGTGTCATACAACACTTGGCGTTTGAAAAAAATAAATTAATCTTACTCTAAATATAATTTATTGTTTACATATAATTATGTTTAATTATACTTTTGATCACCTATTTTATATAATTCATAAAATTCGTCACTACTACAAATAATACATTCATGACGACGTTTCACCTCACGTATTGAAAAACTGAGGTATAATTCCTGGATGCACCCTATTTTTTTAAGAAAAAAAATACAATATATTATGTCGGTTATTTTGAAAATTGAGGGGTAAACATATTCAGTGTACATGCTTCAAATCTCATCAGCCTCGATTTATGTTCTTTGTAGGTGTAAGCCCTAGAGGCCAATACTTTTGGTACTTGTATATTGAATTGTATATTAATAAGAAAAGGTTTTTTCTTTATTATGTTTGTCTAATAAAGTCCCTAGAATAGATAGTCCGTTTAATGTATCAAGTGTGACTTAATCATGAGATCACATTAAACATAAGGACACTATTCTTAAAGTATCCGTAGTCGAGCTTTATTGTGAAGTGGGATAACAATAAACCATTAAGACTATTATGTATATAGACTGATGATCACATCTCATGGATCATGGATAAGGAGTTATCAAGTCTTAAACATAGGTATGAATATTAAGAGTAATATTTATACTGGATTTACCCGCTATGAGAATACTATATAGAATGTTATGCAAATTGTCATAAGTTATTCTCATGGTGATAATGGTGTATACCACCCTTCGACCTGAAACCACTATGGACCCTAGATGTAGAGTCGAGTGCCTTATTGCTGATCAAACATTATCCGTAACTGGATGACCATAAAGACAGTTGATGGGTACTCCACGAAGCATGCTAAGGGACATGAGTGACCTAGATGGAATTTGCCCATCCTGCGTAACAGGATAAATGTGTATGGGCCCAATATTGAACTGGACAAGGATGACACGGTCTATGCCTTGTGTTCAATATAGACATAAGGGCAAAAGGGTAATTGTACATATAAGTATTATCACAAAAGGATTTGTTAGATCATATGACATTTTCGTGTCTTGGGTAGCAATGATGTGTTGCTAGATACCGCTCACTATTTATTATGTTAAATACGTGATTTAATATAATTGTCAATGCTGCGAAAACCTACAGGGTCACACACAAAAGGACGGATTGATGAGAGATAAAGTAACTAAGGAATGCCGTAATGTATGGTGCCCTTAAGTGAATTGTAGAACATCGTAAGGTACAGTGTACTTAAGTAGAATACGAAATATGGTAAGGTACCACGCGCTTAAATGATTTTGGCATATTATAAGATATGGGCCACATACACTTGAGTGGGCTTTTTAGCTTGCAGCCCACACAAGTGGTTCTATAAATAGAACCCTTGTGTAGAAGCATTTGTGCAGTTGCAATTTCGTTTCTCTCTCTCTCACACTCAAAGCCTTCATTCGTAGCAGCTAGCACTGAGATTGAAGGAAACCGTTCGTGTGGACTGAGTAGAGGCGTTGTCATCATTTAACGTTCGTGATCGCTCCGTAGATCTGCATCAAAGGTTATAATCGCCACAAGAGGTTACAATTCTATCACTGATCATGCCCATTCGTGAGGATCACTAAAGGAGAAATTTTAAATCCCGTTGCATTTTGGATCGCCCTTCTCCTTCAGTGGTATCAGAGCCACTTACGAAACCATGCATCTGATAGCTGTTTATTTTCTGTATTAATACGATTAAAAGGCAGAATGAATCAAAGAATAAACGAGTAATTAAATTTGGCATCATGTGTGTACGATTTGGATGATTGATGTTGACTATGCTTCGGAATCCGACATTAGTATGGTGAAGCAGCGATACATCGATCGTCCATAGGTTATGCAATTGAGATCGATCAAGTTATATATATGATATAAGTAATCCTGATGCAAAATACAGTATATATGATATACTGTTTCTGTTTCATTCATTCAAACACTTAATGGTTGTTTTCCTTTGAGCGATCAATGGTCGTTTACTTCTTGATCCGACATTAGTATGGTGAAGCAATGACGTGTTGATCAATCATACTGAATCAACAATCGAGGTGTGTTTGACGGTCTGAAATTGGTGCATTAGGGTTAATGACGGAACAAGGGTTGTGCTGTCAAAGAGTTATACGATTAGGGTTGTGACTGCGCAAGAGTTGTGCCTTAAAGTATCAAGTGTTGATGCGAAAAACGACGTCGATTTCAAATGAACCACCGTACGCTGAACGGGCAGCGGAACCCCCGTTCCTGCTGACCAGGCAGTGGACCCCCGGCTAACTCTGCATAGTGTGATTGGTCGCCGAAATTTAATTTGGTTTTAATTAATTAAAAGAATTAAAATTAATAATAATGTGTTTATTATTATTGTCTTGTGGTGATCGGTTATGGCCTTAGTTTTCCTTTATTTTGTTTTGGGTTTTTAAAATACGACCTGCGTGTCGTGCCTCTCTTTTAATCTCTTAATGTAACTTCTTTTCTCATCTCACTCCCTCGTAGGTAAAACGAGTTTCTTTTATGTAATGTAATGTTATGAAGAAAGAGAAGAATTCAATATCAAAGGAGGACAACCTTGAAGATCTTGCTTGGAGAAGCTTAGATCGTTGTTAGGTTAGCTTAGGTTCTCTCATTGGCTTGGGAGAACAATTGCGCTAGGGGCCATAATTGTTTTATTATGTATGTTGATGCATGTGAATGTATGTTGATGCACGTGAGAGACGATTTATATGATAAATAAGCCGGTGAGATCAGAATAATTGAAATTCCCTCAAATTAAATATTAAGTTTTTTGCTTTCCAAGTTTTAGCACTCATCAAGACTAGTATCGGATAATGTAGGTTTCGCCTACGCGGGGTGCATGTTCTATATTAGTAAGGTGCGATGGGATAATTGTAATGTCCAATTGCTAAAACAATGAGTCAAACTTAACTAAACAAATTATAATAAGATTATATATGTTTAGAAGCAAGAGTTGGAAATGATCCATGTGATGGATTGGAATAAGGAGTTATTCACCCAACTAAAATATTCGAGAGTTGTATTAGATACAATTGGAAGGAGTTCTTACCTAAATAACCTAGTTTTGTGTAATCCGCCTACGCGGACTTAAAACAAAGTGTATGTGGATCTCGACCCACTAGAAAATCTTCCAACGGGATTTTCTGAATCAAATGGTGAGGGTCATTTATTTTGAGTAAAATAGTGGGAGCATATTTAATTAAAGGCCTAATTAAATATGTTATTGATACTTATATTTTCATTATTTTCATGTAGATTACCATGACAACAAACACCTCTAACAACATTTTGCGATCAATCCTTGACAAGGAAAAATTGTCTGGGACAAATTTTCTTGATTGGCACCAAAATCTGAGGATTGTCCTCAAACATGATAGAAAGTCGTATGTCTTGGAGAAACTTGTTGCTGAAGAGGAACCTCCTAGTTCTGCACCTAAGGCAGAAAGAGATGCTTATAAGAAGCATGTCGATGATGCCAATGAAACTGCTTGTCTCATGCTAGCTACCATGAGAACATGGAAGCGTTCGATATGATCGAACACCTGAAGATGCTCTATCAAGAGCAAGCAAGGCATGAAAGGTTTGAAGTTTCAAAAGCCCTTTTTCAAGGCAAGTTAGCTGAGGGAGCCCCTGTAGGTCCCCATGTGCTCAAGATGATTAGGTATGTGGAGAACCTTGAGAGGTTGGGTTTTCCCCTCGGAAAGGAACTTGCGACTAATTTAATCTTGCAATCGTTGCCAGATAGATTCAGTCAATTTATCCTAAATTTCAATATGAATGATATGGACAAATCTCTTCCTGAACTGCTAGCCATGTTAAGAACTGCTAAGCAGAATCCGAAGTCAAAAGGGAAGTCCATTCTGATGATCGGAAATGGAAAGAGACAGAACAAAAGACCCACCAAGCAGGGTGATAAAGGGAAAGGCAAGGAAGTTGAAAAACCCAAACCCATTGTTGCTGCTTTGAAGCCTAGTGTAGGCATAACAAAGGAAGGCACCTGCTTCCATTGCGGTAAGACCAGACACTGGAAGAGAAACTGCCCAAAGTACCTGGAAGATAAGAAGAATGGAGTAGAGACTTCAACTTCAGATATTTTTGTTATTAAAATTAATTTATCTACTTCTGCATCATGGGTATTAGATATTGGATGCGGTTCTCACATTTGTACCAATGTGCAGGGGCTAAAAAGGAGTAGAGATTTGGCAAAAGGTGAAGTTGACCTACGAGTTGGCAATGGAGCAAAGGTTGCTGCTTTAGCCGTAGGAACTTATGTATTGACTTTACCTAGTGGTTTAATAATTCAGTTAGATAATTGTTATTATGTACCTGTGTCATACCCCAAAATTTGCCCATTAATATTTCAAGACATTTTTTCAGGGCACTCCGACTCATTTTTATGACATTGATCTCAAAGGAACGAAGGCCCAGCTCACGAATGGCCCAATCCAGAAAATGGCCCAAACTGGCCTGTTCGCTACACGTTCGCTACACGCTCGCCTAGCGAACGTTCGCTACACGTTCGCTACACGCTCGCCTAGCGAACGTTCGCTACACGCTCGCCTAGCGAAGCTGACAGACAACAGAAAATTTCGGGCTTCATTCTGAGCCCATTAGGTCATCAAAGGAGTATTATAAATACCCCAACTCCAGAACGAAAAGGAGAGGACGAAAACAGAAGAAGATGGACGGAAACCCTAGCATAGAAACCCTGGAGAGTAGCCCAGAGAAGTCGGAGTGAAGAAACCCTGACGGCCGCTCATTCACGCCGAAGTTACCGCCGCCCAACTCAACCCGATACCAAAAGTGACTTGCCAATTCAGCATTACCACTCCATTGCAAACAGGTTTGTGTATCATTATTGTTTTATGCTTCCAATTTGTAAATCTCTAAATACATAATGCATCATGATTGAATTTTTGGATATGTAATTAGACTTTGCATATGAATTCCAGTACGCCTGAATATCCTGAGTGTTTGACCATATTATTTCTGTAATTGAATGCAATAAGGCATGCAGCATGCTGAGATCATACTGTTCTGAAATTCAAAACCCGCAGCCGCTCGCTAGCACATCGCTAAGCGAGCATGTAGCGAGCATTCGCTAGGACCTCGCTAGGCGAGGCAGAGGCGAACGGGACAGCCGTTGATATTTGTTATGTCCTATGCGTAACCTGATCTATTCTATGTTAATCATGCACTGTTTTGCCTGACATTCATGCTGCTGTGTTTTCTTTTGCGGTGTAATCCTCGATTGCACCCTGATTGGTATTCTAACCCGTTTGCTGAATTTTGTAAAGGTTCACATATCCCAGGAAAAGAGTGATGTTTAGGCCTTCCACTTTATTTATGGGATACCCTTATGAAGATCCACCCTAAATTGCTTAATTAATTTTAATGTATTAATTTTAATGTATTAATTTTAATGTATTGATTTTAATGTGGAGATTCATCCTAATCACCTAATTGACTTTAAAATATGACCTTTAAACATGTGATTTTGGACCTCTCTTTGCTGCCCTACGGTATTACGGTATAACGGTCATGTCCCGCGAATGTAGGGATACACTTAGCAAAGACCCTTCGGTTAAATCATCATAAAATAAATCATGGTCCCTCGGATGTTGCTTTCGAAATTACGATTTTGTCCCTCGATGACCCTTCGGTGTAGCCTACGGTTAAATGATGATCGTCCCTTCGAATGCTAAGGTATCCTTACAACTGTTGCCTTCAATGACCTATCGATGACCCTACAATGACCCTTTTACATCCAAAGGATAAAACTACTTACTTCTCAATAGTAAGGACAGTTTTACCCTCATAAGGATAGGAAATGCCCATAACGACCTTAGGAAGGTATAACTCTCAATTACTGGATCATAACCTAAAACATTTTCCACCCCTCACGCTTTGCAAGTCCTAGAAAATCACCACTTGGTATACATTCATACTAGAATCATTACCAAGTTATATTTTTCTAAACTGTTTTTCAAAATCAAACGAGATAAATACTTTGTATACATTCATACGAGAATCATTACAAAGCTAAACTCTCTTTTCGAAACATTTTTGAACAATTCACCAACACTTTTCAGACAAAAATATAAGTGATCCAGCAATTAAGAGCCCATGGATAAGCATGGATACAAAGGGTGCTAATACCTTCCCTTTGTATAATGTACCTCCCGAACCCAAAATCTATTGAGGTCTTTCCTGTTCTTTTCCACCTTTCCTTATTGGATAAAAGAAAAGTCGATGGCGACTCTTGCTATCCGCGACATTGCGATAAAAAGCAAAATACCCCAAGTCAGTTCACCGTATGACAGAACTGGCGACTCTGCTGGGGACGATTACAAGAGAGGTTACCTTAAAAAAAACCAGATCACTTATTCCAAATTGTCTGATTTACTTTTAAGGGATTGCTTGGGTATTTTTGAGTGAAAGATCCTACACCCGGATCTAGTGTACCTTAGGTAAGTAGCAATAGATCATCGCGACTATCCGGCGTATACTGGAATGGTCAAAATGATGGCTACGGTTAATGTGACACTTTGGATGTCCTGATGTTCCTCATGTTTACTTGAGGAAAAATTTGGCGTCTGTGTGGTGTCATCAAAGCATTAACCAGACCTTTAGAACCCTAATTGACTCATCCTAGCCATTAGAAAGTAGTGAGATAACTGACTTCGGTTCCGACTGGGGTTGGTTGAGACTCGATACTACACTCTTTGAGATTGGACTTTAGGGAAGCTTCGGTCAACCACTTGGTGTTGCACTGAAGTGGACTTAAAGGAAGGTCAATGATTGGAGATCCTTCTAGAACCCGGTTACTATTCTAGGACAGGTTGAACCAACCAAACTTCAGTGGGGAGGGTACTTACCTATGGAACTCATGCAAGCCTTAAAACCTAGGAATGATGGTTGTGTGACTTGCTTGTGCTTGTTATTTACTTAACATCATAACATCATAACATCATAACATCATGACATCGTGACATTGTACTAACCATTTCAAGGACTTTGAACATTGAAAACATTTCATACATTGCATAGCATAACATTGCATAACAGGTATTCTAAGGGATCAGTGTTCTCACGGTTTTCCTCCAAACAGAAAAATGGATCTCGAACAAACTGTCAAAGATCTCCAGACTCAGAATGCTCAATTCAAGGAGATGATGCTAAGCTTATCCAAGGGGCAGGAGGAACTGAAGGCTCTTTTGCTCGAAAAGAAGAAAGACAAGAAAGTTGTGAGTTTCATTAACCCGGGAAGAAGGCGTAAAGGACAGGCCATAGGAGTCAAGTTTGGAATCCCGAATGGTCCAGAAGAGGGGGCGGAGAATGATTCAGAGGAAGAGAATGCTGATTTCTCCAACCCTGAGGATGACGATGAAGATTATGAAAATGAACAGTACTCTCCAAGAGATGATAGGTACAAGTTGCTGGAAGAACGTATGCTAGCTATGGAGGGTCAGAAGGCGCCCGGTCTGGATTTCGAAAGTTTGGGTCTGGTCTCCGATGTGACCATTCCTTGCAAATTCAAAATCCCCACTTTCACTAAGTACGATGGTGCGTCTTGTCCTCAGATGCATCTGAGAGCTTATGTGAGAAAGATTCAGCCGCATACCACTGACAGGAAGCTATGGATCCATTTCTTCCAAGAGAGCCTGTCTGGCACACAGTTGGAATGGTATTATCAGCTCGAGAGCTCTGACATCCGCACCTGGACTGATTTAGCAACAGCTTTCTATAAACAGTACCAGTATAACTCTGAACTAGCTCCTACCGGCTACAGTTGCAGAATATGACTATGGGATCTAAAGAAAGCTTTAAAGAATATGCTCAAAAGTGGAGAGATTTGGCTGGCAGAGTCAAACCCCCTATGACTGACAGAGAATTGGTGGACATGTTCATGGGCACACTGACCGGCCCATTCTACAGCCATCTACTGGGAAGTTCTTCATCAGGTTTCACTGAACTTATATTAACAGGTGAACGTGTTGAAAGCGGCATCCGAAGTGGAAAGATACAGGCGGCTACCTCTGCAAGCACCAAAAGGTCCTATCAGGGGAGGAACGAATCAAATGCTGTGTACGGTCAAAAGGGTCGTAACAAGAAAAACCGTGACCACGACATTGGAGCAGTTACGATTGCAGCACCACCATCTCAAAACTTCCAGCCCAAACAAGACAGGCCAAGAAGGCAGTTCACCAGGATCAATATGACCTTGGCACAGGCACTGCAGGGAATGCTAAAGGCAAATTTGATCACCCTTAGAGATCCTCCTACAAATCCCAACACTACCTCTTCTCGTTATAATCCCAATGCCAGGTGTGCATATCACTCCGATAGCCCCGGGCATGATACAAACGATTGCTGGTCATTGAAGAATAAGATTCAGGATATGATCGAAGCTGGAGAAATTGAGTTTGAGCCTCCGGAGACTCCTAATGTCATCACTGCTCCTATGCCTAATCATGACAAGACGGTTAATGTCGTGGATGACGACAATCACGTTTCCAATGTGGCGGACTTAACATCTCCTCTCCCGATCATAAAGAGGAATTTATTGCAAGCTGGTTTATTTCCAGGTTGTGCTGAAGATTGCAATCTCTGCATACTCCGGCCCGAGGACTGTTTGAAATTGAAGAATGGTATTCAACGGCTGATGGACGATCGTACAGTTCTCTTCGAAAGGATTCCTAAGGCGGAAAACCCTATTGAAGAAATATCTGTGATTGCTAGGTCCAAAGTTCCAGTGAAGATTACCGCTACCAGGGCGCCTGTGAAGATTACTGCTGAGCCCAGGGTTGCTCCCCTAATCATCACTGCACCTGGCCCGATCCCGTATTCCTCAAGCAAAGCTATCCCGTGGAATTATGGCGGTGATGTTTACGTCCATGGCGTGAAGCAAGTGGATAATGCTGCTAATACTAGTGGCATTGTTGGGACTAGTAAAATTACTCGAAGCGGAAGGATCTTCTCTCCAGAAATCTCACCTCCTGTCCTTGAAACTCGAGGAAAGGAACCAGTCAATCCTTCTCAGTCAGAGACCCCGGTCGAAGTTACTCCCGAAGATGTTGCCAAACAAGAAATGGAAGAAGTGTTGAAGATCATTCGCAAGAGTGATTTCGATGTGGTAGAACAGTTGGGGCATACCCCGTCTAAGATCTCGATGTTATCCTTGCTGTTATCTTCTGAATCTCATGCCAATGCATTGATAAATTTCTTGAAGACCGCTCATGTACCTCAGGAGACATCTGTCGATCAGTTCGAACATTATGTTGCTCACTTGGCTGTTGACAATGGCCTAGGCTTTTCCGACGCTGATCTGACACCAGCAGGAAAGAATCACAATAAAGCCCTGCATATCTCCATTGAGTGTAGGGGAATCACTTTGTCTCATGTGTTGATCGATAATGGCTCTTCCTTGAATGTGCTGCCGACAGCTGTGCTGGATAAGCTGGATTGTAAAAGCATTGAACTGAAACCTAGTGACATTGTGGTACGTGCTTACGATGGTGCGAAGAGTGTTGTCCATGGCGAAGTAGTCCTTCCTATCAAGATAGGACCTCAAGTCTTCAACACTACCTTCCATGTAATGAACATTCGTCCTGCCTATTCCTGCTTACTGGGACGCCCTTGGATTCATGGGGCAGGCGCTGTAGCCTCGTCTCTCCATCAAAAGTTGAGGTATCCCACAAAGGGAAAAATTGTCACCGTGTGTGGAGAAGAAGAGTACATTGTCAGTAGTGTGCATACCTTCAGATACGTCGAGATGGATGGTGAATTCATTGAGACTCCTTGTCAGTCATTTGAAGTAGTTCCTCCGACCAATCCTGTCCTTAAGCCAACTTCCTGTGTACCCAAGGTTATTCGTGCTCCTCCTGCTATGATTTCTCTGAAGGACGCTCAAGCCGTGGTTGAAGATGGTGGTCGTACTGGCTGGGGTCAATTGATCGACGTACCGTACAAGTCTGACAAATTTGGCCTGGGGTTCAGCTCTGACAAGAGTCAAATTAATGCTGTAGAAGATGCTGACAGCGATTGCGACCTGGATAGCTGGATTTTCCCAACAATTGGTGACGGACTCAATAATTGGAAGGCTGAAGACACTATCCCGATTTCCTTTAGTCAGGAGTAATTGTTATCGTCTATTTTAGTGTTGCAAATTTTTGTTTTTTACAATTGAACTTCTCCAAGCGTTGTGTCTATGCCCGGGGCACAATAGCTAATTTGTTAAGGGTTTTGTCATTTTCATAAGCATATTCATATTCAATAAATCAATGGACTTTTTGCATTCAAATATTGCACTCTTTGTCTTTTCTGTCATCTTCCAAACAAGCTATGTTTTCTTACACACACTCACGTAACGAATTGCAGATCCATACCCACTCTGGATCCTGTTGATAATAGTTTTACTACTGTTCATTATGACTTTGAAAATCCGATCTACCAAGCCAAGGATGGAAGTGTGGAAGATTGTGAAGTACCTGGAGAACTTGCCAGACTGTTACTGCAGGAAGAGAGGACTATACAGCCGCACGAGGAGTCAGTTGAGATTGTAAATCTGGGTACCGAAGTAGACAAGAAAGAAGTCAAAATAGGAGCAGGCTTGGAAAACAGTGTCAAAAGAAGGTTGATTCAGATGTTACATGACTATGTAGAGATTTTTGCTTGGTCTTATGACGACATGCCAGGACTGGATACTGATATAGTAGTACATCGGCTGCCAACGAGGGAAGATTGTCGTCCTGTTAAGCAAAAGGTTCGTCGCATGCGTCCTGAAATGTCTGAGAAAATCAAAGCCGAGGTTATGAAACAATTTGATGCAGGTTTTCTGGCTGTTACTTCTTATCCTCAATGGGTTGCTAATGTGGTACCAGTGCCGAAGAAGGATGGCAAGGTGCGAATGTGTGTAGACTACAGAGATTTGAATAAAGCGAGTCCCAAAGACGACTTTCCACTTCCGCACATTGATGTTCTAGTAGATAACACCGCTCAACACAAGGTATTATCATTCATGGATGGATTCTCAGGTTATAACCAGATTAAGATGGCACCTGAAGACATGGAGAAAACTACGTTTGTGACGCAATGGGGCACGTTCTGCTATAAAGTAATGCCATTCGGTTTAAAGAACGTCGGGGCAACGTACCAGCGAGCTATGGTGGTTTTGTTCCATGATATGATTCATCATGAAATGGAAGTATATGTGGATGACATGATAGCCAGATCTCATACTGAAGAAGAACATCTCGATCATTTGTACAAATTGTTTGAGAGGTTGAAGAAATACAAGCTAAGATTGAACCCGAACAAATGCACCTTTGGAGTAAGATCCGGTAAACTCCTGGGATTTATTGTCAGTGGTAAAGGGATTGAGGTTGACCCGGCTAAGGTGAGGGCTATTCAAGAAATGCCAGTTCCCCGTACGGATAAAGAAGTCAGAGGTTTCTTGGGACGGTTGAACTACATTGCCCGATTTATCTCCCATTTGACCGCTACTTGCAAACCCATCTTCAAATTACTGAGGAAAAATCAAGAGATGATATGGAATGATGAATGCCAAGAAGCTTTTGACAAAATCAAGAAATATCTCCAAGAACCTCCAATTCTGGTACCGCCCGTTGAAGGAAGACCTCTAATCATGTATTTGACCGTGTTAGAAAATTCAATGGGGTGTGTATTGGGGCAACATGACGAGTCTGGTCGAAAAGAGCATGCCATATACTACCTTAGCAAAAAGTTTACCAACTGTGAAACAAGATACTCACTGCTCGAGAGAACTTGCTGTGCTTTGGCCTGGGCTGCTCGCCGACTCAGACAGTATATGTTGAATCATACCACTTTGTTGATTTCTAAGATGGATCCCATCAAATACATATTCGAGAAACCTGCCCTCTCCGGAAGAATAGCGAGATGGCAGATGATCTTAACAGAGTACGATATCCAATACACTACTCAGAAAGCAATCAAAGGAAGCGTGCTAGCTGATCATTTGGCTCATCAAGCGGTGGACGATTACCAATCTATGAATTTTGAGTTTCCAGATGAGGATGTCATGCTTGTTACTGATTATGAAAAACCTAGACCGGATGAAGGACCCGAACTGGGATCCCGATGGACTATGGTTTTTGATGGATCTTCTAATGCATTGGGCCATGGTGTTGGGGTTGTAATTATTTCTCCCGGGGGTTACCATACACCTTTCACTGCTAGACTATGCTTTCATTGTACCAATAATATGGCTGAGTATGAAGCATGTATTTTGGGACTCAAGGCTGCTATAGACCGGCGAATCAAGTTTTTGAGTGTGTACGGAGATTCAGCCTTGGTAATCAGTCAGATCAAAGGAGAATGGGACACTAAACATCCAAATCTCATCCCTTATCGAGAGCGGGTGATGACGTTAATCCCATACTTTGAAGAGATTACATTTGAACATATTCCACGGGAAGAGAATCAGTTGGCGGACGCACTGGCTACCATGTCATCTATGTTCAGAGTCAGATGGGATAATGAAGCTCCCAGGATCACTATTGAACGATTAGATGAACCAGCATACTGTTATGAACTTAATAACGAGGGAATAGAAGAGAAACCTTGGTTCCATGAAGTAAAAAGATATTTAGAAGCTCAGGAATACCCTGAAGGGGCATCCATCAATGACAGAAAATTCCTGAGGAAGTTCTCCGCTAAATTCTTTCTGAGTAATGGAGTATTATACAAACGTAATCATGATTCGACTCTGCTTCGCTGTGTGGATAGAAAAGAAGCAGAAAGGATTATGGAAGACATGCATGACGGTATTTTTGGGACTCATTCTAGTGGACATACAATGGCCAAGAAGATTCTGAGATCAGGGTATTATTGGTCTACCATGGAAGCTGATTGCCACCATCACTCCAGAACCTGCCACAAGTGTCAGATCTATGCGGACAAAGTACATGTGCCTCCTGCTCCACTAAACGTGTTGACAGCACCTTGGCCCTTTGCAATGTGGGGCATTGATATGATTGGAGAGATTAAACCTACTGCTTCTAACGGGCATCGTTTCATCCTTGTTGCTATTGATTACTTTACAAAGTGGGTAGAGGCCGCCTCATTTGCTTCTGTCACCAAGAATGTGGTGGCACGGTTCATCAAGAATAGTCTTATTTGTCGGTATGGTATCCCTGAAAGAATTATCACTGACAATGGTACGAATTTGAACAACAAGATGATCACTGAACTCTGCACGCAGTTCAACGTAAAGCACCATAACTCTTCTCCATACCGACCAAAGATGAATGGCGCTGTAGAAGCTGCTAATAAGAATATCAAGAAGATAATACAAAAGATGACGGTGACGTACAAAGACTGGCATGAGATGTTACCGTTTGCTCTTCACGGTTATCGCACTTCAGTACGCACTTCGACAGGAGCAACTCCTTTCTCTTTAGTCTACGGAATGGAAGCCGTTTTACCAGTGGAAGTTCAGATTCCCTCTCTAAGAATCATGAAAGAGGCGGGCTTAGATGAAGAGGAATGGATTCAGACTCGACTCGATCAGATAAACTTGATTGATGAGAAGAGACTTGCGGCTGTTTGTCATGGACAGATATATCAGAAGCGCATGACCCAAGCATTTAACAAAAGAGTCAAGAGACAGGTATATCGAATTGGCGACTTGGTAATAAAGCGTATCATTCTACCACAGGGTGATCCCAGAGGCAAATGGATTCCCACGTACGAAGGGCCGTTTGTAGTTAAGAAGGTATTCTCTGGTGGAGCCATGATACTAGCTACAATGGACGGCGAAGACTTCCCGCATCCCGTGAACGCAGACATAGTCAAAAAATACTACGCATAAAAGAGACCTGCTAGGTCGACGTACCTAGGCAAAAGTAAGGGCATCCCGGCGAACCAAAAAGGTTCGGGCAAAAATTAGGGATAAACATAAAAAATGTGCACCCGGCAAGTCGAAAACCTGAAAAGGCGGCTTGGGCAAAAAGGGGTATCCTGGTGGACTGAAAACCTGAAAAGGCGGTCCAGGCAAAAATTAGGGATTAAAGCGTATGACTATGTCCCGTTCTCAGACAGCTTCATCCAAGTTCAAAGGACTGAACAAGCTAATCACTTCTATCCGACAACAGGAGATGAGAGGCTTGAAGACATAATGGCAGTAGTGGAATTAAAGTCAATAGGACGTTTTCGGCATAACTTTCTCTTTGTTTTCTTGACAATTTCCTCTTACTAGGATTTTTGTCTCCTTGTACACAAATTGCCTGTTTATAGGCCCTCTTTCGAAATCAATATAATTTTAGTTTCAAAAAAAAATGCTCTTGTTTTACTTTCTCTGTTTTGTTTGCATAAACGTCCATTGATTTAATTCGAATTAATATATGCATTTGGATATGATCGATGTTTACCAAAAATGCGTGCATAAAATAGAAATAGCGATTACTACTAGGCTTCAGGATCGAGGAGAAGGTCTAATCATGCTTTCCAATGAATCCGTTGCTAATCCTATTCCCCAGCAAAGCCAGTCATTCCCAGAAGAGAGTGGCATTACTAGACAAATGGGTCATCTCTTCCACCCCCAGCCAGGCTTCTGTTGAACATTTCTACCATCAGACAGAAATCAAGCATCCCCGGCTAAGAAAGGGTCATCGATACCAGTATCTCCCAACCAGAAGATTGAGATTTGTTTTCCCCAGTAGAGTCCTCTGGAAGAACTTTTCAGATGCATAATTCATTCATTACATCATTTCACAGCATACGCATGCATACATCGTTTGCAGTTATTTTCAGAAGCATAAAACATCTCATGCATCATGACATGGCATGAAGCTAACTTTATTTTTCAGGTTAATTATCTTCCTGATACAGTCAAAATAGAGAGCCATTCAGACGGACATCTTCATCGATTACGTTCAGGATTCAACTACATCTTTCAGATATACTCCATGTCAACATTCATTCTGACATCCTCCTAACGATGGCATCTATAAGCCCATCCCAGACATTTATTGCAAATACAACATATACAAATACTATCAGATATAGCCTAGCGTACGGTTCATTCTGATTCAGCTCTACATATGACTCTTTCAACTCAGATGCGATCTAACGTACGATCCATTCCGACCTTCAACAACTCCAATACGGTCTAGCATACGACCCAGTTGGACCTTCAAGGCCTCAAATGCTACCTAGCGTACGGTACATTCTGAAGTGTAGTCTGGCGTATGACTACCCCCTTTATCATCAGATGCAGCCTAACGGACGGCTCGTTCTGCTACTCAGAGACGGTCTAGCTTACGACCCGCTTGGATGTTCATCCCCTCAAATGCTACCTAGCGTACGGTACATTCTGAAGTGTAGTCTGGCGTATGACTACCCCCTTCATCACCAGGTACAGCCTAATGGACGGCTCAGTCTACAACTCAGATACGATCTAGCATACGATCCATTCTGATCCTTCACCCCCAGTAACGATACAGCCTAACGGACGGCTCGTTCCGCAACTCAGATACGATCTAGCGTACGATCCATTCTAATCCTTTATCCCCAGCAGTGTATGACTCATTCGGATTCTTATCTCGTTTTGATTCGGCACAACATATTACTCCTCCAACAATACGGTCTAGCGTACGACCCATTCGGATCTTCATTCCTCAGATACTACCTAGCGGACGGTACATCCCGAGGCGTAGTCTAGCGTACGACTACTTTTCGTCAGATACAGCCTAACAGACGGCCCATTCTGCAACTCAGATACGATCTAGCGTATGATCCATTCTGATCTGTTATCCCCAGCGGCGTATGACCCATTCTAACTCCCCAGTGAAGTCGACGGCCTAATGAATGACTCACTATACGGTCTAGCGTATGACCCAGTGACACCCATGACTTCAGATATCTTCTAACGTACGACGTACTCTGAAGCTCTCATCATCAAACTTCCTAGATGGCATCTTTAAGCCCATCTCCATCAAGACTAACTACTTGACAAGTGCAAATTTTTGGGGCATTCTAAGTGTTCAATAATCTTCCACCTCCAGACCACGAATGGCGTACATACCATTCTGACTCTCTCGGTTCAAGAATATCGAACAGGGGCAGCTGTCATACCCCAAAATTTGCCCATTAATATTTCAAGACATTTTTTCAGGGCACTCCGACTCATTTTTATGACACTGATCTCAAAGGAACGAAGGCCCAGCTCACGAATGGCCCAATCCAGAAAATGGCCCAAACTGGCATGTTCGCTACACGTTCGCTACACGCTCGCCTAGCGAACGTTCGCTACACGTTCGCTACACGCTCGCCTAGCGAAGCTGACAGACAACAGAAAATTTCGGGCTTCATTCTGAGCCCATTAGGTCATCAAAGGAGTATTATAAATACCCCAACTCCAGAACGAAAAGGAGAGGACGAAAACAGAAGAAGACGGACGGAAACCCTAGCATAGAAACCCTGGAGAGTAGCCCAGAGAAGTCGGAGTGAAGAAACCCTAACGGCCGCTCATTCACGCCGAAGTTACCGCCGCCCAACTCAACCCGATACCAAAAGTGACTTGCCAATTCAGCATTACCACTCCATTGCAAACAGGTTTGTGTATCATTATTGTTTTATGCTTCCAATTTGTAAATCTCTAAATACATAATGCATCATGATTGAATTTTTGGATATGTAATTAGACTTTGCATGTGAATTCCAGTACGCCTGAATATCCTGAGTGTTTGACCATATTATTTCTGTAATTGAATGCAATAAGGCATGCAGCATGCTGAGATCATACTGTTCTGAAATTCAAAACCCGCAGCCGCTCGCTAGCACATCGCTAAGCGAGCATGTAGCGAGCATTCGCTAGGACCTCGCTAGGCGAGGCAGAGGCGAACGGGACAGCCGTTGATATTTGTTATGTCCTATGCGTAACCTGATCTATTCTATGTTAATCATGCACTGTTTTGCCTGACATTCATGCTGCTGTGTTTTCTTTTGCGGTGTAATCCTCGATTGCACCCTGATTGGTATTCTAACCCGTTTGCTGAATTTTGTAAAGGTTCACATATCCCAGGAAAAGAGTGTTGTTTAGGCCTTCCACTTTATTTATGGGATACCCTTATGAAGATCCACCCTAAATTGCTTAATTAATTTTAATGTATTAATTTTAATGTATTAATTTTAATGTATTAATTTTAATGTATTGATTTTAATGTGGAGATTCATCCTAATCACCTAATTGACTTTAAAATATGACCTTTAAACATGTGATTTTGGACCTCTCTTTGCTGCCCTACGGTATTACGGTATAACGGTCATGTCCCGCGAATGTAGGGATACACTTAGCAAAGACCCTTCGGTTAAATCATCATAAAATAAATCATGGTCCCTCGGATGTTGCTTTCGAAATTACGATTTTGTCCCTCGATGACCCTTCGGTGTAGCCTACGGTTAAATGATGATCGTCCCTTCGAATGCTAAGGTATCCTTACAACTGTTGCCTTCAATGACCTATCGATGACCCTACAATGACCCTTTTACATCCAAAGGATAAAACTACTTACTTCTCAATAGTAAGGACAGTTTTACCCTCATAAGGATAGGAAATGCCCATAACGACCTTAGGAAGGTATAACTCTCAATTACTGGATCATAACCTAAAACATTTTCCACCCCTCACGCTTTGCAAGTCCTAGAAAATCACCACTTGGTATACATTCATACTAGAATCATTACCAAGTTATATTTTTCTAAACTGTTTTTCAAAATCAAACGAGATAAATACTTTGTATACATTCATACGAGAATCATTACAAAGCTAAACTCTCTTTTCAAAACATTTTTGAACAATTCACCAACACTTTTCAGACAAAAATATAAGTGATCCAGCAATTAAGAGCCCATGGATAACCATGGATACAAAGGGTGCTAATACCTTCCCTTTGTATAATGTACCTCCCGAACCCAAAATCTATTGAGGTATTTCCTGTTCTTTTCCACCTTTCCTTATTGGATAAAAGAAAAGTCGGTGGCGACTCTTGCTATCCGCGACATTGCGATAAAAAGCAAAATACCCCAAGTCAGTTCACCGTATGACAACCTGTAATTAGCAGGAATATTATTTCCGTTTCTAGTTTGGAAAAGTTTGGTTTTTCATTTTTAATAAAGAACAATTGTTTCTCAATTTATTTGAATGATATATTCTATGCTACTGCACAAATGAACAATGGACTATATGTTTTTGATCTTGAAATGCCTATTTATAACATTAATACTAAAAGGATGAAAACTAATGAGTTAAATCCAACTTACCTTTGGCATTGTCGATTAGGCCACATAAATGAGAAACGCATTTCCAAACTCCATAAAGATGGACTCTTGGACTCTTTTGATTATGAATCATATGAGATATGCAAATCTTTTTTAATTGGAAAGATGACAAAGTCTCCATTCACAGGAAAAGGTGAAAGAGCTAATGATCTTTTGGCCCTCATACATACTGATGTATGTGGACCACTGAACATACCAGCCAGAGGAGGTTTTCAGTACTTCATCACATTTACTGATGATTTCAGTAGATATGGTTATGTGTATTTAATGAAACGCAAATCAGAGTCCTTTGAAAAGTTCAAGGAATTCAAGAATGAAGTACAAAACCAACTAGGTAAGAATATTAAAACTCTTCGATCAGATCGAGGTGGTGAGTATTTAAGCCTGGAGTTTGATGACCATCTGAAAGAGTGTGGGATCCTATCCCAACTTACTCCTCCTGGAACACCCCAATGGAATGGTGTATCTGAGAGAAGAAATCGAACCCTGTTAGACATGGTCTGATCCATGATGAGTCACGCCGATCTTCCAAACTCCTTTTGGGGACATGCACTATTGACAGCAGCTTACACACTTAACCGTGTTCCATCCAAAAAGGTTAAGAAGACACCATATGAGATATGGAGTGGTAAGAAACCACATATGTCTTACATGAATATGTGGGGTTGCGAAGTTTATGTGAAACGATAAATTTCAACTAAGCTTGAGCCCAAATCTGACAAATGCTTATTTGTGGGGTATCCTAAAGAAACAAGAGGGTATTACTTCTACAATCCTTCTGAGGGCAAAGTGTTTGTCGCTCGAATTGGAGTTTTCCTAGAAAAGGATTTTATTTCCAAAGGAATCAGTGAGAGGAAAGTAGAGCTTGAAGAAATTCAAGAATCACAAAGCATCGATACACCTATGGAGGAATTAGAGCAGGAAACACAAGTAGTTGTGGAAGAGCAACCTACTCAAGTAGAACAAGACCAACGTAGGTCAAGCAAGATACCTCACCAACCTGACAGATATGGATATCTCATAACTGATCAAGGTGATGTATTACTCATGGATCAAGATGAGCCTATGACGTACCAAGAGGCCATAATTGGTCCCGAGTCTGAGAAGTGGCTAGAAGCCATGAAATCTGAAATGGATTCCATGTACACAAACCAAGTTTGGACCTTGGTAGAGCCTCCTGTAGGAGTTAACCCTATAGGATGCAAGTGGGTCTTCAAAAAGAAGACTGACATGGATGGTAAGGTACATACCTATAAGGCAAGACTGGTTGCAAAAGGATATAAACAAATTCATGGGGTTGACTATGATGAAACCTTTTCACCAATTGCAATGCTTAAATCTGTTCGGATTTTACTTGCTATTGCTGCATATCATGATTATGAAATATGGCAGATGGATGTCAAAACTGCTTTCCTTAATGGGAATCTTCTTGAGGATGTGTACATGAGACAGCCTGAAGGATTTGACATGCCAGAAGAAGCCCAAAAGATATGTAAGTTACAAAGATCAGTCTATGGATTGAAGCAAGCTTCTAGAAGCTGGAATCTTTGTTTTGATGAAACGGTAAAACAATATGGATTCATCAAGAACGAAGATGAGCCTTGTGTCTACAAGAAGGTTAGTGGGAGCATGATCGTTTTCCTGGTATTATATGTAGATGACATATTACTCATTGGAAACGATGTCCCTACCCTGCAACAAGTAAAGTCTTGGTTGGGGAAATGCTTTTCTATGAAGGACCTAGGTGAAGCAGCCTATATATTAGGAATCAAAATCTATAGAGATAGATCACAAAAACTGCTTGGCTTAAGTCAGAGTACGTACATAGACAAAGTGCTGAGACGCTTTAATATGCATGATTCCAAGAAAGGATTCATACCTATGCAACATGGCCTGTATCTATAAAAAACACAATCCCCTTCAACTAAGGAAGAAACAGATCGCATGAATAAGATTACATATGCATCTACAATAGGATCTATCATGTATGCCATGTTATATACTCGACCAGATGCCTCGTATGCTTTGAGTGCAACGAGTAGGTACCAATCTGATCCTGGTGATGCTCATTGGGTAGCTGTCAAGAATATCCTTAAGTATTTGAGAAGGAATAAGGACTCATTCTTGATATATGGAGGTCAAGAAGAGCTGGCTGTAATTGGATACACCGATGCTAGCTTCCAGACAGATAAGGATGACTTAAGGTCGCAATCTGGTTATGTGTTTTGCTTAAACGGTGGCGTTGTGAGCTGGAAAAGTTCAAAGCAAGATACAGTTGTTGATTCTACAATCGAGGCTGAGTATATTGCTGCCTCAAGTGCAACAAAGGAAGTTGTTTGGATCAAAAAGTTCATTAGTGAACTTGGCATAGTTCCAAGAATTGTGGATCCCATTGGTCTCTATTGTGATAACAATGGTGCCATCGCACAAGCTAAGGGGCCTAGATCTCACCAACGATCCAAACACATACTTAGGCGTTATCACCTCATTCGAGAGATAATAGATAGAGGAGATGTGAAAATATGCAGAGTACCTACACTTGACAATATTGTTGACCCACTAACAAAGCCTCTTGCGCAGCAGAAGCATGATGGTTATACTAGATCTATGGGTATTAGGGGTATGCCTGATTGGCTCTAGTGCTAGTGGGAGATTCTTGGTGTAAGACCTAGAGGCCAATACTTTTGGTACTTGTATTGAATTGTATATTAATAATAAAAGGCTGTTTATTTATTATGTTTGTCTAATAAAGTCCCTAGAATAGATAGTCTGTTTAATGTATCAAGTGTGACTTAATCATGAGATCACATTAAACATAAGGACACTATTCTTAAAGTATACGTAGTCGAGATTTATTGTGAAGTGGGATAACATTAAAGCATTAAGACTATTATGTATATAGACTGATGATCACATCTCATGGATCATGGATAAGGAGTTATCAAGTCTTAAACATAGGTATGAATATTAAGAGTAATATTTATACTGGATTTACCCGCTATGAGAATACTATATAGAATGTTATGCAAAGTGTCATAAGTTATTCTCATGGTGATAATGGTGTATACCACCCTTTGACCTGAAACCACTATGGACCCTAGATGTAGAGTCGAGTGCCTTATTGCTGATCAAATGTTGTCCCTAACTGGATGACCATAAAGACAGTTGATGGGTACTCCACGAAGCATGCTAAGGGACATGAGTGACCTAGATGGAATTTGCCCATCCTGCGTAACAGGATAAATGTCTATGGGCCCAATATTGAACTAGACAAGGATGACTCGGTCTATGCCTTGTGTTCAATATAGACATAAGGGCAAAAGGGTAATTGTACATATAAGTATTATCACAAAAGGATTTTTCAGATCACATGACATTTTCGTGTCTTGGGTAGCAGTGATGTGTTGCTAGATACCGCTCACTATTTATTATGTTAAATACGTGATTTAATATAATTGCCAATGCCGCGAAAACCTACAGGATCACACACAAAAGGACGGATTGATGAGAGATAAAGTAACTAAGGAATACCATAATGTACGGTGCCCTTAAGTGAATTGTGGAACATTGTAAGGTACAGTGTACTTAAGTAGAATACGAAATATGGTAAGGTACCACGCACTTAAGTGATTTTGGCATATTATAAGATATGGGCCACATACACTTGAGTGGGCTTTTTAGCTTGTAGCCCACACAAGTGGTTCTATAAATAGAACCCTTGTGTAGAAGCATTTGTGCAGTTGCAATTTCGTTTCTCTCTCTCTCTCTCTCTCTCTCTCTCTCTCTCTCTCTCTCTCTCTCTCTCTCTCTCTCTCTCTCTCTCTCTCTCTCTCTCTCTCTCTCTCTCTCTCACTCAAAGTCTTCATTCGTAGCAGCTAGCACTGAGATTGAAGGAATTCGTTCGTGTGGACTGAGTAGAGGCATTGTCATCGTTCAACGTTCGTGATCGCTTCGTAGATCTGCATCAAAGGTTATAATCGCCACAAGAGGTAACAATTCTATCACTGATCATGCCCATTCGTGAGGATCACTAAAGGAGAAATTTTAAATTCTATTGCGTTTTGGATCGCCATTCTCCTTCACTTATCACATTAAAAGTGGCGCCTTCTTGAATATTTTATTTTTATTCTAAAAGTACACTACTTTTCACCTCGATTTTCTTTCTAACTAAGATGAATATGTGTCTTTGATATATATAGGTTTAGCTTGTAACATCCAGTTTCATTTGTCTAAACAACACAAACATAACCCTAACAAATGAGAGCTATAAACACATACCATCTTCAATATGAAGATGTTATGTGTTTAGTGCTCTCGTTTCTTCTTCAGAGATCCAAATAATTTTCTTTTACTTTTTATACAGAGATCTGGTACGTCAAACATCAACACTAATATTGTTGTTGTTGTTGTTGTTGTTGATGGTGCTACTGGTGGTGGTGTTGTTGTTGCTTGTGGTGTTGTTGTTGCTGCTGTTGCTATTGCCGTTGCAATTGTTGTTATTGTTATTGTTATTGTTGTTGTTGTTGTTATTGTTATTGTTATTGTTGTTGTTGTTGTTATTGTTGTTGTTGTTGCTGTTATTGTTGTTGTTGTTGTTGTTGTTATTGTTGTTGTTGCAGTTGTTGTTATTGTTATTGTTGCACTTGTTGTTATTATTATTGTTGTTGCTGTTGTTGTTGTTGTTGTTGTTGTTGCTGTTGTTGTTGTTGTTGATGATGTTGTTGTTGATATTGTTGTTGTTGTTGTTGCTGTTGTTGTTGTTATTGTGGTGGTGGTGGTGTTATTGAGATCCGAAATCCTAGAAGTTGTTTATTGACGTTGTTCTTATTGATATTGTTGTTATTTATTGACATTGTTGTTCTTGACATTGTTGTTGATGTTGTTGTTGTTTTCTTGTTCTTTTTCTTGTTGATATTAATATTGAGATTATGTTTTTTGTGATTCTTTGTGCAACTCTCGTCTTGTTTCGTAGTGAATTGATTTTCAAAATAATCATATGCAAAATTATGTTGTATTTGAAACTTATCTTACATTGATTAATGATCTTTTAGCATTCTACAACTCATCATTCATCTCATGTTGTTTTATAGTTAAAATCTCTTAAATACTTCTAGTTTTTATTCAAGTTTCTTCCATAGTTGTTCATTTTTCAAATCATCAAATTTTATGCTTTCAAGAATGAATTAGTAGAAAAGAAAGTGTTGAATAAAGAACTTGAAATATTGAGGAGATTTTAACCATAAAACAACGTGGGATGAATGATGAGTTGCAGAAAGCTTTAAAATCACTAATCAATGTACGTTGTTCTTCAAATATAATACAACAGTTCATATAATTATTTTCCTAACCAATTTTGAAAAGTTATGTTCATTATAGGGTTTAGTGAAATAAGCAATCCACATTAGATTTAATAAACTCAAAAAACTTTTAGCCCTAAGATTTTATCAGATAACCGAGGTGAAAATGTGGTATATCAGTCGATGAAATTACAGAACTGAAGAGACATATGTTTTCACCATTTCAGAATTCCAAAAAGGTCTCCCTAGAGATCGAAAACATGACATTTTCATATACCCGTAAGTTACTTTAAATTTGAAGGTAAAGTGTGCATTTTTCATGATGTCATTCGTTATCTCGCATTTATAGTTGAGGTTAAATGTATGTTGCATCCAAGATTAAATGTGTTTTTTCTAATAATGAGTTTTGTATTTCAAATTCATATAGTTACGTATTCTCTCTCACATTTTTGCATTTAAAATTAATAATTATTTATTTCTAACCGATATGTTGTGTGTTAAACATGACAAATTATCTTGTAAGAATCTTTGTTAAACAACATAAATTATTAGTACAAAATGAGAGAGACTCGAAAATCTTTTGAAAAAATCAAAGATGAAAAATATAAATGACAAATAATTTTAAAGTAAATATATCATCAATTTTATGTGTAAAATTATGATGAAAAAAATAACAATTTATTTTTGAAATAGAATTTA
Source organism: Lathyrus oleraceus (assembly GCF_024323335.1). Lineage (NCBI taxonomy): Eukaryota > Viridiplantae > Streptophyta > Magnoliopsida > Fabales > Fabaceae > Lathyrus > Lathyrus oleraceus. Next base: position 201,130,337 of record NC_066583.1, read on the forward strand.
AAATAATGAGATTAATTCTACAAATAAGTTAAAATAGGACCAGAACTTTAATTCTATAAGTTAAAATAGGACCAGAACTTTCACCAAACATAAATTATATACATTGTTATTCAATTTATTTAAAATAAATAATAAAATGATTCTTTTTCATAAGAAAAAATGAGAATGTTATCCGATTTCTTATATGGTGCACATAAGACATGATACAATATCTTATCTTATCCATACTTTTTTTTTCTTCCTAATATGGTGCAAATAATAAATAGTTAATTCTTTTATTATTATAAAAAAAATTAAAATTTAAAAAGAATACATATAATATAACTTAAAACATATAATTAAAAAATATATTATATTAAAATATAAAAATTTAAAATTCAATTACAATTCGTTTCACCTATTTTAACTCTTTTATAAAATTAATTATCTTATTTTAAATCAATATTATTGACATTTCTCACATATTTATATTTTACTTAATAATAATAATTTTTTAGTAGTATGTCATTTGTGAAATAATAAGAATTCTTATGAAATGTGATAAATAAAATACATCAAGACAATTTAAATTGAAAATAAAAATATATAATTTATTAATTAATTATGAGTTTAAAGATAATACACTCAATATCACACATATTTAATCAAAAAATTTAAATTTGTTTAATTATATATATTTTAAAAATAAAAATATAGTTTAATGAATACATGTCTCTTATTCACTTATTTCAGTTTCTTATGAATTAAAATAAAAAACTAAAACTATACTACTATTTAAAATAATACTACACGTGTAAAAAATTGACTACAACTATAAGAGTTGGAACATTGAATTTAGAAAACTGATTACACGTGTCATTAAATTTGACGAAGGGTAGGAGGAAGTTAGGAGGAAAGTTCTGAAACACAACCCTTTATTGCTGATTTACTATTTTTAATTCTTATATTTTGTCTTTTTGTGTTTTTTTCCGAACATTTTTGTTGGTTGTATGTCCAGTGTCACGAAAAAGAGATAAGGACATTTACTTTTCCTGCAGACAAAAAAGATAAGGATATTAGCGGCAAGGGGTTGGGTGGATAGATGTATCTGTTGCCGCATGGCTTTCGGTGTTCGGTGTTTCTTCACTGATTGTGCAGCTAAGCGGTTAAGCCGCTCTGTTCAACCGGTCATGTTCTGCCAAGGTACCCTTATATAGCCATCAAAACAGACTAAGATATGAGCCGGTTTGCCAAGTCCCATAAATTATTATATTCCGATCTGAGATCTGATTTATAAGAAAAATAAATAAATTTTATGTTTATTAAAGAATATAATTGACTGCATTTAAGTTTTTTATTTCATATAAGAGAGACAACACAATTATTAATATATCCTCAATTAAATTGTTTTCTAATAATAATATTAAGTAATTAATGCATTGATACTTTTGAAATAAAAACATTAAATGCATCTAGATTTATTGAGATTTGTTTATATTTAAGGGGAAAAAAGTTAGAAGACTTTTGCTTATAAATAAGACCGGAGAGAGTATGATTTACTTCCTCCAACCTTATTTATAAGCATAAGTCTTTTAATTTTTTTGGCCTTAAACATAAGCAAATGTCAACAAATCTAGGTGTATTTAATGTCTTTATTTCAAAAATATCCTTGCATTAATTATTTTATTGATACTAGAAGATAATTTAATTGAGGGTATACTAGTAATTATGTTGTCTCTCTCACATAAGATCAAAAAACTTAAATGCACTTAAATATATTTTTTAATAAGTATAAAACTTGTCTTTTTACTTATAAATCAGGCCGGAGTAGTATTTCTTAAAGAATTAAATATTCAATATCCCTGAAATATTAATAATAAAATTTAGTTTACCTTTATAAAAAAAATTGAATTCTCTTTTGAAATGTTAAAATCGATGTCTTTTGTCCTATAAATATAAAAGTTAATTCTGTAATTCTTTTTAAATTTATTTGAAATTTAATGCTCAAATCGTACATTTAGGAAGGGAAAAATAATATTACAAGAGAAAATCAAAAATATATATATTATAGGGAATAAGACGAAACTCACATATATTGCAGGAGTATTATATATTTAACCCTTTAAACTAATTAGAATATATTTTTTTAAGATTTTTAAATGCACATATATATTTTTTAACCACCATACAAAATTACTTAAATACTTTTAAATTCTGAAGATGAATCTCCAGACGCACTAAAGTCTAAAATAACGTTAATATTTCGGAGATGCATTTACGGAATAATGTCAGAGATGTATCTCCGAAACTATTAGAATTTAAATCGCGCCAGAACCCTTCATCTTCTTCATTTCTCATATTTCTTAAAAAAAACTTCAAACTCTCGAATTTATTCTCAACAACATGTCCAAAATCAAACAACCAAATTCAAAGGAACTTTAATCAACATTAGAAGCATTATCCAACACTAAGGCAAAGTGTAAAATTGTAATTTTTTTTGATGTTTTGAATAATTTTTTAGTTTTTGTGTTAATGAGTAGAAATTGATGTATAAGTTAGGAAATGATTAGAAATATGATGATTAATAATTTAAACATAGTATAAAACATCATAGTTGACTGAAAATGATGATCAAAATAATATTTTTTTGGTTTCCATGTCTGCATTTCCATCATTGGCGCAACAACTGAGTTACAGAAAATTACGGAGATGCATCTCTGAAAATTTTCAACATTTTAGTTTTGCAGCAACCAAAGATGTATCTCCGGAATTTTCTCTGTTATATTTTTTTGTTTTTATTACTTGTGGTGTTGTATGTTTTCACTAATTGTCTGCTTTACTTTAGCTTATATATATAATGACTGATAAACAAGATAGACTGAGGTCAGGAGGCTTGCACAACACGTATTAGTGCAGCGCGAGAAGAGTCAGTAGGTTTCAAATGCTCCTGGTTCCTTTGGGCATGCAAAGCCATCTACTTCCGGGGCTCGTGTTTCTCCTCATGATTCTCCATCTTCTTCTTCCCGTAGAAGACATGTTTCACCTACTGAAACATCAGTCCCTCCATCCTCCTGCAGACTCCAAATTTCACATATTCAGGCGCTTGAGGTGCCTAAGTCACCAGTGGTACCGGAGACAATATTACCACCTCCTACCGATGATGATATTGATCCAATGCCACCTCCGGAGGGTGAGACTGTTGCGGATGCTGAGCTAGAGGCATTTAGAGGAGGCCCTGTAGATTTGTCGCTACTGCCTTTGTACCCAGACCATACAGCTAGACATATCTGAGACGAAAAGGTAGCATTAGTTGTCTTCATTCTTTTTAATTTACGTTTATTTTAATTGACAAGTTTGTGACATTGATTTTTATTTTTTTTCAGGAACGTGACCCGTTGAAGTTTATTAACCACGTGCGGAAGATTACTAGCTTGCCTCAGCCGAATGAGGATTGGTTTCAGGCTGCTTTGTCCTTATCTGACCTGAAGGACTTGTGCATAACTGGTTATATTACAGTCAAACACGAGATGCTTAATGCATTCGTGGAGAGATGGCACTCGAAGACCTTGTCATTGCATCTCCCGTATGGTGAGATGTCTATCACACGCGACGATGTCTCGTGTTCGCTACATCTTCTGATAAGGGGAGGCTCGTATATCATGAAAGGATTACCAAAGACAAGGCACTCAAGATGATGGTAGATTATCTGAGGCTGACCCAAGGGATGTGAATGAGGAGTTGGATAGGAACAAGGGGGTACATGATAGATTTGAATACCTTAAAAAGGTATATACAGAGGAGCTCTGGAGAACACATCAGACTACAAGTGATAACGAGCAGATGGGGCTCCATAGAGCGCATGTTATGAGAGCTTACTTTCTATATTTGATTGGTACTGTGAATTTTATGGACAAGAGTGCCACATATATAAATGTCGTCTATCTACGATACTTCCAAGATTTTGAGCGAGCCATGAGTGCAACTAGGGGGGCGCTTGTTTGGTATACTTGTAATCAAAGTTATAAGAGGGTTGTAGGTGGAAGATGAAGCATGTCACATGCATCATCATATTACTGACGGTAATATTTATTGGTCTTTTAATCTTTTATGTCATTTTCATTTCATCTTTACAACGCCATTATTTATGATTCGTGTATTCCAAACTTTTTAGGCTTGGATCCTCCAACACTTCCTGCGCATATTCTGTCGGGTGAGTTTATCGACTTATTCTGAGCATATATCACGTGCTAATGCATTTTCCCCACTCAGAGGGAACCAACTGACTGATTCATTCAGAGTGTATCTTGACCGCTTGGTTGTCAAGGAAATGCACTTCAACAACCATGCCAATCACCATGAGACGCGACCATTTGATGAGATAATGCTATACTCTAGATGGTTGGTTTGCGAATCATGTCTCACTGCTCCTCGTATGCCCGAGCATGTCATGCGGAAGTTCGGTTACACTCAGACTATTTCCAGACACCCTGTTGTATCTGCTCCTCCTTGTTAGCTGACAAATTTCGGGCAAAGAAGACAAACCCACTCGACTAGGAAGCCCGTCGGAATATAAGGCCGACAAGAAGTTGGACAATCCATGGGTTGACACCAAGAGTTTCAGTCAACGTTGAAGGACATTTCCATGTTGAGGGATGTCGTGGGTGGCCAAAAACGTGGACAGTTATCTACATACATGGGAAAAGGGGCCCGACACATTTCATCTCAAGATAGGTTCGTAACCCCCCAACGGTTGCTTTTTATTAGTATTTAAGCAAGTGTTATGGATCATTTTGAGGTGGCATTTTTAGAATTTACAGTAGGAGTAAACTTGAAGTACCAAAGAGTTTACGAGAAAAGAGTCATCTCCCTACAAAAAATGTACCTTTGCCTCCATTTATATTCATCAGTCATTTAAACTTACAAAATTGTCTTTACTTTATTGCTTTATTTTCACTATATTTTCGTCTGTCTGTGTTTTTTACTACATTTCTAACTTACCAAGAGTTACATTTACTCCCTTTGAACATTTCAAAGACATTGCCCACAAAAACATCATACACTCAAACACTAAGTCCAAGACTTTGTAGCCGATCTTGCAAGTAACCTCTCATAGGAAGGATAGAGATTGTTGGCGAAGAAACACTCCTACTTTAACACGTAGACATGTGGATGAAATGTTTGATGATTATGAGAGTCATCTGGTACCGGAGGAGGCATGAAGTACCATAGCCTCGAGTGATTGGAACTACATGGACCAGTACATCAGGTGGTTCTTCAGGGTGTCACTCTGTATATGGTACATGCTGCTCCCGGAGACCCACCTAGATCAGTTCAACAGGAGATACTATTGGAAGAGCAGACACAGTTAGATCATGTTAAGGATGTCTTGCCTATATATCATCGTATTGTGGAGATTGCCCAGACATACACTAACAAAGGTATCTTCTCTGATGATTCTGATGTGAGGGAGGTCATAGATGCCATTATGACGGAGGCACGGATGACATTGATGTAACAGAGACAATGCCGAAGGATGGGGGATATAAATGTTTGAGTATTTATAAAAAATGTTTATAAAAATGTTTGAGTATAAATGTTTGATATAAATGTTTGAGTATAATTTTATATTTAAAAATATGTTATAGTATTTATAAAAAATAATATAGTACTTAAAAATTATAATATATATATATATATATATATATATATATATATATATATATATATATATATATATATATATATATAATTATATTTATAATAAATATTTAAGTTTTTATTTTAATTTTTGTAAAAGAAATAATTTTAAAAAATAGTTCATTTAGAGTAGGATAGTCCAAAGTAAATTTTGAGTCCATATTACAAAAAAAGACTTTTCTGACTCAGCCATAAAATACTCAAACCTATTAAAACCAACCCATTTAAAATTGGATAACCCATTTTAACAGCTTTGTCCAACTTTAAAAAAAATCTCACAAAATTTCAAATGTTATTTTATTTATAAGAAAAAACATTTAAAAGTTTTTAATTTCAAATATAAATAAATATCAATAAATATAAAAGTATTTAATATCTTTATTTGAAATTATCTCTGCACTAATTATTAATTATTTTATATTCTTTTACATAAAATAAAAAAATTTATATCTATTTAATTATTATTCTTAATAGTAACAAAAATTATTATTCTTTACAAATTAAATTCATATATATATATATATATATATATATATATATATATATATATATATATATATATATATATATATATATATATATATATATATATATATATATATATATATATATATATATATATATATATATATATATATATATATATATGTTAATTTCAGCCACTCCTATAGTGTAATTTTGATTTGATATAAATTTATACAATGAAAATTTATTCAGAATAGAGATATGGGTAGTAAGAAAACTCATGTACATGGATATTGACATAAATTCAACGTGTTTGGCAAAAAAAATATTTTAATTAGAGTTTAACTTAAATTTGAGTTTTTCATTTATTTAAAAATATAAAAGTTAAGTGGATACTAAAAACATTAATACTCACTAAAAATCCACCTGAGTGATAATTTAAAATATTTTAGACAATTTAAATTAATGATATTTTGAATAAATTAATATAAAATTTGTGTAGTGGAGAATTTCTCCATGACAACAAAACTCATAATGTCTGGTATTTGCCCAAATCCAACATGTGTTTGATCGAGAAAAACTTAAATATTTATTATAAATATATATATATATATATATATATATATATATATATATATATATATATATATATATATATATATATATATATATATATATATATATATATATTTAAATATATGTTATAATTTTTAAGTACTATATTATTTTTTATAAATACTATAACATATTTTTAAATATAGAATTATACTCAAACATTTATATCAAACATTTATATCCCCCATACAAGACAATTATATAATGGATTTTCATTGAAGAATCTTTGTTACCATACGAGGAAATTATGCAATGGACCTTCATTGAAGGAACTCTGCCGCCATACAAGACAATTATATGTTGAACCTTTATTGAAGGATCCTTTCCGCATACGAGACAATTATCCATTGGATCTTCATTGCAGGATCCTTGCCGCTCAACGAGACAATTATATGATGGACCTTCATTGAAAGATCATTTCCATCCTACAGGGCAATTATACGTTGGACCTTCATTGAATGGACCTTGCCGTCCTACGAGGCAATTATATGGTGAACCATCATTGAAGGATCCTTTCTGCCATACGAGACAATTATACATTGAACTTTCACTGAAGGATCTTTGGTGCCTTAAGAGGCAATCCGATTGTTAAACTTTCACTAAATGATCATTGCCTCCCTAAGAGGAAATATGATTATTGGACCTTCTTTGAAAGATTCTTGCTACCTTATTAGGAGACTTACTATTGTAATCATCACTAAAATAGACTCAAATATCCCCATGCAACGCTTAAAGGATTCTCCCCACCCGACATTTGAGGGACCCACTTCAAGCGAGAAATCTATTCTGTCAGGGCGGTATAAAGGAATACACTTCAAAACCAATAACAAAGAAATAAATCCAAATAAAATAAGGAAACTTATCATACACGCTGATCATCTTTATTTATAGACCATGAAAGGCGTGATTATAAAAAGGCATACAGAGGGTGAAATATAAATAGTGAAAAAAATTACACATATTTGAAGCCTTAAATGTTGCTCATGTTCGCTGCAAGATACATTTGAGAAACTCACCCCTTCATATCAAGGATGCTTTCTTGAGAAAGAGATCAATGTCTCATAGATTTAAGTCATCTTGACATTCCAAAGCCTCGTCTCTTACTGAGGAATCGAGGCCACCCTAAGAGGCCATCTTCCTCAAATCAAGAGTGAAAATTATAAATTTCCCAAGGCTAAGCCTCACGAGGCATCTTTTCCAAATCGAGAAACAACAATAATCAATAAACATACCACCTAAGGAGGGAGTATTATCATTAAAGATCCCAAAGGGATATCTTGAAAATCTCCTATAGCAGGGAAATAGAACAAAATCAAAGGCCTAAGAGTTGGAAAAATTCACCTTTATGAATTTTCGTCAGAGGGACTAAACTATCTAAGTCTCGCATAAAGGAATCAACTCAAAAGTCTTGCCTAAATGACTTGACTTTAAAGTCTCACCTGAGGGACTACTCAAAACTCTTGCATGAGAGACTTAATTTAAAAGTATCTCCTGAGAGACTCGAATTATGAGTCTCACCTGAGGCACTCAAATCAAAACTCTCACATGAGAGACTTAACTTAAAATCGCGCATGAGGGACTCAAATTAAAGTATCAACTGAGGGACTAAACTTAAACTCTTGCTTGAAGGACTCAAGTTAAAGTCTCTCCCGAGGGATCCAAATTAAAGTCTCACCCCAAGATCTGCTTAAGGGATCCCCCCTATTTGGTCATTCTAAGAAAGAAAACTCGAAGGCAATAAAGCACTTAACTTAAATTACTTCACCCTTTTCCAAGGCCTCGTGATTGAGGGATTGTGGACTTATATAATTTTACCAGACCCTAAGAAGAAGGGTCCATGATTGTGTAATACAAACTAACAACCCCACTGATGACTTCTCGGTAAGTGTACCGTTAATATCGTAGTAATAAAAAGATCGAATCCACATGGACTGCTATTTAACAAGACAATATTATGCAATATTTAGAAAATACAAAATGGGGGGCGGGGGTGGGGGGTGGGAGGGGGTTCAAGTTTTGATTACAAAAATAAAATAAAATGTTATACCAATAATACGAAAGCGATTAGGTTTTGTATAGAATCCCTTATTTCTCTATTATTGATGTTCGATGTATTGCATACTTTATGCCATTGTTTATGCAGATGATATTACATGGTCTTCTTATACTCATATTCAAAAGCTAATTTGCAAACATCACAATCAGTTTTATCTCAAGAAACTTGGGAAACTTGAGTATTTTCTTAGTTTAGAAATGAAATATCAAGCAGATGGCTCCCTTATAGTTACTCAAATAAAGTATATTAGGGATCTACTTTTCAAAGTAAATATAGAAGAAGCAAATGAAGTTTACTCCCCTATGTTGAGTCACTGTAAACCCAACAAGTTTGGAAGTGATTCTATGTGGGATTCCTTTCTATATAGGTCAGTAGTAGGTGTAGTACAGTATGTCACATTAATAAGACCAGATATAACATATTATATGAACAAGGATTGTCAGTTTATGGACAAACCTCTTGACAATCAATGGAGCATAGTAGAGAGGATACTGAGATACCTGAGTGGTACATCCACACTTGGCTTACTATTGTCTCATGCATATAGTGATTCCAATTGGGAAAATGACCCAGTTTATAAAAGGTCTACCTTTGAAACTTGTATTTTTATTAGTCCAAATATGATTTCTTGGACCTTCAAGAAACATCTTTGGTTGCTAGGTCAGGTGCAAAAGCATAATATAGAGTTTTAACACACACTAGTTCTAAGTTACTTTGGCTAGAATTACTATTAGTTGAATTGAAGGTCAAATTTCTCTCGCCAACTATGCTTTGTGACATCATAAGTGTTGTATTGCTGTCTCACAATCCCGTTTTACATGCCAAAACAAAACATATTGAATTAAATATTCATTTTATTAGAGAAATAGTTATGGCAAACAAGCTCAAAATTCAACACGTCCTAACTTCAACTCAGTTAGCATACATTATGACTAAGCCCTTGTCATCTGCAACATTCCAATACTTGAGGAACACGCTCAAAGTGGTGCAATCTTCACCACATTGATATTGTGAGGGAGTATTATGAGTGTATAGAATAGTTTGACTTGGGTCAACTTTATATTATATGAAAAGTTGTTAGAGTCTGTTATTAAGTTGTTATGCAATTAGTTAGAGTAGCTCTTGTGTAAGCTTGAATCTAAAACCATATAAAAGGAACTCATGTATCTTCTTCATATGTGTCATATCCCGTTTTTTAGCCATTCTAATTCTTTTTTTTTGTTAAAATATCAAGAAAAAATAAGTAGAGACAAATAAATAGTTATTTAATTTTTATTTGTTTTTATTTAAAAAATATTTGAAATTTATTTCATTTTATTATTTTAAATATATTTTTAACAATTTCAAAATATTCACGGTTTTTTTTGGCAATGCATTTAATTGTGAAAACCTCAATTTGCTTATTATTTTGTGCTAACTCTCTTGATCATTGGATTAAAATCATCAACAACTCACAATTGTTCCCATCATTTTCACTTGGATCACTATCCATGTTTCTCTCTCATAACCAAATTACAATTAAATTAACTTCAACAAACACACTTTGGTGCAATCCTAACCCTTGATTAAACACTTTTTTCACATGGATCACTAATTTGTGTCATTCTAACCATTCTTCATTTTCATTTTTCAGATTCTAAATCCCTCCAAAACTCACCATGACATTTGAATTCATTCACATTCATCTTAGCTTGTTTAAACAACAACATATCACCACACAAAAAATGGATGAATGAGTAAAAAATGATAGCATATTCACTACTTGAATTTTGTTCAAATAACTGAAGAATTTGAAAGAGGATAAGAAGAGGATTGGAGAGTGATTCGGATCACGTTGATTGCCATGTGTTTGGAGCTTCATCGAAGGGTGACCGGAATTTGCAAATTCTCTGAAAAATTCATCGGTGTTCTTCGTGTTCTTGAGACTTTTCGTGTAGGTAAGTTTCGATTCCTGCTTTTACTTGATTTCTTAACATGAAATTGTTGCTACACTTATTATGTTTCATATCCTTTAATCATTTGTGCAAAATAACTTGAAATATGAATTTCCAAAAAATCGATGTTCTTGTGTATCCCACTGTAAAATTTTCGAAAATTTTAATTGTTGTTTGTTGATTTTTGAGCATGACATTGTGTTTGTAAGATCAAATAGATAAACTTTTATTATTTGTTTGTGTTTATCATAAAAAAAATTGAAACAATTACATGTGGATAAAAAAGAATAGTAGTGGTATTTTTCAAAATAATGCTGACTACAATTTCTTGTACTCATTATCCATTTTCTTTTTTTTCTTCTTTTTCTTATTAATTCTTTTATTTTTATTATTTTTTTCTTCTTATTTATTTTTATATATAATTAATTGATTAAATGAGATTTTAATTGATTAATTTTTTAAAATAATTTTTAATTAATTTGACTAATCGATTAAATTTATTTTAATTGATTTTTAATTAACTTGATTAATTAATTAAATATATTTTAATTGATTAATTTTGTTAATTAATTTTTAATTAATTTAATTAATTGATTAATTTCATTTTAATTGATTTTAATTATCTTTGATTAGTTATATAACTTGACCACATAAGATCAACCTTTCAAGAATTAAATTAAATACTTTATCAATATCAAGTAGATTTTCAAATACCCGACACACTTCAAACCATTTTCATAACTCAATCCGTTCTGCAACGCTAATCAAATGTTTGACTCAACATCAAACTCTTTTCAAATCAAATTAAAATATTAATCATACTTAAACATTATTTCATTAAGGATGAAAAAGAATATGATCTAGATCCTTATATTTCTCTCCTCAATTGTTTGGATACGAGCTGCCTTACTCGATCATTTGAGCAATCATCATCCATTAAAAACTTTTAATCTGATTCACTTCAAACCCCTTTCAAAATCAATCTTAATCAAACTCATTTTCGTAATAACTCAGATGAAAAAAGAGGTGGTCTAAAGTCTTATATTCTCTTCAGCGAATACTTGGATACGAGTTGCCTTACTCGGCCATTCGAGTATTCATCGTCCATTCAAAATACATCAACATTATCTAAATCATTTTATAATTAAGGATGAAAATGAGATGGTCTAGAGCCGTCTATTCCTCTTCTCGACTATTGGATACGAGTTGTCTTACTCGACCATTCGAGTAATCATCATCCAATAATAAATTTCAACACATTCAAACGTTTTTCCTTTTTGCTTTCAATTCAAAACCTTTTCAGAAATGAAAGATGTTTCCTTCATTCTGTGACGATGCAAACATCGTTTTCCCATGAGAATACCAAACGTTTTTCGCTCGAGTGCGGCGATGGCATAAGTCTGTGCGGATCTAGATTAAGTCGCCAATTCTTGAAGTGATGCAAATTTCAACTATCCATGTTTTAGGCGTCAATGTTTTCTGTTCGGTTGCGACTTGAGAATCTTTCGCTAAAATTAACTAACACACAAACATTTGCCATCCAGAATTACGTAGCCTTGAATTCTCCATCGCACCTAGAGTAAAAAAGATTAATAAAAAAGACACATTAATAAAAAAGATTGTTTCAACCCTTCTTTTTTCTCTTTAATCTTTTACCACTCGAAGAAAACGATTAACGATAACTAACATTACCTCGCAAATCTAACTAAAAGGTTCCCGTTGAGTACAATGGACGTGAGGGATGCTAATATCTTCCCTTTACGTAATCGGCTCTTGAATCCGAATATAGTTGCGACGATCATCTTCTTTTTCTTTTAAGGGTTTTATCGATATTTTCTCTTTCTGCTTTTGGAATAAATAAAATTTGATGGTGACTCTCTTTGAATCATTTTTTCCACAGACATCCCAAAAAGGATTGCGTTTTTCGAAATGTGACAATATGATATTGAGAAAGAAACAATAAATAAATGAATACAAGATATAAAATATTTTTCGATTCAATATTTATAAATAGAGATTAATTACTATGCTCTGTCAGTGTAAAAAGATTTACACTGTCGATTAATCACCATCCTTCGTTTGCATTACTTTATAGGTTTTTAAAATAAAAGTCAAACTTATCTCAATATCCAACGGATAGGATTAACTGACGGTGTAAAATCATTTTACACTGTCAGTGTATATTAATTAAATCCTTATAAATATTTGATAAGTTGTTTACATTAATATATAAATCTAAATAAATGTTGTCAATCAAATTTTAAACAATAAATGATGATTTTATCAATTCAATTTTTTTGAAGAGGTTTTACATATGAAAAAAAGAAAAACTATAATGTTTTTGTTCTTATTTAAGCTACCTTAGCCTATCTAGACCTACCACCTTCATACATACCATATCCAACATGTTGAACCGGACTTGACTAATATTGCTTGCTTGCTACATTCATATTATAACACTCACACATTTCCACACCAACCACCTCCATTAACCTAGTTTCAAGCTTAATCAAGTGTGCTTGATATTGGGTTGGCTTGACTTTTCTGACTCATTTAATCTGTCAAAGTTATTTTCCATTGTTTTGAGTTTCTTGACATGATAATCGTTTTCTAAAAAAGAAAAAACCATTGAAATATACCGTTGTAAAAAAGGAACAGGTTGTGACTACATGAATTGAACACGTTTTGTTTATTTGTTTCTTTTTTCTGCCTTTATTGAATTGTTGACAAATAGAGTCACACGAGGGGCGGCAAGATTTGGACCCTCATTTGCCGCAAATTCCGTTCAGTTAATTAAACATGAGTTTCTACATTCCATTCTACTGGTTATAGTTTATGATTTTCAACTTTTAATTCATTATTTCTACCAGTATTTGAGCTAATCTACATTGCAATACAAGTTCTTATGATACCTCAGATATGGTAATTTATGTGAATCTTTTTTCACTAAAATCTAAGTTAGTATTTAATGATTTATAAATAATAGAGTACCTTTGCTCTTAGTTTATGACAACTTGTTCAAATTAAATAAAATAACTATTAAAAAAAATTCACATTAATTAATAAAGAGAGAGCTTTCTAATTAGTATATCATATGATTACAAGTGAAACATATTTTTTAAGGTGTATTTGTTTTAAGGTTTAAAAGAAAAATTTCTAGGAATATGACTATGAGAATATAATATTATCATATTTGATTTAAGTTTTAAATTCTGAAATAATTTTTATTTCTAAAAATTTTATTTAAAAATATTTTTTCTATTTTTACTCTATATTTAAAAGGATGGAAATATAATACTTTTTGAGAATAAATTCAACCACCTATAACTTCTCATGACCATTCACATTTACTATTATTTTTGTTTTATAATTTTAAATTAAATTAATTTTACAAATATTCCTAAGCATCTAAATTTAATAATATTCTCGAGAATAATAATCCTAAAAGTGTCATTCTAACAAATAAAAATATAAACTTTTAAATAAACACACTCTTAACTTCAAATAAATTACAACATATGATAAAACTTTTGTTTTTTAAACTTCAGTCAAAAGAGGGTATACTAAGAAGTATAAAAGATACTCCTACTCAAATATAAAATTCAAAAGAAAACATCGAAAAAATATAAAATATAAAATTACAATCTAAAAAACTATAAAAAAACCTTACATACCACTCATAAAAAATCTTATAAGAATCACCCGAGTCAATATTTGACGCATTGACACATTATATATATCTTGATTTTTCAATTACAAATGAGATTAATTGTTATGCACTGTCAGTGTAAAAAGTTTTACACTGTCAATGCATCACAATCATCCGTCTGGATTACTTTTTAAATGTTTTGGTTGTGATTAACTGACAGTGTAAAAACTTTTTACACTGTCAGTGTATATCAATTAATCTCATTACAAATATGTCGAATATATAAATGTAAGAAATTTTTAAATATAGAAAACATATTAATACATTAAATAATTGGACTCAAGATCTATAAATGTACAAACTTGCTAAATAAGAAAACATAAATAACCTCATCATTCACTTATCATGTTACAATATAGAAATCATGATGTTTATCTCAATCTAATACTTTTTATTAGGCCTTAAGCATTTGGACTCATTACTTATGACTAGTTATAATTTTAGATGTAATTGCATCTTACTTTTTAATATTTCTTAATCTCACTTTATCCTTGATTTTAAGCCGATTTTAAGTGATAATTTAGCCTACGATCATTAAATTAATATTAGGAATCATTACCTATCTTAATATATTGTTTTAGGAATTAAAATAGGATTTTTGGGAGAATTTAGACTCATGATTCCAACCATAACCTTCCTTAAGTCTAATCACAAATCTAGAACTCAAAAAACACAATGTTTTCACTATCAAACCATTATCAAACATATATAATTACTTCCTAACATTCTTCAATCAAAATAGACATGATCATACATGACATATACACAAAAATAGATGAAAAAGTCAACATTATCTTAAAGTTCCTCGTGCATTTTTCGTCATTCTACATTCATAGTTCTAAATCCTAAACTAGTAGTTCTTCATTTTAATACCATACATACTAATAACTTATAACTAACCCAACTAAGATAAAATTTAAAGAAAACTCATATTTTTTAAGAAGATGATGATTGACTCCAATGCATTAATATAACTCTATTAAAGAGCATTATTTACTTTCCTTCTCCCATTTTCATGCCCTATTGTAACCTAGAAATTTTCTCCTCTGTCTCCTTTCTCTTCCAACTTTCCTTTATCATCCATAAATTTGTCTTGGAATCTTTCTTGTTCCACACACAATCAATCATTTACTTCTTAAATTGGTGATCATGGTGATGGATTGACTTGCATACGAAGAAAAATAATGAAAAATTGACCGGCATCCAAGACAAATTTTCATTTTCCCTCTCCATTTCAAGCATGGAAAGTGCTACAAAATGAAGGAGAAAATTTGGATTTCTCTAATTTTCTTCTTATTCACCCTACTTACTAAAAGACCAAAATACTCCTCATTAAAAAATATGAAGTTACATAGATGTCTCTGCCACTTCACCCTAATTATCAAATAGCTCTAGCTCTTAATTATGATTTAAGGATTTAATCACCTTCATTAAAGTCTACTTAATCTTAACTTCTCTTGAAATAGCATATAATTATGGAGAAATGACTAAGATGTCATTTACTAGATGTATCAATTGTTGATCGAACGGCTCTAAACATTAGAGGAGGGGTGAATTGTGTTAATGAAAATTTGAAATTAATTTTAAAAACGTTTATATTAGATTTGACACACACAAAAATGATAATAGAATGATAAAAATAAGATGGAAAAGATAGCTCAGTTGCTAGCTGTATAGGGACATTTGATGTAGATACGCGAGTTCGAACCCGCAACATCCCACTTATTCATCTTTAATAAAATAGACTACATTTATTAGACTACTTAAACAAAAAAAGATGAAAAAGAATATGGATGCGCATCGGAAATAAAATAAATAGAGAATGTATAAATAGATTGCACTCAAGATTTATACAAGTTCAACCTAACCACTTGACTTACTCTTGTTTTCAAAAGTTTTCTCTTGAAATTTCCACTAAAATAGACTTGGACTTTTACAAGAGAGCCTAAACAACCTTCAGCGACAAACAAAACTTTTACACAGACTTAGCCTTATAACCAATCAAACAAAAATTGTGCACATGCTTATCTCAAGAACCTTTAAGCAAAGGCTTAACTCAAGAACCTTCAAATAGAACTTTTACATGTGTATACCTCAAGAACCTTCACCCTAACTTTTTTTTTAAGTTTACCTTGTAACCTTTAAAATAATTTACAAAAGATATTACACAAGAATCACACTCTTAAAATAAATAATGGAAAATAAATAGAGAATGTATAAATAGATTGTACTAGAGATTTATACAAGTTTGACCTAGCCACTTGACTTACTCCTGTTTACAAAAAAACTTCTCTTGAGATTTCCACTAAAATAGACTTGGGCTTTTACAAGAGAGCCCAAACAACCTTCAGCGACAAACAAAGCTTTTACATAGACTTAGCCTTATAACCAATCAAACAAAGGTTTTGCACATGCTTATCTCAAGAACCTTTAAACAAAGGCTTAACTCAAGAACCTTCAAATAGAACTTTTACATGCGTATACCTCAAGAACCTTCACCCAAACTTTTTTTTAAGTTTATCTTGTAACCTTTAAAATAATTTACAAAAGATATTACACAAGAATCACACTCTTAAAATAAATAATGGAAAATAAATAGAGAATGTATAAATAGATTGTACTAGAGATTTATACAAGTTTGACCTAGCCACTTGACTTACTCCTGTTTACAAAAAAACTTCTCTTGAGATTTCCACTAAAATAGACTTGGGCTTTTACAAGAGAGCCCAAACAACCTTCAGCGACAAACAAAGCTTTTACATAGACTTAGCCTTATAACCAATCAAACAAAGGTTTTGCACATGCTTATCTCAAGAACCTTTAAACAAAGGCTTAACTCAAGAACCTTCAAATAGAACTTTTACATGCGTATACCTCAAGAACCTTCACCCAAACTTTTTTTTTAAGTTTATCTTGTAACCTTTAAAATAATTTACAAAAGATATTACATAAGAATCGCACTCTTAAATAAAATAAATTAAGCACAACACCAGTTTCATTATAATTCGCAGAAGGGCTTTTCAGTATTTTTGCACTATGATAATTCTCGTGAAAAAACAATTTTAGAAACAAAGAGTATAGAAAAGTGAAAGAGACATTTGTGTTTAGAAATCGGGTGTAAGATAAAATAAGGAAAAATCTCCTTTATATAGAAATTTTGTTGACTCAAAAAAGAAAAAGATCAATGTGGTAAATTACATGATTTAATCAGTGAACACATACTTTAATTGATCAAAATACTTTAAAAGAAGGCAACCCTAATCCAAAAAAGGAAACCCTAAAACAGTCATATAAATTAATTTATTAATGATTTTTCTAATCGATTATAAGGTCTTTCTCCTTGCTTTAATCGATTGGACCAAATACTTAATCGATTAGGCAAAGAATTAACTTCCTTAATTGATTAGAAACACTTATGAATAAATTTAATACATGCATTGATAGATTTTTAATAATTTTAATGGAATCATAGAGGATTTGGAAAAGATTTTTGTATGTTTGTGTGATTGTCTTAGTATTTAAAGACTTACTCTTTAACTTTTATAATTTAAACAAACCATTATAAGACGTTAAACGCAAGACCATGCGAGCTTTCACACTTTCTCACTTCCAGACTTCAATACCCTCTGCTTGATTCAACGACCGATTAACATTTCAACCGGATCTTTGAATCATCTTACTGATGAGCCTTAAGATATTTTCTTCTAGATCAGATGTCATCATCATGAAATACTGGACAATTGATATCAACCCGATGATTGTCATAAAGAACTCTTAAACAGAGCAATAAACATTTAAAATTCAATTGACTTATGGAGTTATCATCTTTAAATACTACTTAATAGTTGAAACCAATCATCATTAGTTGTTGTCATCAAAACTAACTTACGATTATACCAGCATAACACATAAATAAGATCTTATTCACAAGAGAGAAAAGGTTAATAAGTAGGATTTTGGATTTTAAAACAACAAAAATTCCATTCAATCACATGAAGCAAATAATGATTGTCATGTGCACTGCGCATTGCATCGCAAGAACAATGAACACGACAACTACAAGTAGGAACCATCGTATAAATTTTCAGCTCTTCTCCAAGAAGTTTAAGCTTAGAATAGAACTCAGTAATACATGTATTTTTCTTGAGTACCATAAATTTCTTGTAGAAACTCGAAAATGCGAACGAGGTCACCCTGAGCAAATCACTCTTTCAAATCAAGCTAAACGTCAGTCGCATTCTCCATGAAAACGATGGACTGTTTTATGTAATGAATCATCTACCGAGTTCATAATTCATGAATGAATCAACATATTGCATTGAATCCAATCATGAAAGGAAGGACTTAAAGAATCCGCGAGCATATGAATCGTACGTCGTCAACGAAATCAAATTTCATCCACAAGAGCGCGACACAATGAACATGTCTATAATGATAGTCGGATCTACGGAGCACAAAAAAACATAAACAAAAGACAAGTCGTCATTATGATGGACGAAATAAGGGCTCCTCTGTTCCAAAATAGAATCAAAAGGAAATTAGGACTTTAATTAGGCGACATCATATAAGAAAATATTCATCTCAATTTGATGATTGATACCATGATAAGAAATAAAATATTCATGTTAACGAGAATTCATAGATTGAATGAGAAAATTATTCTCACCTAATTTAGTGAAGTTCACTTTAAAGTAATTATCCTTAGAAAATATCTAAAATAGAATGTAACATATCATGACTTTAAAGTAATTATACTTGGAAAATATCTAAAATTGAATGTAACAAAACTCCTAGCTTTCAAGTGGGGTATTATTAACCATTGGTTCTCTTTCACTTTGAACAGTCTCATATTTGTCTTGTAATAAGACCCAATCCCTTTATATTCAAGTTTTTTTTATACATATTTTGAGCATCCATTAAAAACTTCAGCCGTTATTTAAATGCATGCATGCTAGCTAGCTAATTTCTCAATCATCAATTATGCCATCATCTTAAAATTAAAGTTTATCTCTTTTTGTCATTTTATGTTCAGAATTTCTAAATTTGTTCATTGACACCAATAAAGTAAAACGTTACCACTTTATCCACGCAGAGAATCTTCTATTAATCATAATTATTATATCTTCCCCATTAAAACAACATTTGAAATGACTCTTGCGGTTGATGTTATTTTCATTTTACAACTATATAGTACATTGAAGGTATAGAGATCCAAAGTTGGACCTACCAGCAACCTAAACCTTATTTTATTTATTTGTTTGTCTCTTTGTTTCTTATGCTATAAATTTTCTATAATATCTATTGTCCTTAATCTATATTAATAATGAAATTCAATGTTTTGTGACTAGGCCAACTCATAGCATGCACTAAACTACAAAGTGTGGTTTATAATATATACAGTTTTTGCAACTTGCATAGCATGACATGCCACCAAGTTAATAGTAACAACCCTTCCCTTCTTCATGTTCCATCACACATGCATGTTTTGGAATTTATTGATAACAGTGATATGAGATTAGGATTTAGATCATGTTCCAAATCTCTCAGATATTTGATCTAAAAAGTTTAGATTGCAATCCAATTGTTGTCATTTAGGGTTAAGAAAAAAAATCAGTATTTTGTTTGATTTTCGATTAATGACTGAATCGTTCAAAAAAATCTAAATTTAACTTCTAAATTTTGGTAGATTTTACTTACTCTCTGGACGAGTTTTCTCTCTTGAAATCGAGAGTTAAGATGATAAAAGAAAGTCTTTGATTAATCATAGATTAGATGAAGAAAAATAAAATATCAATAGAAGAAGTCGTAATATAACACTTTCATTTTCAGATTAGTAGAAATTATTCAAATCAATTTACATTTAGGAATTTGGAGCATACATGAAGAATTTAGTTTTCTGGTTGATATTGTTTATATAGATACAAAGCTAGCTTCAATATTTTTTATTTTTCAATTACAGTTTTTCAATCAAATGAAGATTACAATAATTTTAAACACATAAAATTAAAAATCTTAATAAGTCATCAAGTGTTCTTAGCCTGGTTTGGATTTGATACTTCATTGCTACAAATTGGACAAACCTTCTTAATTTGAAGCCACTTGCTTATGCAATCTTTATGATAAGGATGATCACAATGAAGTGCAACCAAAGCTTCACCTTCTTCATATTCAATCTGACAAATCACACAAAGATCTATTCCAGTTTTGCTTTCAGAAGTTTTGCAACTATAAGGATTTAAGCAAGCCGAAATTTCCTTTCTTGATAATCCTCTTGCTTCTTCTCCTATAAACTCGCCTAACTCAATCAACTCTTCGTACGATAATTCATCGGGATCAACCTCGTCTTCTTCTATATCCATTTCATCGTCGTCGTAGTCCTCGTCGTCATCGATATTGCTTTCTTCGTCTTCAAGAAACCGGAGATCTGCTTCGAACTCCTGGCTCAAAGTAAAATCAGCATCACCAATATCATCATTAATAAAAGAGGAGTCGCTTGATAAATCTTCTTCGTCTGATAAATCTTCTTCTTCGCTTTCACTTTCAATGGTTGCTAGATTTGTGATTGTTGTTCTCTCTAACTCTTGTTCTTGCAAACCAATTGCTAGAAGAAAGTCAGAGCTAACTTCCTCAAGTTCTGTGTATGGATTCTTTTGAGAAGATTGTTTTCCCTCATCGCGTTCCATCGAAGAAAAAAAAATATTGCCGTACAATCAAGGGATTGAGAATAGAACAAGACACTTGAGGAATTTGAGGTGATGAACATGAACATGAATATATAAAAGCATACTTTTTTACATTTCTTTTGAGATGAACAAAACTTCAATATCAAGTAATGGAAATCCTTTAATCATGGATTCATTATATTCCAGATTCTTGTCTATTCCAATGTCCTATCTTAGCATTACAATATAATGGTCATAAACTATGAACTTTCTTTTTGCATAAGTTAACCTTTTGTGCAAAGCAACATAGCAAAACATTCTCCATAAGTAACAATATACCTTACTGCAAAACAGAACCTTCATTTTTGCATTACATTATTACTATGCAGATTAGAGTAGTCAATAGCAGGCAATAGTTGCGCTATCCCGCTATAACAAGGGTTTTAGCGGTGCATAACACTATAGCAGCTGCTATAGGATAAATAGCGGGATAGCAGAGGAAAGCGATTCCTGGAGCAGAGCCGTTCCTGGCCCGCTATCCTTTTCCCCTCTAAAAAACTAAAATTACTCCTTAAATTTATAATGTTTTAAGGGTAATTTTAGATTTTCAATCAAATTTGAGTTGAGACTCAACCTTAACCTTTCTTCATAGTCGTTTATGCATTTCAAGATTCAAGTGTGCTTTGATTTATGAATATTTTATGAGCCGGGTTATTTGTTCAATTTTACATTAAATATATGTTTATAATTATTATATGTAATTTGTCCAAAAAAAAATGATCACATAGAGCAGTCATCCTGCTATATGCTATTCCGCTATCCCACTATTAAGGCAGGCCCGCCGCTCTGTGCTGCCATATGGAAATGACTACTCAAATGCAGATAATTGTCAAATTTTTAAGACAGAAAAAACATATATAGTAACAGAAAACCACTTCTTCACAACTCATGTCAAGATTAAAGAATAAGATGGAAACACTAAAAGTGTTTTAACACAAGCACATTAATAACATATATACCCTTTTGAAATATTCTATTTCCTTTGTCTTCTAACAACTTTTTTCCTATTACTCATACCTTTTCTAGCAAACTTTGATGTTTGTGTTACCTTAATCTCATGACCTGTGTGCTTAATATCTGCATTGCTTGTGTAATTATGATCTCTACTACTATGATTCCTTCTATTCTTATTATAACTAAGATCTCTACTAATTTCAACTTGAGCATGACCCCTTTTCGGCTTCAAAGACTTTCTTAAATGGGAGCCTTTATAGTCTCGCCTTCGACGCGAAACCGACCTACTTATTTCCGATGTCGGAAAATCATACGAAAGGCTTTCGTCAACGTAATCTTCTTCACTTGTAGAGTAAACTTTCTGATTCATTCCCATTCTAACCCTTCTTCTTCTTCTCTTCCTCTTGACATTATGCAGTTTAGCACATAAGAAAGTACATGAATACTCCCAAATGTGGAAACAAGTAGAGCAACATGCCCATGTAATTTTGCAAGCAGAATAACATAAACATCTAAATACGCCTAATTTATGCAGCACATAGAAGAACAATAAAACTGCAAGAAAACAGAATATACATACCGCATTTCAGAAACATATTGCGATGATCAAAAATCAATTAACAGAATAACAAAAACAATTGAAAACTTACCAATGTACAATAGAACAAATACCACACCCAGCTTCAATAGATTAGCAACACAAAAATTTTCAATATAGCAAAAGAAATCCCATGTTGGTCCACACACTGAGCTGAAAACACATATCAACGAAGAAGTTAGAATCACGCATTTACGCGTATTAATTTGAGATCGAACGGCTACAATTCCACAATAACTAAACCCAGACATCTTAAAATTTTGGAGGTCCTACACTCTAATTTACTATTTAGCCATAGTTTAACCCTAGAAAATGCGTAATAAAACATATTTAGCCGTGATTTAACCCTAGAAAATGCATAATAAATTATATTTAGCCGCAGTTTAACCGTAACAAAATTTCAGGCCCCGGCCATCCTTGGACACCTTATCACCGGCTCGGACTAAATCAAACTTTACTATTGAGACTAAAAACTGTGCGATGCAGTTACTGCACTCTAAGCAAAACTACTTTTGAAATTCACATAGGCATTGTGTATATATGATTATTGAACTATGAAATGACACAATGTAAAATTATTGATGATTTTGAATGGTATGTTACTTACCTACAAGATTTACCAGAGAGAAATTCAAGTGGAGAATTGAATAATTTTCCAACGGCTTCTCCGAATCCAGAAGCAAAGGAATCAATGACGTTGCCCATGTAGGAAAAAGGTTAATTTTGCATTGAAATGGAATGCATATAAACAGAGGTTAACAAGAAAAATGGTAACTGGTAAACCGTTATCTTTGCCGAGAGAATGGGCCTCGTAGCTTATTAATCAAACTATTGGGCCCTAAATAAGCCCATTTCGTTCAGGCTCCTTATCTGTGGGCTCGAGTGACTCTAACCTGGAAATTTTATTTCATACCCTCCAATTATATGTATCCCTACAAATTTTGATATTCCTAAAATGCCCTTCATTTTAACAAATAATCCATTTATCTTTTTTTTTACTAAAAATAAGATACCATCTCTAAGTCACTAATATTTCAAAATAATAAGTTTCATAATTTTTTTTGGGAAATTGGATATACAAATCAAAATATATAAAAATTAGAAGGTCGAATTTAAATATGTTTTTCGGTTTTGTTAAATGACTCAACAAGACCAGTCTAACAATCAAGGTTCAATTTAGAATACTCTCATGGAGGAATGAGGACCAGACATTAGATCTAAATTGTTTGTCCATCATGGATAATTGAATTTAATCAAATGATCTCTCGCATTCCGCACTTGGTCAAGTGGAAGTGATTTTAATCACCTATCATATCCGCACTTGGTCAAGTGGAAGTGATTTTAATCACCTATCATATAAAAGTTCTTCCACGCGCAATAACCAGTACTTTTTTATTCACTCTTACGAAGTTATACCTCTCCAACTTCATTGACTTGAGTATTAGAATGTTAATCTTGCAAGTACACTCTTACTCCATCGTCAAAGACCCATACACCAAAAAAAAAAAACTCAACGTTTATTTGTTATACGTCATTGATCTTGTGTTCCTGTTCCTCACATGAATAATAGGTGATTCAAATGTTTTAGAAAGAAACACATCTGATTTAAATATTCAAATCGAAAATTCAAAAAAATTTAATACATCTAATTTACTTTTTTATTTAAAATTTTAAAATTTGAAAGAACAAGATTGATCGTTATCATTACCTGGTCCAATATAAAAATGATGAATAAAGATAACAATATAATTGAGTTGTGAAATATATAGAAATCATAAGTTACATGAAACCTCAACTGCAACTAAAAAGTATGGTTGTTCATTGAAACTTAGTTATTGAAGGATGGCAATGGATGGTGAGTTAAAGTCATTTGTTAGATTTCAAAATCACAAATGGCTCATACATTGGTTGGTCATTCATTTATGTGACATTTAAATTAAGAAGAGTCAATGCACGTCCATGAATTGATAAAGAATCATGTCGCATTGAGATATATATTAAATTGTTTATAAAATCAAAAGAAGAATAACTGACTTTCTATCGCGAAGATTTATAGGATAAGAAGCACAATCCTATTATTTTCTAAAAGACTATAGAGCTAAAACGCAACACCTAATGAAGTTAACAAAAGTTGAGAGTATGTTTGTTAAAGTAAAAGATATGAAAATTCAAATGTTATGAGTGCCTTATTTTGAGCGCATCTAACTTTCATTGATTTATTGAACATGTTTTCTATATTTTTTATACTTGATATCACATACAAAAAAAATAAAGACAGATTATCATTGTTTGAAGTTTTTGGCGACACCTCAAGAAGTTTGACATTTTTCTAGACCTCACACAGTTCAAGTTACCTCTCTGTCTGTTCTTGTGCAACAAGATTTTGATCCTTCGAAAGTTGATCGGGGAACGTTCCAAGCCCCTTCGCTTTTCAATATATACAACAACTTTGTCAAATCCAACCTTCAAAGTAACCTCTGTCGCAACCATTAATACCTGAACAAGAGATGCTCCCAAATATTTAACAACTGCGAGCTAACCTAGACAAGCAAAAAGCTTTAAATCAGCTGAAAAATGTTTATAACTTAGTGCAACAACAAAACTCTCAAGCCCTAGTGAACAAGATACTCAGTATTGAAGATAATATGTAGTGTTTTCCTATAAGAACAAGTATCATGCGTGAGATTTCTTTGCTAAGCAATCAAGGAGTTATACCTCAGTCAGCTTCAATAGGCGCCACTTAACCGTGCAAAACAATCTTGAGATTGCAAAAGTCGTAACTAAAATATAAGGCATCAAACTCCTCCACGTGACTCACACAAGGCCCATAAAAAGGCCTAATAACTAGTGTTCAAGAAAAGAGCATGCGAAATAGATGGAGCTCAGCCTTGCCAAGGACACACGATCAAACTATCAATCACATATGTCATTATTGAATCTAATTGTGCGATGATCCTTACAAGACGCTAAATCACATGTGCACGATTTTAACCGCACATACTATACAAATATCATGTTGTTCCACTTCAGGTATTCAATCTATTTCCACTCTAAAACTACTTTTCACTCATTCACTGACTTTGGTGTTAAAGTGGTAACTTTGTATGTCTACATCATCTCCACCACACCAAAAATCCTATTCACCAAGTTGGAAGATTGATCTTTCACATCTGAGCTATATTCCATCACGTCATCACCTATCTCTGGTTCCCAAACTAAACAGTGGTGTCGACTATAAGAAGCTACTATTGATTCTTGCAAATTCTCCACAAAAAAACATTGCCTTTTCACTGAAGATTCAATTCACTGGTCTTCTTCTCACGAAGCACAAATCTCTTTCTCGAAAGGATCAAATATTAAAATTGAAAAGACATGGTAACATCAAAGATTACTAGATCCCTCGCTCAACATCATGTTGTTGTTGCAATCACTGAAGCTAACAAGGCTTCTTATTCTCCTTTGGTAGAAGATAATTAAGTTCTAGGTAAAAAAATTACACGTTATGGGAATGAGGGTACATTTTATCGAATGGGGATTCAAGATAATGAAATAATTAAATCGGGCCTAATCAACGAATAAATAATGCATGAGTGTAGATGCAAGAGGATGGTTTCATTGTAAGAAGGCCCAAGAGTAAACCATGTGAAGAAAATAACAAACACAAATTGTAATTTTATAATACACTTAAAAATTAAATCAAAAAAAATAAAATTGGACGTGCACAGATTAAAATCAGGATGCGAGGATGTGAATCAAAGTCACATAACGCAAGAACGTGCAAGACAAATGGAAATTGAAAAGCAAACAAAAACCCTAGATAATGTGCTCAAAGTTGATTTGTGCATATTGACAACAATCGAAATGTCATATGCGATTAATCAAAATGCGGCAAAATACTATAAATATATCGATAAAATAATCATGGAATAACGACATGGGAATTGTTGAATCCATAAATTAAAGCTCGATATTTAATCAATGAAAATAAATCAAGGACAATCATTAAAATCAACAAGTGTCGGAAAAAAGAGAATAAAATATAAAAAGATTAAAAGAAAAAAATAAAAAGGGTAAAAATAATGAAATAAATAGAAAGTGAGTTGCACAAGGGTCGAACCCATGACCTAGTGGGAAGCACCGGATGCCTTTACATTGGGTCATGGATGATTAGTCAATAACTAATGCACCCAAGTAACATATAATGTATGACGACTTAAAAAACTGGAAAAATTAAAGTAAAGCAAAAACATAATTCGGAATGGAGGAACAGGGTATCACACCCATGACCTGGTGGTTGGGAGCCAGAAGCTCTACCACTCCATAAGAGCCATCCTCTTGTCAAAAGCTGGCATGCATATTATATATAAAATACACACGCAATAGAAACTCTTAAACAAAACACTTTAAAACAGCAGCAAATGTAATAACACTAGGGACATAATATGTTCAGTTCTTCCAGGCTAAACTACTGCTTTAAATCAACAAGGCTACATTTATGTTCAATCAAAATCAAACCAACAAAATGGTGTGGTGATAAAAATTATCCTTCCTCCATCTTTCCGAGAAGAAAAACCGAAAATTTGTCGTTCTAAGAAACACACAAAGCATCAGCTCAAACAAAACCCAGCAACCGATATTAAACCTATTTTATTAATGTATTGAAAAAAGAAATTGGCGGTGTAACTGCTGGTGTAAGCCCTAGAGGCCAATACTTTTGGTACTTGTATCGAATTATTTATTAATAATAAAATGCTTTTTCTTTATTATGTTTGTTTAATAAAGTCCCTAGAATAGCTAGTCCGTTTAATGTATCAAGTGTGACTTAATCATGAGATCCCATTAAACATAAGCTATTCTTAAAGTATCCGTAGTCGAGCTTTATTGTGAAATGAGATAACATTAAAGCATTAAGACTATTATGTATATAGACTGATGATCACATCTCATGGATCATGGATAAGGAGTTATCAAGTCTTAAACATAGGTATGAATATTAAGAGTAATATTTATACTGGATTGACCCGCTATGAGAATACTATATAGAATGTTATGCAAAGTGTTATAAGTTATTCTCATGGTGATAATGGTGTATACCACCCTTTGACCTGAAACCACTATGGACCCTAGATGTAGAGTCCAATGCCTTATTGCTGATCAAACATTATCCATAACTGGATGACCATAAAGACAATTGATGGGTACTCCACGAAGCATGATGAGGGACATGAGTGACCTAGATGGAGTTTTCCCAACCAGCTTAATAGGATAAATGTCTACGGGCCCCATATTGAACTGGACAAGGATGACACGGTCTATGCCTTGTGTTCAATATAGACATAAGGGCAAAAAGGTAATTATACACATAAGTATTATCACAAAAGGATTTGTCAGATCACATGACATTTTTGTGTCTTGGGTAGCAGTGATGTGTTGCTAGATACCACTCACTATTTATTATGTTAAATACGTGATTTAATATAATTGCTAATGTCGCGAAAACCTACAGGGTCACACACAAAAGAACAGATTGATGAGAGATAAAGTAACTAATGAACACCGTAAGGTACGGTGCACTTAAGTGAATTGTAGAACATTGTAAGGTACGGTGTACTTAAGTAGAATACGAAATATGGTAAGGTACCACGCGCTTAAGTGATTTTGGCATATTATAAGATATGGGCCACATACACTTAAGTGGGCTTTTTAGCTTGCAGCCCATACAAGTGGTTCTATAAATAAGAACCCTTGTGCAGAAGCATTTGTGCAGTTTTAATTTCGTTTCTCTCTCTCTCTCACTCAAAGCCTTCATTCGTAGCAGCTAGCATTGAGATTGAAGGAATCCATTCGTGTGGACTAAGTAGAGGCGTTGTCACCATTCAACGTTCGTGATCGCTCCGTAGTTCTGCATCAAAGGTTTCAATCGCCACAAGAAGTGACGATTCTATCACTAATCATGCCCATTTGTAAGGATCACTAAAGGAGAAATTTTTAAACTCCGCTGCATTTTGGATCGCTCTTCTCCTTCAGTGGTATCAGAGCCACTTACAAAAGCATGCATCTGATAGCTGTTTATTTTCTGTATTTTCTGTATTAATACGATTAAAAGACAGAATGAATCAAAGAATAAACGAGTCATTAAATTTGGCATCATGTGTGTATGATTTGGATGATTGATGTTGACTATGCTTCGGAATCCGATGTTAGTATGGTGAAGCAGCGATACATCGATCGTCCATAGGTTACGCAATTGAGATCGATCAAGTTATACATATGATATAAGTAATCCTGATGCAAAATATGGTATATATGATATATTATTTCTGTTTCGTTCACTCAAACACTTAATGATTGTTTTCCTTTGAGCGATCAATGGTCATTAATGACGTGTTGATCAATCATACTGAATTAACAATCGAGGTGTGTTTGACGGTCTGAAATTGGTGCATTAGGGTCCATGACGGCACAAGGGTTGTGCTGTCAAAGAGTTATGCGATTAGGGTTGTGATTGCACAAGAGTTGTGCTTTAAAGTATCAAGTGTTGATGCAAAAAACGATGTCGATTTCAAATGAATTGTTCATTAAAATTTTGCGTCGGGCCCCCCGGCTAACTCTGCATAGTGTGATCGGTCACCGAAATTTAATTTAGTTTTAATTAATTAACAGAATTTAAATTAATAATAATAATCTGTTTATTATTATTGTCTTGTGGTGATCGGTTATGACCTTAGTTTTCCTTTATTTTGTTTTGGGATTTTAAAATATGACGTGCGTGTCGTGCCTCTCTTTTAATCTCTTAATGTAACTTCTTTTCTCATCTCACCCCCTTGTATGTAAAACGAGTTTCTTTTATGTAATGTAATGTTATGAAGAAAGAGAAGAATACAATATCAAAGGAGGACAACCTTGAAGGTCTTGCTTGGAGAAGCTTAGATCGTTATTAGGTTAACTTAGGTTCTCTCATTGGCTTAGGAGAACAATTGCGCTAGGGGCCATAACTTTTTCATTATGTATGTTGATGCATGTGAATGTATGTTGATGCATGTGAGAGACGATTTATATGATAAATAAACCGGTGAGATCAGAATAATTGCAAATTCCCTTAAATTAAATATTAAGTTTATGTTTTCCAAGTTTTAGCACCCATCAAGACTAGTATCGAATAATGTAGGTCTCGCCTACGTGAAGTGCATATTTTATATTAGTAAGGTGCGATGGGATAAGTGTAATATCCAATTGCTAAAAAAATGGGCCAAACTTAACTAAACAAATTGTAATAAGATTATATATGTTTAGAAGCAAGAGTTGGAAATGATCCATGTGATGGATTGGAATAAGGAGTTATTCACCCAACTAAAATATTCGAGAGTTGTATTAGATACAATTGGAAGGAGTTCCTACCTAAATAACCTAGTTTTGTGTAATCCGCCTACGCGGACTTGAAACAAAGTGAAATGTGGATCTCGACCCACTAGAAAATCTTCCAACGGGATTTTCCGAATCAAATGGTGAGGGGCATTTGTTTTGAGTAAAATAATGGGAGCACATTTAATTAAAGGCCTAATTAAATATGTTATTGATACTTATATTTTCATTATTTTCATGAAGATTACCACGACAACAAACACCTCTAACAACATTTTGCGATCAATCCTTGACAAGGAAAAATTGTCTGGGATAAATTTTCTGGATTGGCACCCAAATCAGAGGATTGTCCTCAAACATGATAGCAATTGTATGTCTTCGAGAAACCTGCTCCTGAAGAGGAACCTCCTAGTTCTGCACCTAAGGAAGAAATAGATGCTTATAAGAAGCATGTCGATGATGCCAATGAAACTGCTTACCTCATGCTAGCTACCATGAACTCAGAGTTGCAAAAGCAATATGAGAACATGGCAGCGTTCGATATGATCGAACATCTGAAGATGATCTATCAAGAGCAAGCAAGGCATGAAAGGTTTAAAGTTTCAAAAGCCTTTTTTCAAGGCAAGTTAGTTGAGGGAGCCCATATAGGTCCCCATGTGCTCAAGATGATTGGGTATGTGGAGAACCTTGAGAGGTTGGGTTTTCCCCTCGAAAAGGAACTTGCGACTGATTTGATCTTGCAATCGTTGCCAGATAGATTCAGTCAATTTGTCCTTAATTTCAATATGAATAATATGGACAAGTATCTTCCTGAACTGCTAGCCATGTTAAGAACTGCTGAGCAGAATCTGAAGTCAAAAGGGAAGTCCATTTTGATGATCGAAAGTGGAAAGAGACAGAACAAAAGACCCATCAAGCAGGGTGATAAAGGGAAAGGCAAGGAAGTTGCCAAACCCAAACCCACTGCTCCTGCTTTGAAGCCTAGTGGAGGCATAACAAAGGAAGGCACCTACTTCCATTGCGGTAAGACCAGATATTGGAAGAGAAACTGCCCAAAGTTCCTGGAAGATAAGAAGAATGGAGTAGAGACTTCAACTTCAGATATTTTTGTTATTGAAATTAATTTATCTACTTCTGCATCATGGGTATTAGATACTGGATGCGGTTCTCACATTTGTACCAATGTGCAGGGGCTAAAAAGGAGTAGAGATTTGGCAAAAGGTGAAGTTGACCTACGAGTTGGCAATGGAGCAAAGGTTGTTGCTTTAGTCGTAGGAACTTATGTATTGAGTTTACCCAGTGGTTTAATAATTCAGTTAGAGAACTGTTATTATGTACCTGCAATTAGCAGGAATATTATTTTCGTTTCTTGTTTAGACAAGTTTGGTTTTTCATTTATAATAAAGAACAATTGTTGCTCCATTTATTTGAATGATATATTCTATGCTACTGCACAAATGAACAATGGACTATATGTCCTTGATCTTGAAATGCCTATTTATAACATTAATACTAAAAGGATGAAAACTAATGAATTAAATCCAACTTACCTTTGGTATTATCGATTAGGCCACATAAATGAGAAACGTATTTCCAAACTCCATAAAGATGGACTCTTGGACTCTTTTGATTCTGAATCATATGAGACATGCAGATCTTGTTTAATTGGAAATATGACAAAGTCTCCATTCAAGGGAAAAGGTGAAAGAGCTAATGATCTTTTGGCCCTCATACATACTGATGTATGTGGACCACTGAACATACCATCCAGAGGAGGTTTTCAGTACTTCATCACATTTATTGATGATTTCATTAGATATGGTTATGTGTATTTAATGAAACACAAATGAGAGTCCTTTGAAAAGTTCAAGGAATTCAAAAAGAAAGTACAAAACCAACTAGGTAAGAATATTAAAACTCTTCGATCAGATTGAAGTGGTGAGTATTTAAGCCTAGAGTTTGATGACCATCTGAAAGAGTGTGGGATCCTGTCCCAACTTACTCCTCTTGGAACACCCCAATAGAACGGTGTATCTGCGAGAAGAAACCGAACCTTGTTAGACATGGTCCTATCCATGATAAGTCACGCCGATCTTCCAAACTCCTTTTGGGGACATGCACTATTGACAGCAACTTACACACTTTACCATGTTCCATCCAAAAAGGTTAAGAAGACACCATATGAGATATGGAGTGGTAAGAAACCATATATGTCTTACATGAAGATTTGAGGTTGCGAAGTTTATATGAAACGACAAATTTCAACTAAGCTTGAGCCTAAATCTGATAAATGCTTATTTGTGGGGTATCCTAAAGAAACAAGAGGGTATTACTTCTACAATCCTTCTGAGGGAAAAGTGTCTCTCGCTCGAACTAGAGTTTTCCTAGAAAAGGATTTTATTTCCAAAGGAATCTGTGGGAGGAAAGTAGAGCTTGAAGAAATTCAAGAATCACAAAGCATTGATACACCTATGGAGGAATTAGAGCAGGAAACGCAAGTAGTTATGAAAGAGCAACCTGCTCAAGTAAAACAAGACCAACGTAGGTCAAGCAGGATACGTCACCTACCTGAGAGATATGGATATCTCATAACTGATCAAGGTGATGTATCACTCATGGATCAAGATGAGCCTGTGACCTACCAAGAGGCCATAACTGGTCCCGAGTATGAGAAGTGGCTAGAAGCCATGAAATCTGAAATGGATTCCATGTACACAAACCAAGTTTGGACCTTGGTAGAGCCTCTTGTAGGAGTTAACCCTATAGGATGCAAGTGGGTCTTCAAAAAGAAGACTGGTATGGATGGTAAGGTACATACCTATAAGGCAAGATTGGTTGCAAAAGGATATAAACAAATTCATGGGGTTGACTATGATGAAACCTTTTCACCATTGCAATGCTTAAATCTGTTCGGATTTTACTTGTTATCGCTGCATATCATGATTATGAAATATGGAAGATGTATGTCAAATCTGTTTTCCTTAATGGAAATCTTCTTAAGGATGTGTACATGACACAGCCTGAAGGATTTGACATACCAGAAGAAGCCTAAAAGATATGTAAGTTACAAAGATCAATCTATGGATTGAAGCAAGCTTCCAGAAGCTGGAATCTTCGTTATGATGAAACAATAAAACTATATGGATTCATCAAGAACGAAGATGAGTCTTGTGTCTACAAGAAGGTTAGTGGGATCATGATCGTTTTCCTGGTATTATATGTAGATGACATATTACTCATTGGAAATGATGTCCCTACCCTGTAACAAGTAAAATCTTGGTTGGGGAAATGCTTTTATATGAAGGACCTAGGTGAAGCAA
The DNA here is from genome assembly GCF_024323335.1 of Lathyrus oleraceus. NCBI lineage: Eukaryota > Viridiplantae > Streptophyta > Magnoliopsida > Fabales > Fabaceae > Lathyrus > Lathyrus oleraceus. Next base: position 201,163,748 of record NC_066583.1, read on the forward strand.
ACTATGTATTAGGATTCAGGATCTATAGAGATAGATCACAAAAACTATTTGGCCTAAGTCAGAGTACATACATAGACAAAGTGCTAAGACGCTTTAATATGCATGATTCCAAGAAAGGATTCATACATATGTAACATGGCTTATGTCTATCAAAAACACAATCCCCTTCAACTAAGGAAGAATGGGATCACATGAATAAGATTCCATATGCATCTGCAATAGGATCTATCATGTATGCCATGTTATGTACTCGACCAGATGTCTCGTATGCTTTAAGTGCAACGAGTAGGTACCAATTTGGTCCCGGTGATACTCATTGGGTAGCTGTCAAGAATATCCTTAAGTATTTGAGAAGGACTAAGGACTTATTCTTGATATATGGAGGTCAGGAAGAGCTTGCTGTAATTGGATACATCGATGCTAGCTTCCAAACAGATAAGGATGACTTTAGATCGCAATCTGGTTATGTGTTTTGCTTAAACGGTGGCGCTGTGAGCTGGAAAAGTTCAAAGCAAGACATAATTGTTGATTCTACAACCGAGGCCGAGTATATTGCTGCCTCAAGTGCAGCAAAGGAAGTTGTTTGGATCAAAAAGTTAATTAGTGAACTTGGCATAATTCTTAGCATTGTGGATCCCATTGATCTCTATTGTGATAACAATGGTGCTATCGCACAAGCTAAGGAGCCTAGATCTCACCAACGATTCAAACACATACTTAAGCGTTATCACCTCATTCAAGAGATAATAGATAGATGAGATGTGAAAATATGCAGAGTACCTACACTTGACAATATTGCTGACCCACTGACAAAGCCTCTTGCACAACAGAAGCATGACGACCATACTAGATCTATGGGCATTTAGGGTATGCCTGATTGGCTCTAGTGCTAGTGGGAGATTGTTGGTGTAAGCCCTAGAGGCCAATACATTTGGTACTTGTATCGAATTATTTATCAATAATAAAAGGCTTTTTCTTTATTATGTTTGTTTAATAAAGTCCCTAGAATAGCTATTCCGTTTAATGTATCAAGTGTGACTTAATCATGAGATCCCATTAAACATAAGGACATTATTCTTAAAGTATCCATAGTCGAGATTTATTGTGAAATGGGATAATATTAAAGCATTAAGACTATTATGTATATAGACTAGTGATCACATCTCATGGATCATGGATAAGGAGTTATCAAGTCTTAAACATAGGTATGAATGTTAAGAGTAATATTTATACTGGATTGACCCGCTATGAGAATACTATATAGAATATTATGCAAAGTGTCATAAGTTATTCTCATGGTGATAATGGTGTATACCACCCTTCGACCTGAAACCACTATGGACCCTAGATATAGAGTCGAGTGTCTTATTGCTGATCAAACCTTGTCCGTAACTGGATGACCATAAAGACAGTTGATGGGTACTCCACGAAGCATGCTGAGGGATATGAGTGACCTAGATGGAATTTGCCCAACCTGCGTAACAGGATAAATGTCTATGGACCCAATATTGAACTGGACAAGGATGACACTGTCTATGTCTTGTGTTCAATATAAACATAAAGGCAAAAGGGTAATTGTACACATAAGTATTATCACAAAAGGATTTGTCAGATCACGTGACACTTTCGTGTCTTGGGTAGCAGTGATGTGTTGTTAGATATCACTCACTGTTTATTATGTTAAATACGTGATTTAATATAATTGCTAATGTCGGGAAAACCTACAAGGTCACACAAAAAAAAGATGGATTGATGAGAGATAGAGTAACTAAGGAAACCCGTAAGGTACGGTGCACTTAAGTGAATTGTAGAACATCGTAAGGTACAATGTGCTTAAGTAGAATACGAAATATGGTAAGGTACCACACGCTTAAGTGATTTTGGCATATTATAAGATATGGGTCACATACACTTAAGTGGGTTGTTTAGCTTGCAACCCACACAAGTGGTTCTATAAATAAGAACCCTTATGCAGAAGCATTTGTGCAGTTGTAATTTCTTTTCTCTATCTCTCTCTCTCACTCAAAACCTTCATTCGTAGAAGCTAGAACTGAGATTGAAGGAATCTGTTCGTGTGGACTGAGTAGAGGCGTTGTCACCATTCAACGTCCGTGATCACTCCGTAGATCTGCATCAAAGGTTTCAATCGCCACGAGAGGTAACGATTCTATCACTGATCATGCTCATCCATAAGGATCACTAAAGGAGAAATTTTTAAATTTCGCTACATTTTGGATCGCTCTTCTCCTTCAGTAACGACATATCGTTGATGTCAAGAACTGCAAATTTGATTTGATTTAACATGAAACAAGAAAAAGATAGCTACCATTCAGTTTGTATTATTGACAAAGCTTAGGCACTTCATCAAAACAGAACCCAACTAATGTTTTTACACTTTCAATATGGTCCAAACTCGGACTTTATATCGACTAATCAACAGAAACCAACTAATGGCATGGACTAAATTAAACGCACATAGACCATACAAAAAAACCAAATATCTCCCAACAACGAAATTGGCAAAGTTACAACCAGTGAGCAAACACACACCACAATTATCGCATACGCCAATAGGAAATGAAAAACAAAAACAAACATCATCTAAGCGATGCAGTAGACATAAGTAAGATAAAGGCCAAATAAAACCAACCGAAATGGAACTTGAATCCTTAGGTGTCGTAGTGTCGTCCAAAGCCGACCGAGTTTGAAGTGTTTAGTTGTTATCGAACCAAAACTGAGTCAGATCTATGACAACCTTGAGTTGTGAGTTGAGAGCATCGAGCGGTCGCAACGGCAGATTCGTTTGCGTGAAGATGGTGAGGTCAATGACGGTGTTATGGGGGTGGTATAACAGCAGTGGTGGAGGTGTGTATTGCAAGGGAGAGGTCATGATTGTTAACGCACTGTGGAGGGAAGAAGACGATGAGGTGGGAAGCAAAATCAACTCCCAATGGTGAAGGTCCTTCCTCTTTCTTCTGAGTTCAGTTTGTAGTGTCCCCCCTTGGTACCTCCTCTCAATTCTTTTATGTAAAAAAACAAAAATGTGTATATATATCCTCTGTGCTAGTGTTGCCTGGAGATATATATTGATTATCCAGTTGGTCACATGAGTGGTCTCTAACAAAATGATAAATAAAAATCCTTTCTCTTTTTACTGGCTCTTATTATTATTTTTTAAATTGAAATCAATGTCTAAAGGCAGTCGCATGAAGAGTAAGTGGTCCCAAGGTGTGAATAAAATCCACTAGATGTCTGTGATTCTTCTTTAAAATGGAAAGATCTTTTTTATTGGGTGGGGCACATGTCACTCTTATATTGGAAAAATGAGAGATATTTTATTTTTATTTCTCTTTACTAATTATTTTGAAAAATAAAAAATAAATAAAATTGAGAAGTTAAATAAATACAATACGTAAGATTGAACTAAACACACAATTAATTCTAACTAATTGCCTTGATTATTTTAACTAAAAAAAGAAAATGAACGGGTCACAAATGAATAAAAATCGAGCGGAAAAATTGCTCGAAAAATAAAATGACTGCACCATAATGATTAGTGCAAAATAAAAGACTCGGAAACATACATATTTTTGTCAAATTTTGAAATTGAAAACGCCCAGTTAAAACGCTTAGACAAATCAAAAGTGACCCAAAAATTAGCCAGAAAATAAATCGAGCATGCCAGATTAAACTACGTGAAACGTAAATTAATAAAACTGATATCTGCAAGCTTGATTTTAAAATTTTCCGTCCGCTGATTTGACGCACATTTGACAAGTGATTCAACCGATTTGCCTGTAGATCCGAAAAAATTATTTCGACTGATATTCTACATACTATGTGGTATGAAATACATGTTATGCTATGCAGAGATGTGTAGCACCTCAAATTTGCACCTATCATTGTACATACATTCTCATATTAGGTCGTAACATTAACATGGTCCACTGCATAACATTGCATTGTCCCTTTTGCCCAAGTGCAAGCCATTCAGAAGAATTAGGTCAAACTGATCAGGAGGTCAGTCAATCAAGCAAGCCAGTGCAATTTTCATTGAGCCAAGGCCCTAGGGTTGGTCCAACATGTTCACATGACTTGGGGATCATTTTGAAGTAGTTTGGCCAAAGATTGGATGTTCAGAAGTCATCAGTCAATGCACAGTTTACCAGAAACCCTAAAAAGTCAACCTTGGTCAACTGGGCTTGATTTTATGATTTTGATGGTGGGATTTGGTTTGAGAGGGTTCATTCATGTCCATATAGGCCTCATATAACATGTCAAACACCATCATGGAAGAATTTGAAGTCAGGCAAAAAGTTTCTAAAAATGGCAGGTGACCTGTAATTTTTAACTGCCAAAAATGGAAAGTCTTGATCCTCAAACTTACATCATGATACAAGCTTCAAATGAATTTTTGCCCAACATGAAAGTTGAAGATATTGTTCTCCCATTTCCAAAAAGTCCAAGAACACTCAATTCCCATGTATGGTTGGCAAGTTATGATCAATTCATTCTCAAAAATTTTTGAACTTCAAAAGGCCATATCTCTCAAACCATTTGGCCAAATTGGGTGGGGTTTTTTGCAACAAGTCACATTTGATCCCCTCTTTCCAAAAATGTCATCATCATTCATCAAAACATCACCAATCAAAATGGCACTTTTGGAGGTCACTTGAATTGTTTTAAGTGAAGTGAAAAATTGACTTTTCAAAATAAACATTTTCAACCATTTGTACCATTTGGAATTGGTCACAAATTACATTTGGAACTTGTTGGAAGCCCAAATTCGTGCTCATCCATGCACCCCCCATGCAAATTGTTAACTTTTAGCAATTGGTCCAAACACACTTCATTAAGCCATTGTGATTATCTCTTTCTTAACCAAACTTAACAAACCTTAAACAGAGGTATATATTTCACTCTCCAATCTGAACAAAGCCCTAGCACACTCTCATCAAAACAGAAAAACCCTCTTGATCTCAAAACCCTCATTTCCTTCCTTTGAGAATTTTTGCTAAAAACTCCAAAGCACACGAACTGGATTCAATAGTTTCTTGATATACCAACTGTTTGGGACCATTTACTAGCCTCGAATCTCCACTGGAAGCCATTTTCACGAACTGTTTTGCTGAGCTCCTTCTATGGCAATTGTTGATTTGAGCACTATCAAGCAAGTTTGAGCCAAATTCATTCTTCCATTCACCTTCAAGAACTTCATAGTGCATCTGTTTTAGCAATACACAACCAAACAACCATTATTCCAGTTCTGTGCTCCAAAATTGGCCAGGTATCGAATCTCTTCATTTCCAAAATTATGAGGTGCTTATTGTAGACTTTTTTATGCTGAGTATAGTGAACTTTGAATCGAGTGAAACCATGCCATAATGAGAGAAAACGAGGGTTTTCAAGTTTTGTGTTCATGACTAAGTTCCTTCGATTTGTGTTCATTTTGTTGTTGTTTGATGAAATAATGTTTGTTTATTGATGAGTGATGTTGGATATGCACGTTGCCGTCCTTAATTTTCATCTCTGAGACCTTTTGAATTTTCTGGAAAAATCACGTGAAGGTGGTGAAGAACATCACACTGTTCTTGGTTGCTGGAGAATTTCCTGCGGATTCTCCTGCAACCTTCATAGCATTACCCACGCTATTTCCTGCGGATTTCACATATTAGGGTTTGCATGAGCTTTCCACTGTTCCATTCGCGTGGACCAATCACAACATTTCATTTTCATGGCTCATGCGCTGCGTTTCAATAAGCTATCCCAGTATTTACCACAATGCCACCGGTCACCAATTATTTTAATTAATCATGTTTTATTTCATTTATTTTCTCAATAATTATTTCATTTCCATGGCCAAACTTGTAAAAATCATAACATCCTCATTTTTAATCCAAAATTAATGGGATTTTTTGCATTTGATTCATCATGATCTCTAGTTAATTGTCATATTTTTTCTTGATTTTTCTGATAAGTAGATTGTATTTGGTATTAGGGTTTGTGACATGTGACAATATTTTGTACCTTTTACCAAATCATTTGTGAAATAGTGACACTTTATCCATTGGCCTTGAAATTTTTTATGCTCAAACTAGACACATCCATGGTGATTTTGGTATAGAGTTCATGAATTTATCATCTCTGGTCATTGAGTTATGATTTTTTGAAGTAGGGTGTGACAATTTGTGTCACACCATTGATGTGCAACTTGATGATTTTCAATACTATGCCTCTTGACCTCAAATTAGATTGAATTTTTGCATGAATGTACTTGAGTATGTCTAGTTTACATGTGATTTTTCTTGGAATTGTTTGTGGCATTTCCTAATTGTTTGAGATTTTTGTCCCCTGTTTGGTCTTATGTTAACTTTTTGTGATACATGTTCCCATTTCCTTTGTGAAATTCTCATACTTTATTGGATGGACATGAAATTTGATATGTGATTAGTAGACATCTTAAGCTTTGCTCTGGTTTTGATCCCATTCATTTCTCATATGCTATCACTGATTTATGATTTTTTCAAGTTGATCCATGTTTGGTTGACTTCTTTGAGCATGTTTGGAATTGCATTGCCTTTCTGATTTTCATTGACCACCTTCTACTTGTCCAAATGAGATGAAATTTGACATGCTTACCATGCTGTGGGTTGTGATTGATCATGATTTATTTGATGATATTTGGAAATGTTTAAGATTGCTTTTGATTCAAGTCTTGCTGTTGACTTCTATGAGCTTCTAAATGCCATGCTTTGACTTCTTTTGCTCATGAAATGATGATGGTGATTGATATGAATGTGAACCCAATTGATTTTGTTTCTTGATTGTTTGAATATGATTTTGATTGGATTTCATTTGTTGTTTTGACTTTCTCATCCCCTTTTGACCCTAGGCTTGTCCTAGTGGTCCTGTTACTCACATTTGAGCTCATGTTTTCAGGTTGGCCAACAATTGTCCAATGAGACCAATACAAATTGGTTGTGTGTGTTTGTTTATCATGACTAATCCATTTGTTTTGTAGGTTGCTTGGCTCACATGCCTTGAGCTCTGTGCATTGCACACTTAGCTTGTTTGTGTTGACTGGTTGATATCTGTTTCCTTTTGCTTTAATTTTGAAGTTGTATACTAATGTCTGTTTGACTATTTCAGGTACTTTTAGTTGCTCAGTTCCTTGTGAACTTTTGCTTTGCTTTGCTTGATAAGCAATTTGCATTGAGGTATACCTTTCTATCTTCATGTAGTCTGGAAGACCTGGCCTGTTACTTGGCCAGGCACCTGTCTGAAGTCCTCCTTAAGAGGCAATGCTTGTGTATGTTTACAATTTGTCCTTGTACATATTCAAAGACCTCCTAAGTGAAGAGGCAATCGGCAGAACCCAAGGGATATGCAATCTATCCCCTGCTATTCTGTGTGTCACTCACTTTGCTCACACTACCTGTGTTGATGCATAGTGAGTAAAAACCCAAGATCTATAGAGTCTAACTTGTGGATAGAGTTCCTACTTTCTGAACTCCCACACCTTCTGATATTCAAATGCTCTCCCTGACCAGGGATAAGAGCAATGAGGCACACCCCTCATTTCCTTTCATCTGCTTCACCTTAGCCCCTCAATGGCAAGGTTAAGAGCACCATTAACCCCATTCCAGTTGGCTTCAATGCCTAACCTTTGTGTGAGCCCCTTGTTTGTGTATAGTGTGTGTTACTTGTGTTTGTGTGTTTGCTTTAGCTTGCTTCCTGTGCAAGTTAGGTTTAGTTTAGACTTGCTTCCTGTGCAAGTTAGGTTTTGCTTGGCTTGCTTCCTGTGCAAGTTAAGTGTGTGTGTGGCTTGCTTCCTGTGCAAGTCATGATTAGGATAGGCTGGCTCCCTGTGCCAGTTAGCTAGAAACCTTAACTTAGGGATGATTTTGCATGATAACATCTAGGCTCGAGTCGTAGTCTCCCTAGTTGTGTCTCCCTCTGTTATCTGGTTTAGGCTAGTCCTTTTTCCCTCCGTAGGGGAACTACGTCGCCCTGATCCTCATACCAGATGAGGTACGTAGGCAGGAGATGAGCAGATCTCTCCGGGCGCCTGTGTCTTTGTTTTGTGTTGTCGTGTGCTTGGAAGCTGATGTAAGTCCATCGAGTGGCATTCGGGTTCTAGTGTGAGTTTGTCTGGTTCGGATGCTGATGTAAGCCCAGTGATTGGCAGTCAGGCTCCACGTTTGCCTCTTTGTGTGTGTTTTGGTTCGGATGCTGATGTAAGTCCAGTGATTGGCATTCAGGCTCCACGTTTGCCTTTGTTTGTGTTTGTTTGTGTGCGTGTCAGCCGAGCTACGAATGCTCTGATTCTCCTTCGTCCAAGGAGATACGTATGCATAGGATGCGATATCCTAGCGAGCATGTGTCGTTTCCCCAGTCCGAACTACTTCGACTCTGATGTCTATGCCTGATAGACTAAGTAGGCCCAGGATGCGATATCCTGCCGAGTCAGTTTCAGTTTTGTTTTCTTGTGTCTCTTTCAGCCAGTGTGTGTGTGTGAGCAGTGTTTTAGCAACCATTTATCCTTCCTTTTGTGCGTGGATCCCGTCGAGTACGACGGATGCGTAGGGGTGCTAATACCTTCCCTTCGCATAACCGACTCCCGAACCCATTCTCTTTGGTCGCGAGACCATGTCTTTTCCAGGTTTACTCTGAGCGTTTCATTTCCCTCTTTTGGGATAAATAACGCACGGTGGCGGCTCTGTTGTTCTTCTTTTCCCGCCGGTTTTTCGCGTAATGCGACAAGATGCAACAACTATGATGAATGTATTGAATCGGCAGTTCAAGGTCAAAATCGAGGTGTGACAACTGTACACTTGCAGTTAGTTATTTCAATAGACTCATAACTTCGCGAACATATGACTTGATATTCGAAATGTACTGGTCATTACTAGATCCAAATTTATTATTTATTGGATGATAAAGTCTAAACATAGATTTAGTTTTAATATCCGCATTAATAACAATATTTGATGAAAGTAGACATTGATATATGCATTCACTATTGAAATTTAATGCATGCGTATTAGTTAATATGATGAGAGATTCTTTATTAGTTAATACGATTGATCTCACGTCGTTGACTCACACATGAGGTGTGATGAGAGTAATATGCGGTAATATTAATAATTAATTAGAATTTCATATTACTGGTCAAGTATACTACATAAGAACAAGTCAATGAAGTCTAACCCAAATAATATTTTCTCAGTGTTGAACCACTAAAACTTTATTTTCTACTATTTTACTTTTCAAATATTCACCAAACAATCAATCTTCTAATAAACTAAACTTAAAGAAATATAAATTATTAAACAGTCTTTGAAACATAAACAGTCTCTATGGAGACGATAAAACTTCACTTGCTATCTGCACTACAACATAAAATAGAAATCTAAACTCACTAAATCTGGAATAAATTAAAATCATGTCTAGTCAGGATGTTGGCTAGCATAAAATCCAATGATGGTGACTCAATGATAGAGCATATGAATGTGTGTTTACAATACTATGAATCATGTCATATGTACTCATATTAAGTTGAGTAATGAGTTGCCATCCTTACTATTACTCAGTTTCTTGCATGATGACAACAAAATTCTTATTGTGACGCCTACTAATTCAACTATAAATGGAAAGTTGATAATATCAACTATTAAAAATATCATGTTTAATGAAGAAGCTAAAAGAAAGGAGCAAGACTTGATTGTTAATCCTAATCATTATGAACCTTTAGTTAAAGAGTCATGGGGAGAAAGCAAACCTGAAATTTTCATAAGTGTGACAAATATGAGAATCACATCAAATTAAGAAGGAAGTCAAGAACTAGAAAAAATTATATGATTTAGTCGTGATTAGGTGGAACATAGAAATATAAATTATAGGTTTCTCAAAGAAGATTATTAAAGAGAAAGAGAAGGAAGTAATGATAAGAAAAATGATAAAGATGCAACTGAAGTTGAATGTAATTGTGATGTCTACATTGTTTATGATGATAATTTCCATAAATATTTCATGTTAAGATTCAAATTAGATTATTGATTATGGAGCCTCACACCATGTTAATCCTAGGTGTGGTTTCTTCTCATCTAATACTTTCAGTGAGTTTGGCAAGGTAAAAATGAGAAATGGATGAGTTTGTGATTTTGGTATGGAGAGAGTAAATGCAGTTGAATGTGCGTCTAATAATTTATGTCATACATGCATTGGTTACTTCAGTGATAACGAACTCGGCATTCTTGCAAATATATTTTTTGGTATAATAAAAGATGTCATTCTAAAAACTTGCATTAATTGTTTTTTCTAGCAAACAACCTAGAGTTTTCTTTTATAGTTATGATTTTAATGGGAGGCCAAATATTATAGATTTAGTTCACATCAGTGCTTTCATGATAAATGGTAAATATCTAAGTGATGAATCATATTTTTGTAACTTTTATTGACAACCATTTTAAAAAGTGTGAGTTTTTGTTTTGAAGTCTAAAGATTAAGGGCTTGTTTGAATCTCTTTTCAATTTTAATTTTTAAAATTTGTTTTACAAATGATTTTGCAAATTTGTTTTTGAGAAAAATAAATAAAAAGAATTCATTTGGTAATTCAATTTTTGAAAACTGTTTTAAAAATTAAAAAGTGAAAAAATATGTTTGATAATATAATTCTTAAAAACTATTTCTTTTGAAATAGAACAATATAGCTGGTTTGATAATCTATATTTTAAAAATCTATTTTACTAAATAAAAATAATTATGATATATTTTTTGAAAGTATAAAAATTCAGTTAATATACATTTAAGTTCATTAAAATATTTTTAATAATTAATGATAAAATATACAATTCATCCAATGTATAAAATTATATTTGAGTGTTTGTTTGAATATATATATATATATATATATATATATATATATATATATATATATATATATATATATAAATTCACTTAATGTATAAAAATATACCATTCACTTAATGAGATTAATTAGAGAGAGAGAGTAATTGAGAGTGAGAATTTTAATTTTCATTATCAATAGATTGAGAGGGAAATATTGCAATTAAAAAATATTGCAAGTAATTATTAAAATGCGATTAATGAAACTGTGTTTTTTTCCGGCTCATCTCAATTGAAAATTAAAAAATAAAACTGAAAATTGAAAATCAAAACATATTTTGATAATTTCAGTTTTTTAGATTTTAAAATACTGAATTTTAAAAGTGTTTTTAGAAATAGTTTTGAGAAACAAATTTATCAAACAAATTTTTTGTTTTTCAATTTTTTAAAATTATAAAACTGTTTTTTAAAACCGTTTCAAACATGCCCTAAGCATTTGGTTTCTTTAATCACTTTGGTGCAAGTGTAGAAAGAGAAAAAAAAGATGAATTGTGTCAGAGTCATAATTGCGGTGATTACAGAGGTCCACTTGAAATGTATTTCAAAGAGTATGAAATTAAGTTTGAGAAGATAATTACAAAGACGCCTCAACATTCTGATATTGTAAATATAATAAATTATATCATTAATGATATAATCCAGTATAAGTTTTGTCATGCAAAATTACTAAAAGTTTTTTATACAATAGATTTGATCAATCTTTTTCCTTATGTTATACTCTGTGTAATCTCAAATAATTTGGAGACTTTATTCCAATTTAAAAAATCAACCCTTAATATAAAACACAAAAAAAAAATGATATCCCATAGAAGAAAATATGATAAAGTGTTTTAATTAACAAACCCCAAAATTTAAATGGTAAAACATGAGAATACTTTTAACTCTTTGTTTTTTCTTGATCTCACAACCACTAGATAAGGTGTAATCATGTATCAATTCATATCAATACAGAAGTATAAACGTTCAATAAATTATATTTTAAACTATTCTTAAAATTATGTGACCCTAAAATATTTGAGACATTGTGCTAATAACCTGAAGATTTAGATAGAGTTGAAATAGTAGCCAGAAAGAAGTTGAACTTAATTGAAATGGATTGATAGTATAAATACATTTTATTCTATCAATTAATTATAATTAATAATTTATTATATAAGTTTGACTTTTATTATAATCACATATAAAATAAATAAATGGATGGTTGTGATGGATTGAGAATATAAATTTTTTTATAGTAATAATATATAACGATTAATCTCTTATATAAATATTACTTTTTAAATTTATTAAATAGACAATATATTTGTATTATATATAAATCAAATACATTGATTATTAAAATTAATACTAACTTAATAACTAACTTTTAATATATTATTTAAAAATAATTTTCAACAAAATATATTTTTATGAATTAAAAAAATAATAGATCAAACTATAAATAATAATATATTATATTTTATCGTAAAATTTAATAAAAATTAAGTAGTTGTATGATGGACTTTTAGATTTTTAATTATAATTTAGAAATATTATTTAATATTTTATCCTAAAGAATTCTTATTCATTTTAACAATAGAAAAAAATGATATAAGGTTTGACTTGAAAACTCATAATTAATTATATAAAAACAATTATTATCTCTAAAAAGTTAAGTGACGTATCGGTTCAAATATACCTTATCTACTTTTTGACATTTTCTTATAAAATAGTAGAATAAATTATAAAAGTTAGTCATCAATCAAACCATCAACTTCAGAATAAAATTATCAACAACGTTTCTGCTACGTTATAAAGTTTTTTAAATAAATATATTTTGTTAAAATTTGAACACACACAAAATATATTTATTTAATTTTAAAATTAGATACCTCCATTATTTGGAGGGCCTATGCAAAAGGCCAAATTATATGAGCCTAAATTCAGTTTGGTTACTGTTGATGGTGGTATTCTAAACAAAATATGGACACATATGTCTCTTATTATTATTATTATTATTATTATTATTATTTGAGAGTGTTTAAATTTTTTTCTCATATCCTTTTTCATATGTAATTTTAAACCATTTAATTAATCTAATAATTAAAATACAAAAAAGAGACACTATAAGAGAACACACTCAGTTGCAACCCCCAAAGCTACACCACAAAGCCTCTTAATAGCCTATCGTTAATACAAACCATGAACGCATAAGCAAAGTAGACATTGAAGTAGAAGCCACATAATGATCATTCAATAACTTTGCTTGAATGATTCTATATAGATTTTCAGCATTTAAATATTAATATTCACATTAATGTTATTAAGAACCATGAGACAAAGATAGATCATATAATCTTATAGCCCTATGCTTCGAGCACAACAAAAAAATGCTAAAACAAGTGAGAAAGATTACAATTTCATCATCAACAAGCTGTTCAATACTTAATGCACATTAACACTCAAAAACAGACTTAGTAGACAAATTTATTTTTAAAATGCTTAACCCAATGAGGTTGCACCAAGTCTCAGATAGAGCGTTTAGGAAAGACATTTTGTGAATAGGTTTTAAGAAAAGATTTTTTCATAATGCATTTATTTAATTTAGATGTTGCTTCTTGAACATCTTGCTCAACATAAACAACAAATGAACTCATTGGTGCTTCTGTTTCAATGTAGCTTTGTTGATTAGTAGTGTGTCTATAGAAGATATGTGTTTTTAATGTAATATATTCTCTAAATTTCTTTTAACACATAATATGATATAGTACAAACACTACTAAAAAATTGGTGTTTTGCTATGCTCAGTATTGAATTTTTTTACGCATTAGTCTCAAATGCTTCTAGAAAAATTGAAATTAAAGTCAAGAAAAATTTGTGTCTAAATAGATTTTTTTTAATATTTGAATAGTTTAAAGTCTAAACTAGAGACGCTACATGATCGGACGTTAATTTATTTGTCATTAGATTTTAGAGACAGATTTTATCCCGTCTCAAACTAAATAAACTTAATAGCATATGGATGGACAAATTATATTTAGTATATTATAATTCTTCCCACACTTTTATCTAGAAAATATTAAAGATAGGCTAACAATAAAGTACATATTTTTATTTTAACTAGTTAACTTATGTTTGGAATTAGAGGTATGGATTGCTCGAGCGACCTACCTTGTTCACCGTTTCAAATTGACTCCAATAGATTAAAGATAAAAAGAGATTGATGTAAACTAACTAGTTCATAAGATAGATTAACTGAATTGTAACTAACTTCTAGTTAGTTATCAAGTAGTTAGATGAATGCTCAAGTTAGTTAAACATTGCTTACTATATAAGTAAGCCACTTCACTTGTATACCAGCATGATGATGAGTAATAGAACTCTGCAATAATATTTATTCTTCTACATTCAGTTTTTTTTGTATTTTCAAGTGATGAATCTGATTCTTGGTATTATCGGCATGTGATCAAGCCTCCACCGCTGCACTCAATTAACTAATCTCATCCACCTTGTTTTCTTCTTAATTTTCCATGCTTTTTTCTATCGATTCTCTTCAGTTAACCATGTCAGTTGCAAGCTCTGCAAACATCATCAATGACAGACCTCCATCAAATGCCAACAACAAAGGTTATCAAATTGATACCCACAATCCTTATTTCATGCACCCCAATGAAAATCTAGCGTTGATTCTTGTTTCTCCTTTACTTTCAACCAACAATTATCATTCTTGGTCAAAATCCATGACAATGACTCTAAGATCCAAGAATAAGCTTCATTTCATTAATGACATCTTGCCTCGACTACTGGATGAAGATCACAACTCTATTGTTTGGGATCAATGCAACACCATGATTATGTCATGGATTCACAATTTTGTTGAATTAGATATCTCTCAAAGTGTGTTAGGGATGGATACTGCAACTGAAATTGGAATGAACTATGAGATTGTTTTTACTAAGGTGATGTATTCAGAATTTTAGATCTTCAAGAAGAAATTTGCAACCTGAAATAAGGTGATTCATCTATATCTTCTTATTACACCAAATTTAAGAAATTATGGCAAGAATTGGACAATTTTCAAGCAATTCCTAAATGTTCACGTGACATTACTTGCCAAGCTGTTATCAAGATTTGTGCTTACAAACATGGCGATCAAATTATCTGATTCCTTAAAGATTTGAATGATTAATATTCAGCTATGAGATCTCAAATCATGTTGATTGAACCCCTTCCAACCATCTGCAGAGTTTACTATCTTCTTATTCAACAAGAAAAATAGTCTATCTTACCTCTTGATGAATCAAAGGTATTATCATTTCTAATCTCAACCAACCTCAGAATAATGCATCCAAACCCAGTGAATTTTTTCGTGGAAGAGGAATTAGAGGTGGCAAATTTTTTGGAGGAAGAGGTCGAGGTTCATGAATATGCATTCATTGTGGCATGACAAACCACACAGTTGATTCTTGCTTCAAAAAGTATGATTATCCACCATATTGGAAGCAAGATGGCACAATCAATCATTATGCAGTTGTCCCTGACAAAACAAATGCATCTCAAAATGATTTCAATGGAGATAATGACAAAGTTCAAGGAAATTTGGTATTCACTCCTGACCAGCATAAAGCTTATTGACCCTTCTTCAAGGAACCTCATCATCAACATCTTCTAAGGCTCACAACATGAACCATATGACAACTCAAATTGAAAATGACCCAGGTATCATATGCATTATTCTTAACTCTCCTAGACCTGAGAATTTTATCCTTGATACTGGTGCAACAAACCATGTTTGTCATACACAAGATTCCTTTCAATTCATCAAAAGGATTAATCCCATAACCATCAAATAACCAAATGGTGCCTTTGTCACTACCAATTATGCTGGCAGCATACATTTTTGACTAATATATATGTATCACTGATGTATTATACATGCCTGATTTATCTTTTAATTTCATTTATGTTCCAAAGCTAACCAAAAATTTGAAATTCCAATTAATGTTTAATGATAATGATTGTATGATACATGACTCACTCCAAGAATATGATTGACACAACTATATTGAATGATGGATTATATATCTTAGACTCTCCTTCAGTAACCTTGTATCATGCTTCATTTACTCATTCAATCAATACCTTACATGATATGTCTTTAGACATAACTCATAATTGTAATCTTTGGCACTTAAGACTTGGCCATCCATCCAATAACAAATGATTTCAATTAAATAAATGCTTTCCTTTTATCAAATATGTCTCTTCTCATATTCCATGTGATGTATGTTTCTATGCTAAATAAAAGAGACTCCCATTTTATCATAGTCATCATGTTTCCAATTCTGTTTTTGACTTGGTACATATGGATATTTGGGGCCCATTATCCACACCATCTATGATGAGATATAGATATTTTCTTACTATTGTGGATGATATGAGTAGATTCACTTGGTTATTTCTCATGAGATTAAAATCTGAAGCATCATCCATCATTAAATAATTTGTTGCAATGATCAAAACTCATTTTAACATAACCATTACATGCATTAGATCTGATAATGGTTCTGAATTCATTCTCACATACTTTTACAAACAATTTGGCATAATCCATCAAACATATTGTGTTGGTACTCGTCAACAAAATGACATTGTTGAAAGGAAGCACCAACATATTTTAGGGATCACTCGAGCCATCTTATTTCAATCTAAATTACCTCATATTATTGGGCTCATACTATTGGTCATGCATTTCACATCATTAATAGATTGCCTACTATTTTCCTAAGCCATGAGTTACCTTACAAAACCTTGTACAATAGACTACCTAATCTTACAAATTTAAAAGTTTTTGGCTCATTATGCTTTGCTTCTAGTTTAAGATCTCATAAAAAGAAGTAATTTTCTAGATCTAGAAAGTGCATATACTTAGGCTATAAACCTGGGACCAAAGGTCACATTTTGTTTGATTTGCAACGTAAGGAATTTTGTGTGTCAAGAGATGTATCCTTTTTTGAACACCACTTTCCATATATACAATCATCCATTGATGCTCATCACCCTATCACTGAGACTCATATTTATAACCATACTTACTTATATGATCCTTATCATCCTAGCACTGAGACTCATATTTATAACCATACTTCTTATAACACTTCTTCTTCCAGTCCTCATAATACTTCTACTACATTTATTCCACATGATTCTCCTTCACCTGCCATCATACCTACATCACCATTTGCCTCATATCCTCATACTTCAAAAAATAATGTTTCTGATAACAATATTGCCCCTCAAGGTCCATTACCTATCAGAAAATCTACCAGACATAATAAATTGCCTACATATCTATAAGATTACCATTGTAATCTTCTCTCCAATACAATCCCCATTTCAGAAGCAGTTGATCCCAATTCATCTTCTTAATGTAATTACCCTTTACCATTCTTCTTATCATATGATGCACTTTCTCTTGCACACAAAAATCTCACTTTAAATTTATCTGCCATAAGTGAACCTCAATCATATGAGTCAACAATTTATGATGCCAATTGGATGGATGTCATTCAAACTGAATGAATAAGTCTACATGAGGGACCCTCCTGGTCTGGAATTGCCATATTTTAATATTGTATGCAAATTGAAAAGATCATTATATGGAATGAAGCAGGTAAGTCAACAATGGAATACCAAACTTACTAGTACACTCATTTCCACTAGTTACATCGAATCAAAGGATGACTATTCCCTCTTTACGAAGACTTCCTCAGCAGGCTTTACATTCAACCTTGTATATATGGGTGATTTAGTTCTAGGAGGAACTGATCTTGAAGAAATAAACTAGCTGAAAGCACTCATGAATGTTAAGTTTAGTATCAAAGACCTAGGAGTTTTGAAATACTTCTTAGGATTTAAAGTTGCTCGAAACGCACAAGGTATTTCTCTTTGTCAAAGGAAATATGCCTTAGATCTCATACAAGATGCATACCTTGGTGCAAAGCCCTGCAATACACCAATGTAACCTCACTTACAAGTTCACAAGATACTTGGTACTCCTATTTATGATCCCACTGCATATCATAGACTCATTGGTTAACTCTTGTACCTTACTCATTCGAGGACTGGGATTGCTTATGCAGTAAGTAAGCTAAGCCAATTTCTTGATGCTCCAACTGATAAACGTATGTTATCTATTTTTCATGTCCTACGATTTCTCAAACATAATCTTGGCCAAGGATCATTCTTTAGCTATCTTTTAACTTATGCTTCAAGGGATTATCTGATTCTGACTAGGGAGCATGCCCAGACACACGCAGATCCACCACTGGTATTTGTTTCTTCCTCGGGAAATTGCTCATTAGATGGAAAAGCAAGAAATAAGTTGTTGTGTTTCAATCATCTTCAAAGGTTGAATGTCGAGCATTGGCTCATGCTACTTTTGAAGGCACCTGGCTCCTATCTCTGCTTGATAACTTCAACATTCTACATCAATATCCAATCTTTATCTACTATGACAATAAATCTACCATGCATATAGCTGACAACCCAGTCTTTCATGAAAGAACAAAACATATAGAGATTGATTGTCATGTGGTGCACAACAAGGTCTTAGCAGGAGTTATTCATCCCATGTCTGTCACATCCAAAGAGCAAGTTGCTGAGATACTCACTAAACTACTGCACCCGATTCCATTCTACAACCTTTAAGCCAAGCTAGGAATGATTGACTTTCATTCTAGCTTGAAGAGAACTATTAAAGATAATGAAGATAATAATGTAAACAAACTAGTTCATAAGATAGATTAATTGAATTGTAACTAACTTCTAGTTAGTTATCAAGTAGTTAGATGAATGTTCAAGTTAATTAGACATTTCTTGCTATATAAGTAAGCCACTTCACTTGTATACAAGTATGATGGTGAGTAATAGAACTCTGCTATAATCTTTCTTCTTTTACATTCAGTTTTTCTGAATTTGCATATGCTCAACTTGATTCTTAACTGATATACTAACAATAATGTACATATTTTCATTTTAACTAACTAACTTATGTTTGGAATTATAGGTATGGATTGCTCTAGCGACTTACATTATTCACTGTCTCTCCCAATGGATTACACTAATTATACCAATATCTCTAACATTCATGGAACCTTATTAGATTTGTTGGGCGTGTGTGGCTCCTCAGTCTAAAAAGATCCTTTAAACACCTACCAGAAGAAAAAAAACCTAAATTTGCGACATGCCAATTTATTAGCTACCTCAGTCAGTCCTCAAAAGAGATTATATTTACATAATTATACCTAAAGACGAGTATCAAGCAAGGGTAGACTCCTGCAAGCATAGCCTTTGTGACAATTTTTTCCAGAGGGATCCAAACTCTTTCAATGGTCAATTTTCAAGCCAAGATATCAACACTTTGGGAAGACTTGGGCAAATGGGGAGTCATTTCTTTAGGAAAGGCTTCTTCGAATTTTCCATTTCCTCTTTAGAATATGACATAAGGGTGCATGCTTCAGATGCATGGAATCTCTCCCTAAGACTTCTCAAGCTCTTCCCGTGGACTAGAGACTTCACTCCTATCTTACAACAGAACAACACAACACAAATATGGGTTTGTTTTTATGGCTTAACATAGAAGTGTTGGTGGCCTAAGATCCTTTTTGCTATAGATAGTTGCATAGGTACTCCTATCCATTTTGAAATACTTTGACCACTCCTCTGATAGATAGATCATTTGGTCACTTTGTTAGAGTCGTAGTGGAGATGGATGCCACTAAAGAAATCATGTATAAAATTCTGATGGAAAGGCATGGATACACCATTTTTACTGAATTAGAATATGAGAACCCGCATCACTTCTGCCTTTTTTTTGCAAAAAAAAGAAAAGAAAAGAAAAACATAACATTAATTAGAAATATGCAAAATTTCAATTGATAAGAGCTTAACAAAAGACCGCTAACCAACTTATAAAAAACGAAACCAAATGGTGTTTGTTTAAAATAATCGTTGAGGTTGTTGAAAATCCTACCAATCCTAACCCAATCCATATTTCTAGAGGTAAGAAACCAATGGATATCCCTGAATCTTATAGGATAGTGGACCTTGCTTCACATCCCAGTATGTATGGAATCTCTCCCCAAGCCTTCCCAAGCTCTTCCCCTTGACTAGAAACTTCACTCCTAGATTACAACAGAACAACATGACACAAATATGGGTATGTTTATATGGCTTAGCACATGAATATTGGTGGCCTAAGATCCTTTTTTCTATAGCTAGTTGCATAGGTAGTCCCATCCATTATGACATTACTTCGACCAATCCTATGATAGATGGATCATTTGGTCACTTTGTTAGAGTCCTAGTGGACATGGACGTCACCAAAAAAGTTAGGTATAGAGTTATGGTGGAAAGGCATGGATAAACCATATTTACTAAATTAGAATACGAGAACCCACCTCACTTCTTCCCTTTTTGCAAAAAAGGACATTACTTAGAAATATGCAAATGTGCAGTTGATACGAGCTTAACAAGAGACCTCCAACCAACTTCTAAAAAAGGAAACTAAATGGTGTTTGTGCAAAATACCATTAAGCTTGTTGAAAATCCTACCAATACTAACCCAATTACTATTTCTAGAGGTAAACAACCAATGGATATCCATGAATCTTGTAGGAGAGGTGACCTTACTTCTCATCCTTCTTCTATTATTGATGTTGATTCTGAAATTGGTGCATCCACAACTAGATATTTTGGAACCGATCCTTCAATTACACAGTTCATGGACACTCCTCCAAACATGGAATTTGGAGTTATTAACTATGAGGATTCAAAATTTGTTGATGCAACTTTTGATGGACAATACAACTTGGATGTGTTTAAGGAAGATCCTATAAAGAAAGCTACAAAGATTTTCTTGCCAACTCTTAGGTTGATCTTAACGACCAAGAACCCTCAGAGGACTTCATTGATGATGTTGAGAACTTAGAATTAGAGTACCAATTAACTTTTCAAAGTCTAAAAAAAGAAACCTTAGGCAAAGGGAAAAGTCAGGTTATGTTATCAGATCAAAAGCGGGTACTCACAAACCTGCCTCATGAAGTGCTTATACTAGAATGCAAGGGGCATAGCCAATGTCCCAACAATATTAGCCTTAAAATCCATGCTTTTGGCTCAAAAAACTAATTTCTATTTTTTAGCTAACCCTTGGATCAAATATGATAGCTTTCGGTTTTATGATAGCTTGAGGCTTAAGTTGTTTGCTCAAAACTCAAGGTATGGTTTTGAACCAAACCTCTGGTGTCTCTACATCAATTCCATTTATCCTACTATTCTCATCCAAACTGACTAGCTTGTGTCCTTCATAGTGGTTCAAAATCGTTCATCTTTTTGCATTTCATCAATGTATGCATCCACCTACCTTTCTAGAAGGAGAGACCTTTGGAAATATCTTACTCTTATTTAAAGCACCCATCATGGCCCCTAGTGCACCATAGGAAATTTCAATTCCCCTTTAGAAGCTCATGAGCATGGGAAACAACCTCCCAACAGAACCTCAATCTCAGATTTCTCTAGCTAGGATGACCTTAACAAATTGGTGGAGATGCACACTAATGGAGCCTTCTACACTTGGTCCAATGGTAGAGCTGATAGTAGTCTTATGGAAAGAAGTATGGATATAGTTTTTTGTAACCAATGTTGGCTACAAGATTGCTCTTCCATGTCTATCACAACCCTCCATAGGCTTAGATCATACCACTTTCTTATCATATTTGGTTTCAACTTCTCAGGTATTAAGAGAATTTTTCCCTTCAAGTTTTACAAAATATAGACCCTTCATGATTCTATCTATGACCTAATTGCTGTTTATTGAAACATAAACATAGTAGGCTTCCCCATGCTCATTCTCAACATAAATCCAAATCCTTAAAGGAAGGCTTGTGGTTTGGAATAATGACATTTTTGGAAACATACCCACCAATGTATATGAGGCCACCAAAAAACTTACTACCATCCAGGATTTCATTCAAACTAGTGCAACAACTGAGATTTTGCTCAAAGATGAAAAGACTTCCTAGTTAGAGGTTCAAAAGGCTATCAACATTGAGGAGTGTTAATGGAAAGAAAAATCCAAAATAAAAGGGCATCTTGAGGGGGACATGAATACTTTGTTTTTCCACAAAATGGCTAAAATCAAAAGCTCCAACAAATAAATCACTTTTCTCAAAGATGAAGAGACACATTTAACTAACCCTCAGGACATCTCTATCCATACAACCTCTTAGTTTACTATCTTTTTCTCTCATGCAGCTGCGAGTTAGGATCTTTATATGATTAATGAGGTATCACCCTTATTGTTGTTGATGATATGAATAATATTTTGACTATCAATCATTCCTTTGATGAAATAAAGGCACTAGTATTCAATTTGAACAAGGATAACTCTCCTGATATGGATGGATTTAGAGGATATGTTTTCAATATTTCTAGAAATTTGTAAAGTATGATGTTTATGGAATAGTTCTTTAATTTTTCAATTTTGTATGGATTCTCAACAATTACAATTCTAGTTCTCATATTTCCTATTCCAAAGACCAAGGATGTATATAGTATTAACAAGTTTAGTCCCATGGCAATGTGGAACTTTGAGTTCAAGACTACTTCAAAGATTATACCTAACATACTTTCTTGTATTATGCCTTATATATTTTCTAAAGAGAAAAAAAGTATTCATAAGAGGCAGAAACATTAAGATTGTGTCAGTTTTCAACATCATGGATAAGAAATGCTTTGGTGGTAGTATAGCTCTTAAGGTAGATGTTAACAAGGCTTTTAAAACTTTAAATTGGAGATTTCTTCTTAAGGTTCTAGAAATATTTGGCTTTGGCACTACTTTTTGCAATTGGATTCACTCTATCCTATACTCTACCTACCAGTCAGTAATTATCAATGGTGTTTCCCATTCATACTTCAAATGTGACAGATGTGTTAGGAAATGAGATTCTCTTTCTCCTTAGCTCTTTTGCCTGGATGGAGAGGTTCTTAGCATGACCATTTCTAATTGGTCACTAAGGGACACTTAAAGCATATAATTAGCTCCAAATGCCTAACCATTTCATCTCATACTTTATATGTAGATAACATCCTTTTTTTGTAAAATAACTAACTCAAACACCCAAGCCCCCTTGAAGCTTTTCTCCATGTCATACCCCAAAATTTTCCCTACCTCTATTCAGTTTCATCTAGATGATGCTTAAATCATTTACATGTATGGTTGTCGAGTTATCCAATTAGGTCATTCATTTTAGCATTTCATTTATCGCATTTCACATAATTCGTCAGTGGGCCAAATGTTCGATAATAATGGATTTAATCAGTTTAAATGAGTTTTCAAGATAGATATTATTTGGTAATTATTCAATTTTATTTCCCATATTACTTCTGGTGAAAATCACATCTTTATTCAAGATTCATGGTTAACAGGGGGATTGAAATAATTGTTATTTAACTCGGAGGATTGTTTGAATTCAAAGAAATTGACAAATTTGGAATAAAAAGAATATTTCATTCATTTATTGAAAATTCATGGTACAATGCATATTGCTTGAGATACTAACCCAAATAATGGATTACAAGGAAAAAGCATTAAAAAACCACATCTTTTGGGTACATTTGACTTTTTGGTTAAACAATTGACTTTTTTTCAACCGTTGACTCGATTTTGACCCGTGAATTTTCCTAAACCTATTCTACAAGCATTTGATCAAATGATTCATTATTATTCATCGAAAATGACTTATGTCATGATTATGTTATAAATGCAAATTTTCAACAAATTCTATCTTCCATATCAAGCTTCACTTCCATAGTTTGTTCTTCAATTTCCAATATTGCTTCAAGCAAATTCTTCCACTACAATGCTCACTTTTTTTACAAATAAAATTGGAATCAGGTTATTCTCCATGAATCATAAGCGTAAGTCATCAAAAATCAATCAAAAAATCATGAAGAACTCAAAAAAACTTAGAAAAATCATGCTCTATATAGTGATTTTAAGACTTGTCTTTCAACACTTTTCAACCTTGATTCAAGCAAAAAAAATTAGAATTGGATCCCTAAGTTTACACCATTCAAAATTGATTCTTTTAATACAAAATAACTTCTAAAAAGCACTTAAATTCATGGGATAATTCACAAAAAATTCAAGGCAGAAGTGGTAAAAAAAATCAAAGGCAAAAACATTCAAAAGTTCCAAGTTTCATGCATAATCACTAATGACCCTTTGCCTTACATTCCAATTTGGTACTTTTGTAAAAATTAAACATCATTTGTCTCTAACTACCTATGCATCCACAATCATTAAATTACACAATTAACTCTTAACTATCATAACTACAAAAGTAACACAAATCCTACCAAAGTAACGCAATTTCCAACTTCCATTTCCAATCAAATTTTTATTCAACCCTAACCATTTATAACAATCAATCCAAGGGTTGAAATTAGTGATCCGCAACTAAGGTTTAGATTAATTTTCAACCATTCATAAACCTCTTTCTTGGATCATAATCCAATGATGCTCATTCATTTACAAAACCTATGTAAACATGTCATTTTTCATAATTTTGGACTTAACTTATATTAACTCCATTAATCATTTCCCACCATTTTTTTTCTCAAATTCTCTCATAATTCCCTCTTTTCTTCACTCATTTACCATCATCAAATTTTATATTCATCACTATCTAGAACTCCACATGAAGTTCTAAATTTGGTGGAACGTAGCCATAATCCAATTTCAACAAATCATCAATCAAGTTTCAATAATTCACACATTATCATAAACAATCATCATCCAAGGTTCATCAAGATTCAAACATATTCATCAATATTCTATATTCAAGATTAATCTTCTACATTCATCATTTATATTCAACCATAACTATCAAGCAAAGATTAATTGGATTAAAGTAGCTTACTTTGAAGTTTTCCGGATTTCTCTTCAGTAAATTCGGCGGTGACTCTCAACACTAATCGGGGCAAACCTCTGCTCCGTTGGTAAAATATTTCACCTCTCTTTTCCACATTTACATTACCGCTTCTGAATTGTTTGAAACATTTTATCGAGGATACTGTGAGCAATAGTAAATTCCACATTTTGCTTCACTTTAGTCGCTAATCCTTTATCATATTCAATCTGTTGATATTGTATGCTTTCTCTAATCGTAATTTAAATCAAATCCTGCATCGAAGCTGAGTCATAATTAAACCATAGCATAAACCGTAAGTTAGTCATAATCGCGAAATTACAATACAAACACACCTCTTTAATACATGAAATATGATTATGTAACATTACACAGTGGAATGGTAGAATCAAGTATAACCTGAAGATCTTGAGTGAAAACAGTGGGAGGCAAAAGGCCACGAATGTAATGAGCATCTCTTTCTTTCTCAGTGAAAGCAAGACCTCTGTTGTAACGTGGATCTTTGAGTAAAGTGCATCCACTAGCAACATAGAAATCCCATGGTGTGATAAGTTGATCTTCTTTAGCACTATCTTCACCATAGAGATCCTTAACACCACGACCGACAGAACTGTTCACGTAAGCCATATTGTCTCAGGTTAACCTTAATTGTTTGTGTGTTGTGCAATGAATATGCACGAAAACCTCATGTTTATAGAAGCTATTGAAATGATGGTGTTTGGTTGTTTATGTGATGGGAAAAGAATAAAGGTAGATATAGTAATAATTTCAACATGGATAGGAACGTGTATTGATGATGAAAAATAAAAAACATTTGGTGGAAATAAGAAACCCCAAGTTGGATGGGAAGATGCAATTGCTTGAATCTATAATAAAAAATATATAAAGTTGTTAGGATAATGCTAACTTGTGCCCCTAGGGCACAAGTTAAGAACCAAATGAAGAAATTTTATCTTGGAAATTGTGTATTGACTTTAATAAAAATATAAAATTAATTTTTTAATTGTTTTTTCCAATACAAACTTTCTATAAGTGGCTTTCTTAACTTGTGCCCCCAGGGCACAAGTTAGCATTACCCAAGTTGTTAAATCCTTAGTGTCCTAAAGATGGGAATATATCAATGGTTTAGTAAACCACAATAAGTCTACCCTGAGCATTGTTCATGACTCCGACAATGTTTTTGCAGATCTCCAATCAACTCTTCAAATATAAACTATACTACATGTCACTATTTGACTAGTAATTAAATTAATTATGTAAAATGATCATATACATTCTATACAAAGTTATCATAGTCATTAGAGTTAATCTAGTTTTATGATAAAAATAAATTTTAGTTCTCTTGATTAATTAAGATTAGGTTTGATTCATGACTTTAATTGTAGGCGCTCCTTTGAACAAATTGAATGCTACCTTAGGACCTTAATCAATTAGGTGATCAAAAGTCCATTGTTCACCTAATTTTAATTATAAGCATTGAGACTTGCATTACATGATCCCTTAAGTCAATCCTCATTCTATACACATTCAAAACCCTAGAAATAGAAAAAATCAATGCATGACAACACTATGCTTTAACCCTATTTTGGTACCATATCCCATTCACATATTCATGTCTTTTCCTTTGTCCATTTAAAATTAAAATGCATTTTACAAATAAATCAAAAACACTTAAAAAATATGATCTGAATTATGTGCCACGAGCCTTAAGAAATGGAGAAGAATGAGATGGGTGCATTCCTACCCTTATTCTGAATATCTTTGGATACGGGATGCATGACTCCGTTGTTCAAAATATTGACCTTCATTCATAGACTTTAGTGCAATTCAAATCAAGAAAAAAAATTATAATAAAAGGAAGAAAAAGAATGAGGAAGTAGATTCTCTGTTCCTAAATGTTCAGATACTGTGGTATAGCTCCCTGTCTAAATATCTGTCTTCAGACTTAAAATCAATCACAATCAATCAAATTCAAACTTTCTCCTTAGGGCATTCCAAGTTTTTCATAAAAGACATGTTATTTCCATTCTACTGTAATACAAACAACACTTAAACCTCCCACGCACAAGTCTACAAGCAACGTTTAACCGCTAGAACGTGAACGTTAACATTGTTCAATAAAAATAATCAACAAACACTTATTATTTACCCCACGAAATACGAAACTCTGATTTCCTCATTGCACTATGAGAACACGCAGGCACATGATTTCAAAATATTGACGAGCAAATTAATTAAAAACTTATTTTTCCCTTAATTAAAACCCAATCGTAAGTAACTTTTAAATAATAACACTCATTTGTGCAAAGAACAGTCAAGACGGTTTTTGTTGAGTACAAGGGTGTGAGGGGTACTAATACTTTCCCCTTGCATAATCGACTTCCGAACCCGAATTCGGTTGTGATAACCATCTTCTTTTTTCTTTTAATGATTTTATTGATATTCCCCCTTTCCTTTGGAATAGATAAAGTTTGGTGGTCACTCTGTATTTTTCGCGGCGCGACACTCCAATTATGCCTTATATTTTGGATAGTCTTTTACTCAAAATTATTTCATTTTTGCTGGTGGAATGAATTCTAGGCTTAACCACTTCCTGCAACACACTAGTTTTAACAGGGTACCCTTTCCTTCAAATATATTGGGATTATAATTTTGAAGGGCATCGTTAAGGCTTCACACCTTCAACCCATTGCTGACATGCTAATTTCTATGCTCACATATTGGAAGGAATTCTTACTATCATTTATTGGTAGAACCACTTTAGTCCAATTTTTTATTCATTCCATGATCACACACTTTATTTCGGGTTATTCTTAGTCAACCTCTCTTCTCAAATTTATTGAAAGAGCCACTAGGAATTTCATTTGGAAATGAGAGATCAACAATAGGAAGTAACTCTTTCTTGGAAGAGAGTGTGCAAGCCTAAGGAGTGTGTGGGATTTGAGCTCAGGTCTCTCACTTGTCTTAACGAGACTACAAATTTGAAATTTTCTTGGGAAACGACGAGCTCAAAAGAAGATTGGGCTTGCATTGTTAAGGGAAAAGTGCTTAAGAGTCATAGATCAATCACTCATAGTATCTTATCCATTATTCGTCTCATAGCTCAATACCATCAGAAACCATGCTTGCTGATTGATTGAGGATGGAAAATGCATCAACTTTTGGAGGAACAAATGATGTGGTAAACCTCTTCTCAATTTATTGGACCCAAATATTCATTTTTCCATCATTCTAAAGGAAAAAGTTGTTAAATGATAGGCCTATATCTAGAGAGAGAGAGGGGGGGGGGGGGTGAATAGTTCACAAGTTAAAAATTTATTCAAAACTTTGATTTAGAAAATTTTATGCCGCGAAAGGAAGTTTAAAATATTTTCCGGATCCAAAATCGTCTAACCGAACCTTCTATTGAAAAACTCAGATATGCGTATGAGTACCAATGGTATGATAATAATTCACAAGTTGGTTTATCAATACTTCAATCACCAAATTAAATACTCTACTATAGTAATTATCTATCTCCAATGTCAACAACACACTAAAGACTAGTTGACACAATTCATCAAACACTTTGCGTGCAATCAACAAAGTTTTGATATTAGTGTAGTGTTTGTAGTTTATAACAACCAATCATTACCAAATAGTAAGTGATTACTATACCAACACAATTTATCGGAGATTTTAAAAGTTATTATTCAAACAATGTTGATCAAGAGATCAAAGTAATTAACAATTTGAGTTGAAGAATAAACGATATATATATATATATATATATATATATATATATATATATATATATATATATATGTATATATATATATATATATATATATATATATATATATTATATATATATATATATATATATATATATATATATATATATATATATATATATATATATATATATATATATATAGAGAGAGAGAGAGAGAGAGAGTATGCAATGATTTGTTTAGGTAGTTCCCCAATTGACATCGATATGGGTACGTCTTCCCTCGATTAGAATTCAAATTGAGATATTAATATAATAAATCTTACTTTGCAAATGCATGAATACAAGATATAAGAAATCAAATCCCACAAACCTTAAGTTTGTTCTTGACTCTAGCACCTCCCAAAACCTTGATCAATCTTGATCAAGTAACTAACCATGCCGCTTCAACTCACCTGTTGTTGCTACTTCCTTGCAAGGAATCCCTTGTCCCAAGGCTTTCACCCGAATGAATTAATCCTAAGCGCATGATCATGTAACCAACAATGCCTCTTCAATTCACCTGTTGTTGCTACTTCCTTGCATGAACTCCTTGTCTCAAGGCTTTCACCTGAGTGAATTAACTCAAGCGCACACTTGTTGAACCCAAGTTTTTTCAACACGATCCACCGTTTCACGCTACTCCCTTTCCGACACACATAGTCTCAAGGATTTCACTTGATTGGATCTGAATTGCACAATCTTGTCAAAAAGCTTCAAACCCTAAAGATCTTGAAGGAAAACCCTACCTCGGTTTTCTTATTTGAATCCCTCAAAGATCATAACCCAATATTCTTGGTATAACAAACCTAATTGGACGTTATCAATCCTATTGGACGCTATCAATCCTAATCTAGATGGCACCCAATCAAAAAATGATTGTGTGTATGCATAGATTGAATTGAAGATGATGAGATGCTTTGAAATCATGGATTCATGTAGGTTTTACTCACTCTAGAAACCTTACTAGAGAATGATACATGTATGAATTATTTATATGCATGGGTGATTTAGGGAAAAAGGAAATGCAAATAACTTAGAGAAAATATGAATTTTTCAAAAAATATATCGTATAGGTCGACCTGTAAGAGCTATGCGCCGACCTGTAAACAACATGCATCGACCTGTTCAAGGTCATGCGTCGACCTGTAACAAGTATGTGCTTCCTATGTGTCAACTTGAGGAGTCAGCACATAAAACCGAAGTTATAAGCTTTAATACTGCAGCATACGCGTCGACCTATAGAATGCATGTGTTGACCCATAGCAATGAAAATGTTTCTATAGGTCGACCTGTAGGCAGCATGCGTCGACCTGTAGACATCATATGTCAACCTATAGATAACATGTGTCAACCTATAATGCAATTTTTTCACAAAAACTTATTTTTCATGCATTTTTCACATAAGTTTCACAAAAACTTATTTTTCATGCATTTTTGACAAAAAAAAATATTTTTCATGCATTTTTCACAAAAACTCATTTTTCATGCTTTTTTGATGAAAACTTATTTTTTATACATTTTTTATGCATGAGACCTTTTCCAAGTTTTTTCCAAATTCTTTTATGCTTCCTAATTCTAAGATGCACATAGAGAATTAGAGGATACCCTCCAATATACATTAACCCTAAAGTATCCTAGTCTTGACATCATACAAAATACATCTAAACGAAGTTGCACTCACATACTCCCCCTTTTTTATGGTGGAAAACTTGAGACGTTGTGTTCGTGTTTTCAATGAAAGACTCCCCCTGAATATATGCATCCCAACTTCATCTTGCTTCCCCCGTTTGACAACATAAAAAAGAAACAAAGAAAATCATGAGAAATATCTAGAATCACACATAAAGCAAAATAACACACAGAGGCAGTTTGCAAAGATAAGAATATTAATACGATATCACTCACATAGAATGACATACATATTGAAGGAAAATGCCTAAACATAAATACACGCATGTGAGGCAACAATACAACATGATTGTCACAATGAAGGCCAAATAACATAGCACAAACATGAAATATGAAGGACACGATGCAATCAAAAACTATTGAGTTGCTACAAAAGCTGCACACGATTACGTGACATATGTCTTTGGTACTCCTGAAATGCTGCACACGCATGTGCTCTATCAAGGCAATAAAGATTTATCACCATACAAACCAAAAACAAAGATGTTATCATAACAATGACACACAACAAGAATTTGCTAACATTATAACATGTTCAATCAAGTTTCATGCAAGAATAGATAACAAGTCAATGCACAAAGAGCATATTTCAAGCATATAGAGAGAAAAGCACAAAGTCAATATAAGCATATAATTGACATACATCAATAGACATTTTTGGAAATGAACATTTATGAAACAATTCAAACATCAAGAATATCAACCATTTGGAACACAAGCAACATGTAAAGATAAAAGCTTACTTACAAAAAGGGAAAATAAAAAAAGAAACGATGTTACCTTTCTTATGAAATGATTAAGGATGCACTATATATTTATTGATATCTACATCCTTACTATTTTCATTCTTTTCCAAGTTTTAATTTGTGGTCATAGAAGTGTCGATAAACTTTGTATCTTCCATGCCAAGTCTCTTTAGCAAGTGCAATATTTGGTTTAACACACACATGACCCTTCATTGAGTTGTTTGATTTGAATAACAAGGAAGTAATTCAACTTTCCCATAAGTCTCATCTCAAACTCACCCTGCATAAGCTTAGAAAACTCTTCTACAAGTTGCATGTCAGTAGATCCAAAAGTAATATCATCGACATAAACTTAAAATATTCCAAGCAAGCATAAGCTAGAGACGGTATAACATACATGTGAAGATATTTAGATAAGGCCACTACAATCATTTTAAATGAAACACACATTGGTTATCACTTGAAATTTTCAGAAGTGAACACTCATAACATATACCATACACAAAGTAAATTATATACCTTTGAAAAATAAAAAGGCAAATGAAAGAACTTCCTTACAAAGCGAAAGTTGAAAAGATATTACCTCGCCATACGAATGACAGAGGATGCACACGCATTCCACAAGAAACTCTCGAACGAAAGTTCGAATAAATGCAACACGTGCCATACAACCTTTAGACAAAAATGATCTTACCACTTTTCTCTTTGACAAAGTACTTGAAAGTATGATTAATAATGTATCCAAGAAGATTATTGATTTGATGATCATCCTAATACTTGGAATTTCAGTCTTGTTTAATTATGATAATCATCTTGCTCCTCCTCACGTTTTCTCATCTTAGGTTGATCAATCCCTAATTTGATGAACTTGAGTATGTCTTGTCGAAGATAACCTACATCATTAAGAACAATACCTTTTCTGACACTTCTAGGATAGAAAACATTAGTAATAATCAATACACTTTTACCAATTAAAGAACACTAGAAGTTGATTCCTTTTGGTCACACAACCTTTCTTCCTTGCCACAAAGTCAACGAAATAGGGAGATGTAACACGTCACATGTCTTGAGTATTCATAAATAATATCCCATACTCTCTTCATATATCCAAGACATTTATCTCGTAAAATCAATAAAAAGTGCTACGTACCCAATCTTCATTGGGTCCTTGGGGGTGAGTGAAAACAAGGTTGCATTTGGGCAACCATTGAAAGGCTCCTTTAGGAATTAAAAGTTTCCTAAATTTGCATTTTTCAATAGTATGACCTTTATTGCAACAAAAGAGACAAGACAAGTTAAAATGGGACGTGTCTTTGCTATTATGATCCTTTTTAACAAATTTATATTTCTTATATGAATGGTTCAAAGACCTTTCATATTTAGACGAATTAATAACATAAGCAATATTTGGTTGTAATACTTTGTCTAATTTAACTTGAAGAGCATTTATCTGTTTTTGCCAATTATGACAAGATTCACAACCAAACCAAGAAGGTTTTTCATCCTCATTCTTGTCACTTTGAATATCTATCATAGATATCTTAATAGCTTTAAACTTCCTTTCAGATTCTAACACTTTAGCTTCTAAGTGTAAAAATATTTTTTCATGTGAAGCTAATTTGTTAAAAGCATTTAAGGCCTCTCTATGAAGATTTTTAAAGGCATTTTGTAATTGAGAATAAGATAAATCACTAGTAAGCTCAAGTTTAGAAGGGGTTACTTGTTTCTTCTTCCTTCCATTTTCCATAAGACAAATTTGGGTTGATTTTACACTTGAAGTGGAGCTTTCATCGCTCGAGGAATCACTTGCACTCTCACAAGCTACATAACCTCTTATAGATTTACTAAACTTCTTGTAATGCCCTCTTTCTTTATCTTTCTTAATCATGGGACATTCTAGTCTATAGTAACCAATTTCACCATAATTATAATAATAACTTCTAAATTTACCTTTCCTATTCTCACCATCTTTTAAAGATTTGGACTCCTTTCCAAATTTGGCTAAGTTTCCTTCGCAGTGCTTGACTTTGTTCTTCCGAATATACCTTTAGTATATCTTGACAAATATCCCATCATCATCGGAGTTCTTGTCATCCCTTTATTCACACTCACTAGGCTCATTCTTTGAGGACTTGAAACTAGAAGTCTTTAGAGCAATAAACTTATTCACCTCTTCCTTGTCTTTACCTTTCTCTTTATTCATCTTCTTTTCATACACTTTTTCATGTTTTTCCAAGTAAGAGATTTCTTACTCGTCTTCTTCCAATTTACCAAACAAAATAGTAAGATCAAGTGCTTTAAGATCATTCCCTATTAAGACATCTTAAAACCTTGTTAGTAGAAATAACATTGGAGATATGATTACCTAGAGAATTAAATCTATTAATAAGATGTGTGAATCTCTTTTGTATGTCGGCAATGGTTTCACCATGCTTCATACGAAAGAGTTCAAACTCTTGATTCAAAGTATCGATACTAGCTTGGTTTACTTCATTAGTTCCCTCATGGGCAACTTCTAATGCGTCCCACATAGCCTTGGCAGTTTCACAATGAGATACACGATAATACTCATCAACACCTAATGCGGATTTGAAAATATTTTGTGCTTTTCAATCAGGAGACCACGACTTCTTATCATTATCATTCCATTGATTTTTCGGTTTTTGTACAATGGTGCCTTCACCATTGGTCATTGTAATTTGATTAGGACGATTGGCGATGATGTCGCATAAATCCTTATCAATAGAGTTGATATGGATAGCATACAAGCTTTCCAATAGTCATAATTTACGCCGGTAAAAATAGGTGCTCTATTATACGCCCTTTTAGGTTCGGTAGCCATTATCTAATAAGCAAATCTTATGACCGGAAACAACCGGAGTTCGTGATACCACTTCTTAGACGATAGACCTAGATCTATAAGGGGGTGAATAGATCCCAAATTAAAAATGTATTCAAAACTTTGATTTGGAAAATTTTATGGCACGGAAGCAGGTTTAAAATATTTTCTAGATCCAAAATCGTCTAACCGAACCTTCTATTGAAAAACCCGGATATGCGTATGAGTACCAATGGTATGATCATAATTCATAAGTTAGTTTATCAATACTTCAATCACCAAATTGAATACTCTACTATATTAACTATCTATCTCCAATGTCAACAACACACTAAAGATTAGTTGACACAATTCATCAAATACTTTACGAGCAATCAACAAAGTTTGGATATTAGTGTAGTGTTTGTAGTTTTTAACAACCAATCATTACCAAATGGTAAATGATTACTATACCAACACAATTTATCAAAGATTTCAAAAGTTATTATTCAAACAATGTTGATCAAGAGATCAAAGTAATTAACGATTTGTGAACCAAAAATAAACGATATATATATATATATATATATATATATATATATATATATATATATATATATATATATATATATATATATATATATATATATAGAGAGAGAGAGAGAGAGAGAGAGAGAGAGTATGAAAGGATTTGTTTAGGCAGTTCTCCAATCGACCTCGATATGGGTACGTCTGCCCTTAATTCGAATTCGAATTGAGATATTAATATAATAAATCTTACTTTGCAAATGTATGAATACAAGAGATGATAAATAAAATCCCACAAACCCTAAGTTTGTTCTTGATTCCAGCACCTCCAGAAATCTTGATAAAGTAACTAACCATGCTGCTTCAATTCACTTGTTGTTGCTACTCCGTTGCACGACCTCCTTGTCTCAAGGCTTTCACCCGGCTGAATTAATCCCAAGCACACACTTGTTGAACCTAATATTTGTCAACACAATCCACCATTTCACGCTACTCCCTTATCGACACACTCAGTCTCAAGGCTTTCACTCGATCAAATCCAAATTGCACAATCTTGTCAAAAACCTTCAAACCCTAAAGATCTTAAAGAAAAACCCAACCTCGGTTTTCTTATTAGAATCCCTCAAAGATCACAACCCAATATTATCGGTACAACAAACCTAATTGGACGTAATCAATCCTAATCTAGATGGCACTCAATCAAAAAATGATTATGTTTAGTTTGATTGTGTGTAAGCATAAATTAAACTGAAGATGATGAGATGCTTTGAAATCCTGGATTCATGTAAGTTTTACTCACACTAGAAACCTTATTAGAGAATAATGCATGTATGAAGTATTTATATGCATGAGTGATTTAGGGAAAAAGGAAATGCAAATAACTTGGATAAAATATTAATTTTTCAAAAAATGTATCGTATAGGTCGACCTGTAAGATCTATGCGTCGTCGTGTAAACAACATGCGTCGACCTGTTCAAGGTCATACGTCGACTTGTAACAGTTATGTGCTTCCTATGTATCAACCTGAGGAGTCGGCACATGAAACAGAAGCTACAACCTTTAATACTGCAGCATGCGCGTCGACCTATAGAATGCATATGTTGACCTATAGTACTGAAAATGTTTCTATAGGTCGACCTGTAGCCAGCATGCGTCGACCTTTAGACATCATGTGTCAACCTATAAACAACATGTGTCAATCTATAATGCAATTTTTTCACAAAAACTTTTTTTTCATGCATTTTTTTCACAAACGTTTTATAAAAACTTATTTTTCATGCATTTTTCACAAAAACTAATTTTTCATGCATTTTTTATGAAAACTTATTTTTCATGCATTTTTTATGCATGAGACCATTTCCAAGTTGTTTCCAAATTCTTTTATGCTTCCTAATTCTAAGATGCACATATAGAATCAGAGGATATCGTCCAATACAAGTATCATAGTTTTGACATCATAAAAATATATCTAAACGAAGTTGCACTCACAAAAGTCACAACTACAAATAATACAATTTTTATTCGTTCCAAATTATAAAAGCTCTAAAGACAATTTTTATTCGTTCCGAATTATAATGTTTTGTCTCATTCACTTTTGCACCCTAGCGGACGAAATGAATTCATTCTTCTCCAACGAACGAAGGAGTTTTCCAATACTTAGAACCACCACTCTTCTTCTCCGAGGAGGAAGTAAGCTCGTATTCTTTTCCACTGTGTCTCTCATCACATTTCTGATATGTACAAATTCTTCATTATTGTTGTTTATTGTTTCCGTCGTTGATGTTGTAGTTGTAGGTCGTTGTTGTTGTTGATGTTGTTTACTATAATGTCGTTCTAGTAGTTATTGTTGGTTATAAAGGGTCCCAAAGGGCAACATTCACAAATGACAACTTTACTGTAACTATGGGGGTTGGTGGTTTAACTCAATAATAATAATATTAATTTTTAATATAATTATTTTATCTTAATTTATCAAAATAATTATTAACTCAATAGTAATAATAATTTTTAACTAAATACTAATAATATTATATTTTTTAAAATAATTATTTTACCTTAATAATTATTAACTCAATATTATCAAAATAATTATTAACTCAATATTAATAATATTAATTTATAAAATAATTATTTTATCTTAGTTTTTTTTCTTTTGATTTTTTTCGATAAAAATAAAGTTTTTGGGAAAATCTTGATTTTTCTGACATTTGGGGAAAATTTGGCATTTTCTGAAAAGTTAAGAATTTTAAAGATTTTTGGAAAACTTATGCTTCTGGGAAAAAATGGTTTTTTTTCTAAGAAAAATAAGTTGTTCGGGAATGATTTGCTTATCTGACATTTAACTTTTTGGGAAAAAGTTTTAGGAATAATTTACAGAGAAATACAAAAGGATCACCAACATTATCTTCCCAAAAGGGATTGTCAACTTAAAAAACTCAAATTAAAACACTCAAATTTCTCCTATAACAAAATATTCATATGACCTTATCCAAATACAATAGACATACAATTCAAGTAATCATTTAGGGATTAAACACTTGTAAGACATTACCATACATGAGACCAAAGGACTTGGATCAAACCCCATTTTGTCAGAAAAAACAACCAATACAAACAATTGATACATATAAATAGTGATAAGAGATAGCCTTATGGCGCCGATGAGAGGGTAAGGGAACTCAACATCCTACTGCCTAATAACCACGTTACAGTAAATAATTCTCCCCTCTTACCTCAACGAAACTTTTCGTTCTTCACTTCCTCTCTATCTACGCTCTGTAATTCCTCAAATTATCAATCTTTCTTTTTCCCATTTTTTTCCTTTTCTCATTACACTTTACTGTATATTCCCATTTAACTCACAACTATTCTCTTAAACTAATGTACACAAATTAACATTAAAGATTTATTATTATTATTATTATTACTATTAAATCACAATAAATCAAATTTTCTAACTTTTGTAATATAATTAAAATTGGTCTCCACACCATTATCCCTATCTTTTACGTGTTCTCTCACCGTAATATAATTAAATAAATTTTTAATGAAATAAATCATCTTAATTAAATAATTATTTTCAATAAAACTTAAATAAAAAATTACAGTAACATATTATTCCCAATTAATTATTCTAAAAATTACAGTAATTATTCTAAAAATTATCGCTAATTAACTTAAAATTATATAATTATTAATAATAAATTAAATAATTCTAATTTAAATTCCCACACTCCCAAACTCAACTATTTAAGTAATTATTAAATTACCAAAATACTTATAACACCAAAATCACCATAAATAACATTATTAAACAAAATAAATCATACCACACACAAAATTATCTATCGTAATATTTAATTAAAATATTAAAATAAAATAGGGGTGTTGCAACTCTCTCTCACTTAAAAAGATTTTCGCCCTTAAAAATTATCTGGCGAAAACAAATCCATATAAGACTCCTTCATCCGCCCTCTTCAGCTCCCATGCCATGCTCCCTCCAGCAGGTTCACCCCAAACCACCTTCACTAGATTAATCTCATTTTCTCTAAGTTGTTTCACTTCTCGATCTTCAATCCTCATAGGTGATGCCTTGACGGTGAGATTGTCTCATACTTGCACATCATCCATTTGGATTATATGAGATTTAGGAAACATACTTTCGAAGTTGAGATACATGGAAGACATCATGTATATTCGAAAGTGATGATGGTAAGGCCACTCTGTATGCCACAACTTCAACCAGATGGGTAATCTGATATGGTCCACTAAAACTAGGAGTAAGATACTTAGACTTCAAGGCACATCCAACACCATACACAAGAGCGACTCTCAGGAATACATGATCACCCTCTCAGAACTCAAGATTCTTCCTCCGCTTATCATTATAGCTCTTTTATCTACTATATGAAGCTTTCATCTTTTCTTGGATCATTTTGACCTTCTTGGTCGTCTGCTAAACAATATCAGGTCCAACTACAACATTCTTTCCAGACTCGTACCAACATAGAGGAATGCTACATCTCTTACCATATAATGCCTCGAATAGTGCCATTCCAATACTAAAATGGTAGTTGTTATTATATGTAAACTCGATCAATGGCAGATAGTTGTCCCAAGCACCTCCCTGCTCTAAGACATGTGCCCTCAATAAGTCCTCAAGACACTGGATAATCCTCTCAGTCTGACCATCTGTCTGTGGGGGATAGGCAGAACTCAACCTCAATATAATACCCAAAGCCTCTTGCAAGTTTTCCCAAAACTAGAAGTGAGTCTCATATCTCTGTCGGAAAAAATATACTCGACGGGATACCATGCAACTTCACAATTACATTAATATAGATCTCGGCCAATCGCTGTAAATAAAAATTGATCTTAATCGGTATGGAATGAGCCGATTTAGTCAACATATCAACACTGACTAATCTCTGTAAATAAAAATTGTCCTTCTTCTTTACTAATAACACCGGAGATCCCTAAGGCGACACACTTGGTCTGACAAATTGTTTTCTCAAGAAAATCTTCTAGTTGTTTCTTTAATTCATCCAATTCTTCTTGCGACATTCTATAAGGTGCCATCGATACCGGTCTTGTGTCGGATACCGAATCAATGGAGAACTCAACTTCTCTCTTAGGAGGTAAATCAATAATATCATATGGAAATACTTCTAGAAATTCACAGATCACTGGTAGATCAACCATTGATGGTTTACTCTCAACTTTCTAAGACACAAACATCCCAAACACTTAAGCTCCATCCTTCAGGAATTCTTCCACTTGACTAACAGATACAAACTTTGAATCTCGCTCTTTACCAAACTCAGAAAGCAAGAATGGCTTATCTAGAAACATGCACTCCTACAACTAGCAACGTGTTAAACCAACACTCTGTGCCTGAAACGCCTTAGAGAAGCAGAAGCTTCTCACTCACTTGTTTCAATTCCGCTTCTGCTGGAAAGCAATTAGGAAGCAAAATGAACTAGTATCGAAAGTGTTTCTCACACATGTCGCATACCACGAAACAAATAAATTCACAAAAACCTGGTCGGACGGACCGACCTGCTCTGATACCACTATGTAACACCCTAAAATCCAAAAACTTAATTTTAAGAATAAACCATATGTATGATGTTACTCCACCAAAATATACATTGTAAATGCAATCTCAATTAATATGCAGCGGAAGTCTACTCATAACATAATTTTGTTTTAAAACATCAACTGAGAAATCCACGAAAATACAAATTCAATCACGGTTCAAAACAGAAATACAATCTCCATGTTCCCCGATGTTAGAGAATCAGAGTATAAAATTCGACTAAATAAAAACAATAAATGCAAAGAGGGCTTCGAAGCCATCTCCCAACCATCATGAACTATCACTCCTGATTATTACATGTACATCCATTGCACCGAGGCATCCAACAAACAAAGAAAGGGGTAAGAATACGCTTACAAATAATAATGGTGAAAATTAACAGTAGAATGATAATATAAATGTAGCATTAATACTAAAGCACAACACAATCACAATCACCGGTGCCCTTACAAATCATAGTATATATAATACTGCAATCGACCAACTTCTCTATTTATATGCATGTGTTACCAAGTTTTTGGATATCAGGGGTATATTACTGATTTTATCCACGGTATCTGATCCCTCATTTGAACCATCGATCCCACCAAATGGATCTGAGACCCGTCTTTGGTCCCTCAATTGGATCAACGATCCCACCGAATAGATATGAGGCCGCAACTGGATAGAAGTCCTACCTAGAATAGGTATGCATGGTAATATGAACAAGCAACATGCATTTCATAGAAAGAATCATAAATCATCAATGTTTATAAAATTACTCATCAAAAGAATCATAAATCACCAAAGATTATTTATAAAATTATTCACCAAAATGTCATTCTGACATCATTCTCCAAAAAGGTTTCATATACAAACCAAATATTTGTCAATAATCAGGTCACCAATATAATCCCACCGGACCTCTAACACACTCAGAGTTATTTCAAATGGTTCTAAAGGGTCCCAAAGGGCAACCTTCACAAGTGATAATTCTATTGTAACTATATGGATTGGTGGTTTAACTCAATAATAATAATATTAATTTTTAATTTAATTATTTTATTTTAATTTATCGAAATAATTATTAAACTCAATAATAATAATAATAATTTTTAACTAAATACTAATATATATATATATATATATATATATATATATATATATATATATATATATATATATATAATAATTATTTTACCTTAATAATTATTAACTCAATATTAATAATATTAATTTATAAAATAATTGTTTTTTCTTAGTTATTTTTCTTCTGATTTTTTTATAAAATTGAGGTTTTCCGATATAAATAATTTTTTTGGGAAAATCTTCATTTTTCTGACATTTTAGAAAATTTGGTATTTTCTGAAAAATTAGGAGTTTTAAAGATCTTTGGGAAACTTATGCTTATGGGAAAATTTTGTTTTTTTTTGTTGAAAAAATAAGTTGTTTGAGAATGATTTTCTTATTTGACATTTCTAGAAACAAAATACGGTTTCTGATATTTTTGAAAAAAATACAGTTTTTTTGAACTTTTTAGAAAAAAGTTATACAAATAGTTGACAGAGAAATACAAAAGGATCACCAACATTATCTTCCCAAAAGGGATCGTCAACTTAAAACACTCAAATTTCTCCTATAACAAAATATTCATGTGACCTTACAGTTTTTCCCAAATCCCATTTGATAACACACTTTACATTATCCATATAAAAATCAACGCCTACGCAGTGATCAAATGGGACTTATCCCATTTAATCATAGATTGCATCACGATCAATTACAATAGACATACAATTCAAATAATCATTCAGGGAATAAACATTGGTAAGATATTACCATAATATAGGAGATCAAAGGGGTTGGATCATATCTCATTTGGTCAGAAAAACAATCAATACAAACAATTAATACATATAAATAGTGACAAGAGAGAGAGTCATATGACGTCAATGGGAGAGTAACAGAACTCTCACCATCCTGCTGCCTAATAACCACCTTACAGTAAGTAATTCTCCCCCCTTACATGAATGAAGCTTTCTGTTCTTCACGTTCCTCCCTATCCACGCTCTGTAATTCCTCAAACTACCAATCTTTCTTTTTCCATTTTTTTCCTTTTTCCAGTTACATTTTATTATATATTCCCACTTAACTCACAATTATTCTCTTAAACTAACGTAAAAAAATTAACATTAAATATTTATTAAAATATTATTATTATTATTATTATTATTATTATTATTATTATTATTATTAAATCACAATAAATCAAATTTTCTAACTTCCGTAGCTATTTTTATTTTACATCAAATAAATATCCAATTTTAACATTTCACCTCCTACTTACACTCACACTGTCCAATATTAACCTTAAAAAATATATTTAATGGTAATTTTTTTAATTATTATTATTAATAATAAAAAATAAGTCCCAAAATTATAATTGGTCTCCACACCATTATCCCAATCTTTTATTTGATCTCTCACGGTAATATAATTAAATAACTTTTTAATAAATTAAATCATCCCGATTAAATAATTATTTCCAATAAATCGTTACATAAAAAGTTACTATAACATATTATTCCCAATTAATTATTCTAAAACATCCCAATTAAATAAATATTTAATTTTATCTAAAGCTTTATTTATTAAAATTCTATTTATTCTAATTAATGCTAATTAACTTAAAATTATATAATTATTAATAATAAATTAAATAATTCTAATTTAAATTCCCACGCTCTCTAAATCAACTATTTTAGTAATTATTAAATTACCAAAATACTTATAACACCAAAACCACCATAAATAACACTATTAAACAAAATAAGTCATACCAC
This sequence comes from Lathyrus oleraceus, assembly GCF_024323335.1. NCBI lineage: Eukaryota > Viridiplantae > Streptophyta > Magnoliopsida > Fabales > Fabaceae > Lathyrus > Lathyrus oleraceus. Next base: position 201,206,082 of record NC_066583.1, read on the forward strand.
ACACAAAATTAAATATCGTAATACTTAATTAAAATATTAAAATAAAATAGGGGTGTTAACCATACGTCATGGCTTGTTCTTTTCATAACTTACAACTTATCTTCATGGTTGTGCATGAAATGTACATATATGATGCTATCAATAATGATTTTGGGTCCAAAATAACCAGGAAACGTCATAGATGTTTATTTAACTCCATTGATTTAAGATTTAAGACTTTTGTTGGGGGGAGGGGAGGGGGGATGTGTTGATGTTGATGATGCATATACATGTGATAACTTTAAGTTGTGTGTCATGTTGTTTTGCACAATCAATGACTTTCCTACATATGGTAATTTGTATGGGTATAACATCAAGGGACATAAACTGTGTCCTGTTTATGAATTTGATACATGCCGCCACCAATTACAAAATGGAAAAAGATTGTTTATCTTGGGCATCTCATGATTATCATGCCTTGATACAACAACTTCTACCAGTGGTTATCCATGACATTTTACTAAGGAATGTATGGGTAACTATAACCAGGTTGTGCTTATTCTTCAATGCTATATGTAGTAAAGTCATTGATCCTGAAAATTTAGACGAGTTGGAACATGAGGTTGCAATTATCTTGTGTCAATTAGAGATGTTTTTTCCTCCATCATTCTTTGACATTATGGTTCACTTAGTTGTTCATCTAGTAAGGGAGATTAGAATTTGTGGTCTAGTTTATTTATGGTAGATGTATCTCGTAGAGCGTTACATGAAGATCTTCAAATGGTATATGAAGAATCATCACTACCCGGAAGCTTCGATCGTTGAACAATACATCACAGAAGAAGCTATTGAGTTTTGTATAATGTATTTGTCAGAAGCTAACTCTATAGAAATTCCTGAGTCTCGTCATGAGGGAAGATATGATGGTAGAGGTACTTAACGTTTAAATGTTAAAACTTTTAGCCGAGATGTAGTTCTTTAAGTACATTTGTGTATATTGAATAACCTGGCTGAAGTTGAACCTTACTTGACCGCTCACAAAAGTCTTATAAAGGAAAAATATCCCCAGATTAATGAAAAATGGTTGTTGATAGAGCATAACAAAACTTTCATGGTTTAATGAAAGTGTTTCTAAAGAGAGTACTTGTGCATCAAAGACAATTAAATGATTGTCACATATGCCTAAGTTTAATGTAATTATTTGGAGTGCATACGACATTACTAGATATTCATTCTATAAAAGTCAAAGGATGATCGTAGTACCATGCAAAATAATGGGGTTATGGTTGAAGTTGAATCCATGTACTTCTCTAGTGCCAAAGATAACTATTATGTACTAATATCTATAACGTACTTTGGATTCATTGAGGAGATTATGGAGATTGATTATGTTTCTTTTAAAGTTCCTTTGTCTAAGTGCAAGTGGATTGACAATAACATTGATGTAGAAATAGATGAATTAGGATTCACACGGGTTGATCTTCGAAAGACAACTTATAAGAACGAACCATTCATCATAGCAACCCAAGTAAAACAAATTTTTTATGTCATTGATCCTTCTAACACTAGATGGTCAATTTTACTTCAACCAAAATATCTTCCTGATGAAAATCAATATTTTGACTACAGAACCCTTTGTTTCACAACACATGCACGTCAATCATCTGAAGAAATAATTAAGATGATGTGCATGATATTCGTCGTGATCATAAAGAGAGAATATGGGAAAACTAGTAAGTAAATGTTTTATATCATTTAGTAATGTATAATTATTCATTTTACTCTTTTTTATTCCTTTTACTAAAGATTTAATGTTTTTGTTGATTATCCTAATTGGTTTAAAATGTCGTTCAAATTATAGGTGTTTAACAATCGGTGACAAATCTTAGCATAAAACTTTTGGACAGCCTATAAGACTTTCCATTTTGGCAATTGCTTTTGTTGGTTAATCATTTGATTTTTTTTTTTGTAAACTATTGTTCTTCTGTGACATGGTTCTGTAATGCAGGTACAATATTTTCGTTTCAGAAATCTGCAAAATATGATTGTGTATTCTGTGATATGGTTCTCTAGGTACAAACAAAAATATAAATAAAAAATTCACCTCTCATTTTTTAAATAAAATTGGCGTAATAATATATGACTATTACCTCAGTTTTTAAATAAAACTAATATGTTATGTTGGTTGCACCATCCAACTTTGTAAATAATAAAAATGTAGATGATGGGATTCGAATCCATGATCAGATAACTTACCCCTCAGTTTTTCATTAATCGATGTGCTAAGTGGCATCTTTTCATGTCACCATTTGTTACGTTGCCTCGGTAGCCGATGTTACATCTCTTTCACGTGCGACGTTAAAAAGTGTTATTTATAGTAGTGAGTGACTGAGTACATTCATGACCATTCCTGAAACCTTCTAGTGGAATGACAATATCTTTTTTCTTTTCTAGAAAGCAAAGTGACATGGATACATTTCCTTCCTCCTATAATCAAAGACTAGTTTATTTGGCCTTTTTCAGGTCAAGGGACCCTTACTCTCAAGAAGGCACATGCTTTCAAGCAACATTCTAATCCAAAGTTTGTTGGGGGAAATATCATTTGGAGTGTGGACATACCTCCATCAAAGTCTCTTCTGGTTTGGAGACTCGTGCACAACAAGCTTCCCATAGATGACCAACTTCAAATGTGAGGTCTTGTGTTTCCATTAATGTACTCTCTGTGTAATAGTGGCTATGAAACCTCCCATAATCTATTTTTCAACTGTGTTTTTACTGTTAGGTTTTGGCATTAGTTAGGTTCAAAATTCAAACACAATATTCCTTTTCATTTACTATTGATCTTTGGAACATTTGCAACAAACCAAGGTCTCATCAATGTTCTATCACTGTGAAGGTTGCTATGGTTTTTTTCGATCAATGCAATTTGGTCAACTAGAAATGCTAGTAGACTTCAAGACAAGGAGGCCTTGTTCACTTCAGTTTGTAATCCAATTCTTTCTCAAGTAACCTACACAAGCTCAAAGATTCATTTGAACTTCAAAGGTGGGAAAGATGATTTCTCCATTATTAAGGCTTTTAATGTCTCTATTCATCTCACTAGAGATCCCTCTATAAAAGAAGTTGTTTTGTCCACTCCTTTTGGGAATTGGACCGAATGTAATGTGGGTGGTAAAAATCCAAGCAATGTAGCTTTTACCGAGTCCCTCCATACGAAAAACTTTTCGACATATGAGTTTAGTGATGCCATTAGATGTGTGGAAATAGCCAAAGAGAGAAGATGAACCAAGCTCAAAATTGAGTCAGACACTCTCATTGAGGTCAATGCTTTTGCATCTTCTAATGCTAACATAGTTCCCTGGCAACTCAGGGTCAGATGGTTAGTCTGGCAGAACATTATTTTTGACATGTCCTTTTACATAACTCACAATTTTAGAGAAGGAATAGATGTGCAAATCTTTTTTTTGCTAACATAGGCCACACATCTACATCCTTCGTTTATTTTGACTCCTTACCTTTGGATATTATACTAGACTATATAAAAAATAGATTAGATTTGTATTTTTTTTATATAGATTTTAATCCTTTTGAGAGAGTGGTTGAATTTTGAAATTTGTGAAAAAAAATGAAAATTACATATTCAACCTCAAATTTTGACATATGAATTTTTTAGATTTTTTACAATTAGAATTAATTTACGAGGAGTGTTAGAAAAACTCACTTTATAACTCTCTTTTAAACACTCACTCTTATTGAACAAAACATACTTGGGTGTCTCTTTTTGAAAACAAGTTTCAAAACATACGTGGTAGAATTTACATGGGTCTCATTCAATAAAAAAAGTAAATGTTAGAGAATTTTAATAAAAAAATGCTCATAATATTTCTCTTAATTTATATACATTGATCATATAAAGAATAGAGAAAAAAATATATTAAAAATATAAAATATTTTTATATTTTTAACCAATAAAAAATGCGTCAAATCATGATATAGCACGTGAATTTTAATTGAATATATATAATGATTCTTGACTCATTATTCCATGAATATGAATAGTGATGTAATTGAGACTCGATACATTATGTGACAACAAATAATTAAATGTATATTTAAAAAATATTACATAGATAATATACATAAATTATATTATTATAGTAATAAATAAATTTTGGCATAGTTTACTTAACCAAGTCTATTGAGTTATTATTTTTATTTTTGTAATTTATCATTAAATATTCTATCTTTGACTGCTTTATTATTATTATTATTATTATTATTATTATTATTATTATTATTATTATTATTATTATTATTATTATTATTATTATTATTATTATTATTATTATTATTATTATTATTATTATTATGAAAATTATTATTATTATTATTATTATTATTATTATTATTATTATTATTATTATTATTATTATTATTATTATTATTTTCAAACTAAGCAGCTTGACTCAAAAGTTATTTTTCTTCGATTAAGACCGAATTAAATCAGGAATAACAAATTAGATACTACATCTCTCTTAAAGTATATGCCACTTTAAAAAAAAACCGTCAAACTTTAAATAACTTTAACATATCAATGAAACATAATGATTTTTTTATTATAGCATTTATACTATTTATTAATCTATCATTTTTTCAAAATTAATAATAGAATATTGTAAAACAATATAGATTTTTTCCTCAAACAAAATTAATTAAAATTTTAATTAATTTGTATAAAATTATTATAAAAAAAATTAGTTTAAAATAAAGATAATATTGAATTGATATTTTTAATCGGACTTTACTTATAGTTATGCTTAGAAGGCCCAATAACCGTGGCCTATGAAAACGTGGTAATTCACTAAAGTCACTTGAAGAACATCAACATTATGCTAGGGTAGAGTGTTGGTGATCGAGATCCAAGATGCACCTAACGAATCTCCACATCCTACATTTGAAGATCAACAAGTTATTATAACCTCTTTACTATATAAAGAGTAAGCATGTCATCTTTTAGGTATAATTCAAATCCAAACTTCATTCGCCCAACTTACTCGCGTATTAACTTGAGCGATGAAGTGCTAACCTTGCATGTCAGTCTCTCTCTCACCGCATTGGAAGCTCAAGTCTATTGTTGTAATCCACAATCATTGATCTACAATCAATTTTGGTTCCCTAGCAAAACAGTGGCCCCGTCTGTGGGAAACGACATCTGATTCCCTCGTCGTCCACATTTGAACATTCATCTCCCAATTTACTTAATCAAATAGCCTCTTCTATATAGAAGTTTATATCTCCTTAATTCGAACTGCATATTTATGTTCTTAATCTACTTTGACCATATATCAACCCTAATTCTTAGGTCCACATATTTATGACTTCCTGATCTTCCAATAATGGAAGGTTCTAAAGCCACTCGTTGTGTTGCGCTGCATGAGGTAGTCACAATTGCTCAAGTCGTAAGAGATCAACCGCCTCCTCCTCAAAATGGAGGTGATCAAGTCATTGAGAGTACTCTGTTACAACAATACCTCATTTCGCATCTAACGTCTGTAGGTTCTACTCCATAGCTCCAACAAGGTGAATCGTTGTTCAGGCCTCCAACACAGCTGATGGTACTAGGATCAGAGTCAGTTCCTGGACTCCAATTGTTGCAAACCAACCCCAACGTGCAAAGCGCGATGAAACTCGTAAATAACATGTATAACATGTTTCAACAACAAAACTCGCATGCGGTGGAGGAAAGCTTACTTAGTCTCAAAGAAAGCATGCATAACACAAATCTAAGAGAAAATACAGTGGAGGGAATCAGATCCTAAAGGAGTCGTACCATCATCTCTGTGTCTGTCGCGTCTCGCCAAGGTGTAGCTCTGAGATCTATGAATCATCAAATAAGCCAAAGTTTCATACTTTTCCCCTAGTCCTAAATGAGGCTGAGGTAGTCATACTCTCCTCGAGGAACAAATAGAGAAGCCTCAAATCAGAAACCAACAAAGGCATCCTCTTTCTTCTCGTATTATTGATAGTAGGATACCAAAATCACTGGAAAAGCCTCAGAAGCTGAACACTTACGAAGAAAAGGGAGATCCCGACAAACATGTGCAACATGTTGATTATTGTCTAAATTACTACCACATCGATGAAGAGGTAAAGTGCAAGCTCTTTGTCTTAACACTGACTGGATCGGCAAGGTTATAGTTAAAATATCTTCCTGACAGGAGCGTTCATTCTTAGACCGATTTGTGTGAGAACTTCACCCTCGTTTCATGACTCGTAAAAGGAAAGGTGTGATGATAGCTACCCTCAGTGGTATTACACATGGGAAGAAATAGAGCTTCTATTCATACATCGACCGCTTTACACAAGCAGTTGTGGAAGGGGGATGCTCCGACGAGAGCCTTAAATGTTGCAGTTTTTAGAACGGGTTGAAGCAAGATAGAGCCTTCAGGGAGAAATTAGGGCGCTAGGAAGCCCATAATCTGAAAGGTCTGCTGAATAGGGAACAACCCCTTATTAATTTAAACGAAAACTTATTACACAGGGATGCAGCCCAGCGACTCCAGATGTAAGCAACCGTCCATTTTAGAAGGAGGAATCCAACGGAAAATAGAGGAATGCGGTAGTGAGACCTGCGATCGGAAATGATAAGTATACCCTCTTAACACCTCTCAAGAGAAGATCTACCAATAGTGTGCTAACACCTAATTCTGGAAGTCATAGATAAAAAACCTTTTTCCGGTTAGAGAATTTTCCCTGATAAATAAAATAAAGTACCGCCGTTTCCACAAGAGGCATGACCACACTACCAATGACTGCGTCCAACTAAAGGATGCGGTCTAAGGTATGATAAAGAGAGCTCGTCTATCTCAATATACCAAAGGTGGTAAGAGGTATCAAGAAGAGTCATCGAAGAGCAAGTCTGCAACCAAGATGGTTTATGTTGGGACTAATAGCAAATCGGTGAGTAGTGAAGAAGAGGGGGGCACATAAGTGGAAACACCAACATATTGTAGCCATTATAGAAGATGTCTTTGAATAAAATACCTCGTCGAAGGGGAAATGAATAGGATGATAACATAGTTAATGGTCGTCAACAAGGAAGACAGAATCACCTCGACCAAGAGTTCGGATATACCGATGTTTTTTTTCTAGGGTAGCGAAAAAGTTGGGGGAGCCCAAAATAATAAATTCTATTTAGTCATAACTTCCACCATTGACCAATTTAATGTGTCCCATATATTAATTATTGGTGGCGGTTTTTGTGACATAATGTACCCAAAGTAGTTCGATAAGATGGGCCTAAAGAAAGAAAACTTGTGGCCATATGAGGGATCAAACTTCCAAGCATTCAACGAAATAGTGACTCGTCCTTGGTGATACATTAAATTGATGATATCTCTTGGAGAAGGAAAATATGTTAGGAATGTTGACCTGCAAATCCTTGTGGTCCCCTATACGAGCGTCTATAATTGTGTACTCGACAGACCTTTCGCGGCAGCCATAGATGTTGTAGCATCCTTGATTCACCATAAGCTAAAATTCCACAATCTTCACGGTGAACCATTTACAGTCAATACTTACCTCGTAAGAGCCAAGAGAATCTATGACAATGAAACATGATCAAAAGGAAGGAGAATGAAAGCCCATGGAGATCAATGTAGCTTCCCTCGCCAGTCAATTGAGGAACATGAACATTAGCCCACACATGTAGAACATATCACACAAGCCAAATAAGCAAGAGTGGTTGAGTCAGCAAACTACAAAAGTGGGCCGAATAAGCGATGGCATGCCCGCCTGGTTATGTTTACAACTTCATTATGTTATCATTTATTTGTATAATTAATTATGTCACCATGATGTACTACGACATTTTCATTTTAATGAACAAAAACATCCTTCTAAAATATCTATTTTCTTTGTGACTGTGAATCGTGATGTTGAGTTTGGGGTGCGACCAAATAGATCGCGACTCCAACATAAAGACTCAGGGATGTTGTCATAAACGCCACAAACGTGTGACTAAAGCAATCAAAACCTCATGATGCAAAGTACACATGCAAAGAAAGTGACAAAATCACTAAATTGGCAATAATCAGCCCACCCCATCTTGGTAGCTAGCCGTGATGGGTATGCCACGTAGAATGGGTACTTACCCTTGGCCGAGCACGGCCCCAGAAACATCCAAAAAAACTTTGAGAAAAAACCTTGTTAGGTAACAATAATATCTTAGTTTCAAGTTCATATACTTACATTTCCCATATAATGTGTTGTATTTATATAAACAAAAAAAGATGGAGAAGGGCATGGCTAATATTTGAGATGAATGAATTTTCCATATCTAATTATTTGGCCTGGTCGTACTTGATCAATCAAAATTTGCAAAGGAGAGTAAAAATGATCTACTTGCAATAAAGAATTCTCAAAATACTCAGAAACAGTTGTGAGAATGGCGTTGGACGTTTCATTCACTTTTTGGGCCAAAGAAACATTCTCAAGGTGCATGTTTTTGAAATCTTCTTAAATAGCTGAGAGAGACACCTTTATAGCAGATACCAAAACCTGAGAAGAAGCTAGATATTTGTATTTCTTTGACACTTATCTCTCCATCAACTTTACTTGGTCGACTGGAGAATTGGGTAGATTAAAAGCGCTTAAAGCATCACCAATATCGCTAAGAGAAACATAAGCCTTTTGCATTTCTTGTAGGTACATGTCATGCTAAAGTGTCAAATTATAGACACTTTCTCACAATAATTGCCTCTTCTTACAATGTAGATCAACTAAAAGAGTGTCCCTACGACCGACCCCTCCAATATCCAATATGGAAGAAGCCCATCAGGTGTAATATGTCAGGGTCGACAACTCCCCTCGAAAGCTTCTTTGGTCAGACAAGCGAGATAATACAATCCTCTTTCGGAGTAGACACCCGATGCTCTTTTGCAGTGTAAGGTCTCTTCCAAGCCAAGAAAATAGGGACCTGTGACACCCCTTGAGCACGACCAAGAATGTCGACATCAAGAGCAGCGCCTAAGGCATTTCCTCCTTGCAATCAAGGAGAGTATGACTAAGAATATCGGGTTGACCTCCTTGTCACCCCTATTCGGAAATGAGCACTAACCAACACCGAAGCATTCTAAGGGCCAACAGTAGCTGACACAGTATGAATTCCCATCTTCATTTTATGAATTATATTCTCATACTTCATCAAATATATAAAAGGAAAATTATTAAAATATCAAGATTTGCAGGTAAAAATAACTGACAATGAGAGACAAAGGCACCATAAGCTTACCGAAGATAACCTTCCCCTTCTCCTTGGTGTCTACGTTTATCAACAAGTTGGTTTCAATGAGTCGTTTCAAGCGTTTCTTTGAGGTTTCATCCCGAGGATCAATTCCCTCAACGTAACCCAAACCATTTAAGAAAGTGATTATCCGTTAATTAAGATAAATCTCCTCTTGATAAACGTCACTTTCCTTGTAGATGTATCATCCATTCCCCGTTAAAAAAATGGCTTTGGTTCCAAAAAATTATGAAACAAACATGTACGCCTATTCTTCATTTTGGTTCATCTGGCACATACTATTGCATGAGCCTCTTCGTTGAGAGGGGTAACCAAAAATAACCGATATTCGAAATGCTTCACGCCATTGGAAAAAGTTGCATTGTACTATGAAAAGATGGAAGAAAAGGGATGGAGATGGATTTCCTCCCAGATAGTGACAGAATTACTGGAAGACTTTGATGTAGGCTCAACTCACAGGGTTTTATTTCGAGGGGGGATCACCAAATTGTTCAAGACCTCTATTTCAAAACTGTTGAAGGGTGGGCAAAGATCTAGGATCGAAAAAGTGCACTCTTAAAAAGGAATAACACACTCGCCATATTATCTAAAAATTATTTTACCTTCATTAGGGATCAATACGCCCCAGTAAGAAGAAGGACTCACGTCAAGAAATGCTCCTTCGAGGTTACCTTCGTGAGCAAAGGTAGAAGCGGTTGCCAAAATTGCGAAATCAACCCAAAAGACAGAAGTACCCTCTTTCGATTTTTGACTCATGGTGGGCACCACTTCCATAGATTGAGAAAACAATATGTTGTGGAAGTAAAAATGACGAAAAGAATAAAGGTAACACCTCTAATAAATTGTGCAACTGACTCCACAAAGATCGTGCAACACCTTACCAAAAAAATCAATATGCATTATCACCAGTCCAAACCGCCTTAGAAAAACACTTAAGTAATTTTAGTTTCCAAAAGTCATTATAATAAAACTTACAAAAAGACATCTAAAGTATGAGGCGCATTTAAGGCGTAAATTCCCAATGACAACAACGTCATATCTTGACTTTCTACTCAAGTCGAGCTACAGCTGGTATAAAAGACAAACACAACAAAGCCCCCATCCTACAAATCAGGGGCAAGGGCTTGGGGAAATTTTTCTGGTCCGACCAGAAGGCCCAATAACAACGATCCGGAGAAACGAGCTAATTCACTAGAGACACTTGCGCAACATGAGCATTACTCTGGGGTTGAGGGCATGTGATCCGGATCTAGGATCCATCTGACGGATATTTGCATCCTACCCTTGAAGAACAACAAGCTGTTATAACTGCTCTATTATAAAAGAGGAAATACGTCATTTTCCAAGTACAATTCAAATTCAAACTTCATTCACTCATCTTAGTCTCGTGTTGACTTGAACATTGAAATGCTAACCTTGTATGTCAGACCTCTTTCACCCTATCGAAAGTTCAAAGCCACTAATGTAATCTAAAACCTTCGATCTACGATCAATCGTAGTTCCCTAGCGAAACACTTACCTTTTAGACAAATTGCACATTACCAAACCTTATCTGTTACCTTTAAACTAGAAGGTTTTAAGATAAAATATTTGAATTTTACACGAGTTATCATAAATTTATTTATTTATTATAAAATTCCATATAAATATTTTTAAAAACATAAAAAAAAATGAAAAGAATAAAAAAATAATTTTATTATTCTTATAATTGAAAAAAAAGTATTTTAACAAAATTATATATTTCTTTTTGAATTCAATATTTTTGAAATCATTTAATAAAAAGGAAGTATTGCATTTATTTATTACATTTTATTTATTGAATTTCAAAATTTATAATTAATTTTTTAATTTTTTAATTTAAATATTGAAATATAATTATTATATTTACAAGGAAATTTTAATATAAATACATAGGTAAAGCAAAGTAATGCACCATCTTTTGTTTCTTCAATCCCTTAGAGGGATCATAAACACAAATGATGAATTCCATGTCCTACAATTTTTCTTGGGACACATTTTCCGCCCCTTTTGATGAAAACGAGGTAAGATTCTATCAATCTTTTGAACAAGGGCATGTGGGGGATTTTGTTCGCATTAAGGTTCGTGTTAAACACGAACTATGCATCACTCCCCAACAACACCCTTCTTTAATTTTACCTTTTGATCGGTTTTTATATGAGCAAATCATGTTTGTTCCTTACCAAGATTTTCTCCAACATGCTTCCATATACATGCAAGTTTACTTTCCTAATGTTATCATCCCCCATGAGTTGATGTACACAATGCTGCCATTTTTAATGACATATGTCTGGGATGCACGAAGTTCACCTTCCGGCCTTCATTACGAAAGTCCTCGAATTCGTGTTTTTCCTTTGGGTTTGGATGTTTTTGTTCAAAAGTTATTTGGTCAGTGTGACAACGTTGTCATCAATAACATAATCGCGAGGTTTGATGCCATTGGGGATGCACAATTTGTTCCGGCATCAAAGGAAGCCATTGAATCTCTGGAGAAGCTGAAGATCGAAGATGGTGATGCCATTGAAAAGTGTAGTGTCTGTCAATTCGAGTTCAATGTTGGAATGGAGATTGCAAAAATGCCTTGCAATCATCTGTATCATCAAGAATGCATTGTTCAGTGGCTAGGAACTAGTCACATGTGCCCAATGTGTCGCTACCCAATGCCAACTTCAACCAGTGGCTGATTTATTTTACATTGTTGTTGAATTTATTTTATGTTACTTCATTTTGTTTGGAGTTGTTTGTCTTTGTTGAATTTCCCAGAACATTGAATTTATGAGATTCTCTTATAATTATTTCCCTTATATTCATAAATTTCCTACCCAATTATAATATGTTAGCAGTTTTTTAGAGTGAATTTATATTTATATGCATATCTTCTCTACACGTATAAATTAAAATGACAATGACATATATGTCAATAAAATGTATATTATCACTTAAAAGACTTATATTTTTATTAAATAGGGATACATATAATTTACCAATAAAATAAATGCCGACAAAATACATGAATCTACGTATTCTTTTTGACTAAATTTATACCATTATTAAATAGGAATATATTTATTTTGACTAAGATAAAATTATATCAATTAATTTTAAATAATATATGAACAATAAAGTTTAAAATGAAATAAAAAAACAAAAAAGTATGTAATAAAAAATCAACATTGACCAACTTTTAGAGGCCATAAGAGTAAGGATAAGAAGCGAAATGAAGAGTAAGAGAATAAATTAATATTTTTATTATATATCTTACTCTTTAAGTTATGTTTGGATATTATAAAAACAAAAAAACAAAATTGAGTGAAAAAACAAAATATGATTGAAAAAATTGAGAGAAAAATATGTAATAAAAAATCAACATTGACCAACTTTTATTATATAAAAAACAAAAAAATATGTAATAAAAATAGCTGTGTCATATTCTATATCAATTTAGTATCTAATGAAATATCAATAAATAATAAATTAATTTTAATTTTTATTATATCTTACTCTTTAAATTATGTTTGGATATTATAAAAAGATCAAAGCGAAATGAAGAGAAAGAGAATAAAAATGAGTGAAATACAATAAAGTTGTCATTCTATTATTTAAATATTTTATATTTTATAATGAAATAGAATAATTTTATCATTCAATATAATTTTATAATGAAGTAGAACAATTTTATCATTCACTATAAATTGGATGTTACACAAAATGATAGAAAGTGATGGAATGTGATAAATTTATAATATTCTATTCAATCTCATTTTACTCAATTTCATCAATCCAAACACAACTTTAATTAAAACTCTTATGATTAATCTAGACATGAATCGAATTATAAATCAATAAGATAAGATAAATACAAAAACAATTTATTGATTTAATATTATAAAATATAATTTAAAATAACAATAAAAATAATAAATAGATAATAACAATAAAAATAAAGGATGCAAAGTTATCCCATGTATTATAATGGGAGAAACAACAAACTAACTAATAACATAAACAATATAAGTAATATTAGATCTGGTAATGGTGTGATACTTCAAACTATCAGCTAAAGTACAATATAAAGTGGAATTTGCACTATTACAAAAAAAAAAAAATCTTGGGTGCGAATGGAATTTTACCTCAGTTACACAAATAGATTTTTTTTTTTTAAATAATCATGTTTTTCAAAAAAAATACAAAAATAATCAACTTTTCAAAAAAAAAATCCAAAATAACCATGTTTGGGGGAGGATGCGCCGAGGGAGTTAGCGCACCCCCTAAAAAATAAGAGGAGGCGCCAGATGCATTGGCGCACATGCATTGGGCCTCATGAAGAGACGCCTGCATGACCCTCCAAGAGGAGGCGTCAATACAGCTGGCGCCTACATGGCCCTCCTAAAGGAGGCGCCAAGGGCAATGAACCAAAAGACTATTTAAGCTTATTTTTCTTATTAAAATATAAAATATCTTATGTTACATTGTTTTGGTTTCAATCTACAAGTATAAAATTTTGACAAATCTGATTCATCATCGTCGTTGTTATTCTTGGAGAAGAACAAATTCATATTGTGTTGAATACCCATTTCTTTTCAAATTCAATGGTTTTGCCCTCGTCCAATTTCTGATATAACATGAAAAAAAGTTAAACACATAATATAAAGTTTCAATTAAAAGATAAGACATTATGTAAGACACCAATTTTGGAACAATTTTTTCTGCACTTGTAATCCATCCCAGAGATCTGTTCCAAGCTTCTTTAAATTTCATTGTTTTCATGGCAAATACTTTTATTATCAATATTTGAGTCTCACAAGATAACGTCCAAGATATATAGTGGTGGTGTTTGCGTTCTTATTGGATGTTGATGGTTTCTTGTGGATTGATGTGTTAGCAATATCTTGAGCACTGTTATTTTATGAAGGTAGGACATAAATTTGTTGTAGGTTAGGTGAGTAACTATACCCCTCGGTTCTTTAATAAAATCGAATGAAAAGTTATTATTATTTTAATTATAAAATAAAATAAAATAGGGATTTTCCCATCGTAAAAAATTGAAGAAAAATTGTTATTTCCTTTTTCAATATTCTTTTCTATTCACCACTTTCTTTAGTGCTTCAATATTTAACCAAATGACTATATTCAGAATAAAAGTTTTAAGATCTTCTATTGTGAAACAACAACATTGTTTGCAATTTACAATGTGTTTATGAATAAATTTCTCAATATTGTCAACCGAGGAAAACAAAAAATTATGGAGTGTTTTTTCTACTAACAACATATGAAGGTTATTCTAAATTATAACAATGACCTTTCAAGAGATGAAAATAACAACAACAACAACAAAAATAACAACAAAAACACCATAATGTGAGATAAATTGCAAGAGCATAAAAAATATTTTATTCAAGATTGGTGTTAGAAGAACAACATACAACACAGAACCTTGAAGATTTTTTCTATCTTGCAATCCATCTCAAAGCAATGGTGTACGATTTTAGAGCAACTATAAATGAGTTAGATTTAGGGTAAAACTTAATGAACAACTGCTTTTATAATAAAATGTGATTATCTAACTCCTTGGTTACTAAAGAAACCGAAGGAATAAATAATTTAATTTACAAATAAAAATAAATAAATAAAAAGTAACCACTTTTAAAGAAATAAAAACATAAAATGCATTTGTTGGGATTCAAAGCATGTCTTGAATTAGTTTTCACCTCGATTATATTCAAAAACCGAGGGAATGGATGGTATTTTTTATTTAAAAAATAAAATATGGCGTGTCCTGAAATTCTACATCAATTTTTTGTTGGGTGCGGTAAAAAATTTCTCATGGAATGTATTATCTTTAGTAGTGTATGTAGAAGAGCATCATTAGAGGGGACTATTTCACACTAGACTCAATAGAACTATTTATTTATCTAGTATTATAAGGACAATCTTGTTCAAGGATGTAGGCATTGTATTTGGATTGAAAGAGAAAGTAGCCTCTAGGAAAGTAAGTCACTTTAATCCCTAAGAAGTAATGAAGAGTAACTAAATCTTTCATCTCAAATTTCCTGACTAATTGCATTTTCAAATCACCAATCACAACAATATTATCACATGTAGTAATCATATTATCAACATATTATGAAATTAAAATATGACCATGAGAAATGATCCTTACAAACAAAGCTTGTTTTAGATCATATAAAGTCATATTTTACTTACAAATTTGCCCTTGATTAAGAGAACACCTAGTAGAGGTACTTTATAAACTTCCTCATGGAGATCACCATTTTGAAAAGTACTTTTAACACCCCTTTGAGAAATATACCACTAACGAACTCATGCAATTTTAGTAAGAGTGTGAATAGTACTCATCTTGACAACTAGAGAAAATGTTTATTCATAATCCATACGTTATTGTTGATATAATCCATTAGCAACAATACATTATGTGTAGCTCTCAAGTGACTCTTCAAAGTTAATTTATATTTTAGATACCCAATGAGATCCAATAACATTTTATAGGAGGAAGTCATATTAGTTTTCAAGTATATGTCTTGTGAAAATTAGAGAGTTATTTTTATCATACTCTCTTGTCAAAAAGGATAAAGTATAACCTCTTTATAGGTAAATGGTTAAAAAAACTATGAATAGAAGATAATGATGAATTTGTTGACCAAATACCTTAGAACACAAGAGGGATAGGTGAATTGTGATAAAATGAGTTTTCAAAACTTTGAATAAAAATATTAACTTGATTGATTTTAAGAAAAGAGGTGAAGTAGAAATTAAGGTAAATGAATAAATAACTGAAATTGTACTTGTTCAACCTTAAAATATGGGACCTTCTCCACTTTTAATTTGTTTTGAAGTGAACACAAGTCTTTCTTATATGGTAAAAATATTTCACCAAGAAAGGAAGTATTTTTGTGGCGGATCGACTTCATAATTGATTAGACTCCTTAATCGCTTAAAGGGTGATTTCTCTCTAAAACCTATTAGATTAGTTTCATAATTGATCAAAGAGAGAATAATTTCTTCCTAATTGATTAAATAAGCTTCTTAATCGATTAGTCTTTAACCAAAAACATATAGTTTATAAAAATGTTTAAGTGTGTTTGTGTGTGTGTGTGTGTGTGCATGTGTATGTGTGTATTTGTATGTGTTTGTGTACGTGTGGGTGTCTGTGTGTGCGCGTGTGCGTGTGTGTGTGTGTGTGTGTATGTGTGTGTGTGTGTCTATGTGTGTGTGATAAATGGTTTCTACACCGTTATTTCAAATCGTTTTTACTTAGAACTTTACCGATTGTTGTCTAATTTGTTTCTGTTTATTGTATTATATGGCTTGGTTGAGTGTTTTACTATTTTCAGAGTCTAATGAGTGTTCGAGGTGAAAAAAGGATCGAAAACGAGCGAAACATGGAAAAACGTCGAAAGTCAGAAAATCCTCATACAAAATCTAGAAATTTGTTATGACCACGCGTAATAGCAAGGCCCTAGAATTCCTCCGTTTTGATGTTCCTAGTACAAGAAGCACATGCTTGCTATAACTACCCGTAGTAGAAGGGCGAGACATATTTTATTACTTTCCTTTTTTAGACCAATTCTCATATTTTTGGCTTTTGGCATGTTTAGATTAATATATTCTGATGTAATGACCATTCAACAAAGGAGATATTGAGCCAAGTTTAGGTTTTTCTATAAAACTCATAGTTGGTTATGCATTTAGGGCCAATTTTTATTCGGCAAGAGTTTCTATGTATTTTGACAAAATATCCTTTTTAGTATCTTAAGTTTATCTCTGGGTCCATTTTGGTCCCTTAATTTTTAAAAAGATCAATGTAATCTTTTATGCCTTCAAACAACGTCATTTAGGTCATTTTCGTCTAATTCTCATAAATGACGTATATTTCTACATGATTGGCGTCTGATGTGGCATATATTATGCACGTGTGGCATTTGACGTGACATATATTCATTACCAAGGCCACCGAAATTCCAAAAAATAATGATTATTTCCATCTCTTTGGTTAATTTTCTTTATAAAATTATATCTAAGGTTCTTTCTAATAGGTTATTTTGGAGTCTCAGTCAGCTTTTGTTAAAGGTCGGCAGATTTTGGACGACATCCTTATAGCTAATGAAATGGTGGATGGTTCGCGGAGTTTGAAAAAATAATGATTATTATTTGAGGTTGATTTTGAAAAAGCCTATGACTCGATGGATTGGCGGTATTTGGATAATGTTATGGGTAAAATGAATTTTCCGACTCTGTGGTGGAAGTGGATTTTAGAATGTATTACTATGGCAACTGCTTCAATTCTTATAAATGGTAGCGTAACTAATGAGTTTAACTTCGAAAGAGGTTTTCCTCAAGGTGATATGATTTCCCCATTTCTCTTCCTGATAGCAGCAAAAGGGTTAAATAATTGATGAATGCTTTAGTGGAAAAATGTACGTATACAGGTTATGGGGTGGGGGTGTAAAGTTTTGCTTTTGTTTCTTATTTAAAATTTACTGATGATACTCTATTGATGGGGGTTAAAAGTTGGGATAATGTATGAGCTTTAAAGGTGATGTTGGTTCTTTTTGAAGCTATATCAGGATTAAAAGTTAACTTTCATAAAAGTATGTTGTTTGGGGTCAACGTCTCTGAGTTTTGGTTGCATGAGGCAGCGCTGGTTATGAACTATAAGCACGGTCTCCTACCTTTTTTGTATTCGGGGCTGCTAATTGGTGATGATTCTAGGAAGTTTAATTTTTGGTATCCTCTTATTTACCGCATCAAAAGAAGGTTGTCGGGGTGGAAGAATCGCTTCCTCTCTATGGGTGGTCGTCTTATTCTTACTAAGTATGTATGTCGTTCATTTCGGTCTACTTTTCTAGGGGATAGGGGGGAGTGAGGAAGTGAGAGAAAAATTTTGGATTAAATGGGAATCCATTTGTTTGAAAAAGAAAATGAAAGTTTTTGGGTTAGAAGGTTGAAGGAGTTTAACTTAGCCTTACTTGATAAATAATGTTGGAGGATTCTAAATGAGATGGGGAGTCTTTGGTATAGGATATTGTGTGCTCGGTATGGTGAGGAAGGAGGTGATTATGCTTTGGGAGAAGTGGTGGATCCATTATGTATGAGCTTTAAAGGCGATGTTGGTTCTTTTTGAAGCTATATCGGGATTAAAAGTTAAATTTAATAAAAGTATGTTGTTTGGGGTCAACGTCTCTGAGTTTTTGTTGCATGAGGCAGCGTTGGTTATGAACTATAAGCACGGTCGCCTACCTTTTCTGTATTTGGGGCTGCTAATTGGTGGTGATTCTAGGAAGTTTAATTTTTGGTATCCTCTGATTGACCGCATCAAAAGAAGGTTGTCGGAGTGGAAAAGTTGTTTTCTCTCTATGGGTGGTCGTCTTATTCTTACTAAGTATGTCATGTCGTCCATTCCAGTCTACTTTTCTAGGGGATTAGGGGAGTGAGGAAGTGAGAAAAAAATTCTGGATTAAATGGGAATCTATTTGTTTAAAAAAGAAAATGAAAGTTTTAGGGTTAGAAGGTTGAAGGAGTTTAACTTAGCCTTACTTGGTAATGGTGTTGGAGGATTCTAAATGAGATGGGGAGTCTTTGGTATAGGATATTGTGTGCTCGGTATGGTGAGGAAGGAGGTGATTATACTTTGGGAGAAGTGGTGGATCCCTTTTGTCTGAGCTTTAAAGGCGATGTTGGTTCTTTTTGAAGCTATATCGGGATTAAAAGTTAAATTTGATAAAAGTATGTTGTTTGGGGTCAACGTCTCTGAGTTTTTGTTGCATGAGACAGTGCTGGTTATGAAATATAAGCACGGTCGCCTACCTTTTCTGTATTTGGTGTTGCTAAATGGTGGTGATTCTAGGAAGTTTAATTTTTTGTATCCTCTGATTGACTGCATCAAAAGAAGGTTGTCGGGGTGGAAAATTCGATTTCTCTCTATGGGGTTTCCTTCTTCAAGATACCCTCAAGTATCATACCTTCTCTTGAATCTATTTTTAATTCATTTTTATGGGGGGTGAGGGTGAGGAAGTGAGAATTTTTTTTTGGATTAAATGGAAATCTATTTGTTTGAAAAAGAAAATGAAAGTTTTGGGGTTAGAAGGTTAAAGGAGTTTAACTTAGCCTTACTTGGTAAATGGTGTTGGAGGATTCTAAATGATATGGGGAGTCTTTGGAATAGGGTATTATGTGCTCGGTATGATGAGGAAGAGGGTGATTATGCTTTGGGAGAAGTGGTGGATCTGTTTGGTGGATGAATTTAAACAACATAAGGGATGGTGTTGGTTTGGTTTATGGAGAGTGGTTGCTTGATAACATTGCTCAGAAGATATGAGATGAGTCATCTACTCTGTTTTGGAAAGATCATTAGCTTGACGGTATTTCTTTGAAGGTTAGATTTAGTAGGATGTTTGATTTAGCGTAGAATAAGATGGCGACTATAGTAGAAATGAACGAGTTGGGGTGAGGGAGAATGATGATGAGTGGAAATGGTGTAAGAGGTTGCTTGCATGGGAGGAGGAGTTAGTGAGAGAGTGTATTGAGTGGTTAACCTCAGTTGCTTTGCAGGTGGACATAGAAGATCGTTGGGTATGGAATTTACATCCATCTTCTTGTTACACGATCAATAGTGCGTATAAAAATTTGTTTGAAGTTGACAACAATAACAATCATGTTAATTCCCAAATTTTATGGTTGAAGACTGTGTCGCTCAAGGTTTTGATTTTTGAGTAGTGTTTGTTACTGGATCGTATTCTAACGAAGGATGATTTGACTAGGTGGTAGATTCTTGCTTTGAAGGATCACATAAGTGTGGCGAATTGCAGTGTGGATGAAGATAGATATCATTTGTTTTAAAATACAATTTTTTCGGCAGACTATGGCCTATTATTTCTAATTGGTTATGATTCTCATCAAAATCTCAAGGAAAGTTACTGAATCATTTCTTACAATTTGGTGGATTAGGTAAAAAAATTTAAATGTTCGGTTGACTCTTAACACTATTTGGCTTTCTGTGATTTGAGTTATTTGGAAAAAGCGAAAAAGATTTATTTTTCACAATAAAGCGGAGCATTTGCGGACGTTATTGGTGGTTAAATCATTTTTCTTGCTCATCAACTGTTATGTAGTCTAGTTTTTGATGTTTCTTTTTCAAAGATTTGAATTCTAATTTCAAATTCTTCTTATCATCTGCGATATATTTTGTGTCGGAGTGTATCTCATTTTAGCATTTAAAAAAACAAATACTTTAGTATAATATATATGTCACTCATAAAAAAAAAGGAAAAGGAAGTATTGCTTTTATTATATTATATTATATTATATTAATTAAATTTTATACTTTATTATATATAATTAATTTATTAATTTAAATGTTGAAATATAATTCTTATATATACAAAGAAATATATATATATATATATATATATATATATATATATATATATATATATATATATATATATATATATATATATATATATATATATATATATATATATATATATATATATATATATATATATATATATATATATATATATATATAGTTAAAGCAAACTAGTGAATCATCTATTGTTTCTTCAATCTCTTAGAGGGATAGCCATTTTTACCAAACACAAATTAAAGAATTCATTCATGATGAATTTTTCTTGGGAACCATTTTGCGCCCCTTTTGATGGAAACGAGGTAAGGTTCTTTCGATCTTTCGAACAAGGGCATGTGGGGGATTTTGTTCGCATTAAGGTTCGTGTTAAACATGAACTATGCATCACTCCCCAACAACACCCTTCTTTAATTTTACCTTTTGATCGATTTTTACATGAGCGAATCATGTTTGTTCCTTACCAAGATTTTCTACAACATGCTTTGATATACATGCAAGTTTACTTTCCTAATGTTATCATCCCCGATGAGTTAATGTACACAATGCTGCCGTTTTTAATGACATATGTTTGTGATGCACGAAACTCTCCTTCTGGCTTTCAATATGAAGGTTCTCGGATTCGTGTTTTTCCTCTGGGTTTGGATGTTTTTGTTCAAATGTTATTTGGTGAATGTGACAATGTTGTCATCAATAACATAGCCGCAGTGTTAGATTCCATTGGAGAGGCACGATTTGTTCCGGCATCAAAGGAAGCCATTGAATCTCTTGAGAAGGTGAAGATCGAAAATTGTGATGCCATTGAAAAGTGTAGTGTTTGTCAATTTGAGTTCAATGCTGGAATGGAAGTTACAAAAATGCCTTGCAATCATCTGTATCATCAAGAATGCATTGTTCAATCGCTGGAAATAAGTCATATGTGCCCAATGTGTCGCTATCCAATGCCAACTTCAACCAGTGGCTGATTTATATTACATTGTTGTTGAATCTATTTTATGTTACTTCATTTTGTTTGGAATTAATTGTCTTGGTTGAATTTTCTAATACATTGAATTTTTATGAGATTCTCTTATAATTATTTTCCTTATATTGATAAATTTTTGCTGAATTATATATTATATCTTAGCAGGTTATATGCATGTCTTCTCTACACGCATAAGTTCAAATGGTAATGTTATTGTGAGTCAACAATGAGAATGATAGATATGTCAATAAAACACATATTATCATTTAAAATATTTATACTTTTATAGATAATTTATCAATAATTTAAATGACCACATTATATGAATCTATACACTGTTTTTTACTAAATTTATACATTATTAAAAGGTGATGTATTTATTTTGGAGATTAATTCATCTTCATCACTCGTTTGCATTATTTTATAGATTGTTAAAATAAAAATTAATTTTTTTTAATATCTAACGTCTAAGATTTACTGATTATATAATTTTTTTTTATATTATCTTTGTATTTTAATTAAATTTTTTATTTTGATTAAAAAATATTATATTAGTTTATTTTCATTAAATTAAACAATACAACTTGAAATGTAAAAATAGAGAAAAAGAAAAATTCTGACGTATCCATGAAATTTTTGTTGCGTAATGCTATCTTATAAAAAAGAGTTATTTAAAATTTTAATTTTTTAACAATAAATTATTACAGAAAAATGATTAATATAAATTTAATAATTAGGTAATAGGTAGGTAGTCAATCAAATTCTAGAAGTATCAGAATGCTCAAATAAAAAAATCAACATTGACCAATTTTTAGATTTCATTTGAGAGTAAGGATAAGGATAAGAAACAAATATAATAATTGTGTAATATTCTATTTTATTTTAGTGATTAAAGAAATATTAATATATAATAAACTAATTCTAAATTTTATTATATCTTGCTCTTTAGTCGAAACTCTTACATTTAATCTAGACATGAGTTGAGTTATAAGTCAATAAATAAATAAATAAACAATTTATTAATTTAATATTATAAATTATAATTTAAAATAAAAATAATAAATATATATATTATTCCCTCCGTCCCATAATGAGTGATCCATTTGAAATAAAAAAGTGTTTCAAAATGAATGACCCATTTTATTTTCTAATGCATATTTTCCAATTTTACCCTTTAATTAATATTATTTTCATCATTTTCAATACATGACTATCTCTTTTATTTTATTTTTAATATGTGAGAAATGGTCAACTGAATCATTTATTATAGGACGGAGGGAGTAATTAAATATTAAAATTTTTAAAAAATATATTAATAATTATTTCTTAACAATGTTATGATTTTGACACGAGAGGGGTTTTGTAATATATACAATTTAAGAATCTTGTTAACGAGTGCTTCGGTGACACTCTTTAAACATTTTAAATAAAAAAATATTCTATAAAAAGATTAACTATTTCAATTTTTAAAGTATTAGATACACACATTTAAAAGATTATTATTTTAAGACCTTAAAGAGCGCCTTATGATTAAGAATGGAAATAAGTTAGACCGACTAACAGAAAGTTACGACCCTCAAACTAGGTTAAACTTTCTTTTTTAAATAGAAAAGATTTAGGTTTTTTAATAAGTTTATTTAGTTAAAAAGTCTAGGCTTTTAAGGCCATAAAAAAAGTTTTTAAATCTGTCAAACCAGCCTATTTAAATAATATGAATAATTTTTTATTATTATTATGTTATGTTTTGTATTTTAAATTAAAATACATAAATAAAACATGGTTATCTTGGAGAACTTATGAAAATAAAATGAAAAATCTTATAAACAATGTCATAAGTTATTTTCATAAGTTCTCTTAAACAAATAGTTGCATAAAACTTATGTTAATAAGTAAGTTATAAGGTAATGCAAACAAACTTTTAGTCTCATTAATCTTTTAGTTTGTTAATCTATTTAAAAATTATTTGAATTGTCTATTTACATATGTTTAAAATAAATAGATTTTTATGTAAGCTAACAGGCTAATCAGACATTCGAAAAAAGATGAGACTCAAACCTAAAAATAAACATATGACATGTTATAGGCAGACTTAGACTTCAATTTTTTTGGTAGGTCAAACTTAAGCTTAGCAAAGCCTAATTCGACCTAACCTATTTCCACTCCTACCTATGATACTCGTTAATATTTCCCAAAATTTAAATCTTAAAAGGAGTAGAATATTTAAAAAATTAAAACAACTATTAAAAATTATGAAAATATAATTATTTAGTTACTAATAACTTTTTTAATTAAATTTTTTATTAAGTTGTGGTAAATAATTTTAAAAATACTATTTAAAATCTTATTATATATATTTATAAAATTAAAATATTACAAAATAATTTGGAAAGAAAAATGTTTCACAAGAATAATTTTATCATTTAAATATGATATATTTTCTACTTATTATTATTGTTAATAATAGTGAACATAGAAAGAAAAAAAAACTCTTAGGTAAGTGTTCAACTTAAAGAGTAAAAGTTATAATAGAATATAATTCTAAATGTTGAAAAAGACTAAATTATCTTTATTAAAATATATTAAAATTTGTAAAGATAGATTGACTTAGTTGATAAGGAGTTGACTCATAGACCGAGAGGTCGTGAGTTTAACTCTCGTTGCTGATGTGATGATCTCTTTGATGGACGATCTGTAAGTATCTATATACACGTTTTTTGAGCCTTACCTCTATAAGCATTTAGGGGTGACAAACAGGCATGTCCGTCCCGTTTAGGCTCGCCACACAAAAGACCGCAAAAAAATGGAGCGGTATGGGTCATATATAGTTAAGGATGCAGGCTTAAAACCTATATACGCCCTGCAAAAAAGTGAGAGTGGGGCGGGAAAAGACTGTAGTATTACACCTTTTAAGCATAAAAATACAAAAATTTATGTAATTGTCCGTACCTGCAAAAACCTGCGAAAAAAATGGGGCATAACAGAGCGAACCTATTAGAGGACGGAGGCCTAAACCCTTAACCCACCCCACACTAAAGTTCAGGCAAAATGGACATGCCCAATGGATCCGACTCATTTTGCCACCCTACCTAAACTTTTTACTTAAAAAATAAATAAATATAATAACATTATTCTAACTAACATCTCTTCTTAAATTTGAGGCATACTTAACAAAAAAAAATACTAAAATTATATAATAATATTATTTTAATTACCACCTTTTCTTAAATTTAAGGTTTGTTAACTATGAGCATCAAAAAAAATTCAATCAAGAAAAAAAGCACTTAATGTCAAAGGTGAAGATGTGTGAAGTAACAATGAATCTCGACGTTCTTGGTGAGTTTGTTAAATATTAGATCGTAAGTAATTTGAATGACACTCTTGTTATCACAATATACGAGAGTTAAAATATAGACATTCTTATCACAGTACTTAGCTTATGTAGAAGAGTGGGTTACAATATCTTGTTTCTTACATTTCTTTAAAAAAAAATGGAGTCTTCAAGTAAGACATAAAAATCTATAGTAGACTAAGGATCAGTGGAGTAACTAATCCAACCAAAATCATAATAAGCACATAACTCCAATAGGAATTGAATGCTTTGAAGATAACAACCCAATATATTGTAGTAGGAGAAATAACAAACTAACTGACAACATGAACAATATAAGCAATATCAAGTCTAGTAATCATGTGATACACCAAGATGTTGACTAAAATACGATACAAAGTGAAAATTGTAGAAGAGCATCATTAGAGGGGACATATTTTACATTTGACTCAAGAGGACTATTATTTGCTCTAGTATGAGAAGGACAAGTTATGGGTCTGTGTGTTTGAAAATGAATGATTATGATATTGATTTTGAATTTGTGTTTAACGAAATCATGCCAAGTTAAATGGTTTTTTAAAAGTTTTTGATTTAGTCATAGACCTTGTAGTGTTATATTTATGAGTGTCACCCCTAACGTTGGTAAGATTCTGAGGAAATTTGAGTTAGATTCTAAAAGGTGTCTTCACTCTGCTATGTGGACTAGCTTTTTATCATCTAATCCAGCAGAAAGTGATTCGGCTTGGGGAGTTTATAGGGGATGGGTAAACTCCAAAATTTCGAAGCTAAAGAACTTTGGGCACAAAGTTTCTGAACAGAATTTCCATTCATGGTTTGCACCTATAATGGGAGAAATCCATTTATGGTGTGCTCCATTATGTCTTCCAGCTCCAGAAATTATGGAAGAAGTTAAGGAGACTGCGAAAGATACTGAACACCAAGATGCTCTCATGGAAGTATCTATATACACGTTTTTTGAGTCTTACCTCTATAAGTGCTCTTTGGGAATTGAGATTTGTCTTGACCCTGGTGAGTCCCCATAACCAAACTCACATAAATTTAGGGGTGACAAACAGGCATGTCCGTCCCGTTTAGGTTCGCCACACAAAAGACCGCAAAAAATGGGGCGGGATAAGACATATATAGTTAAGGGTGCAGGCATAAAACCTAAACACGGCCTGCAAAAAAGTGAGACTGGGGCAGGAAAAACCTGTAGTATTACACCTTTTAAGCATAAAAATATAAAAATTTATGTAATTTCCCGTGTCTGCAAAATCCCGCGAAAAAAATGGGGCAGAACGGAGCGAACCTATTAGAGGACGAAGGCCTAAACCCTTAACCCACCCCGCACTAAAGTGCAAGCAAAATGGACATGCCCAACGGATCCGACTCATTTTTCCATCCTACCTAAACTTTTTACTTAACAAAAAAATAAATATACTAAAATTATATAATAATATTATTCTAATTAACATCTCTCCTTAAATTTAAGGCATACTTAACCAAAAAATAAATACACTAAAATTATATAATAATATTATTCTAATTACCATCTTTTCTTAAGTTTAAGGTTTATTAACTATGAGCAAAAGCGTTTAATGTCAAAGGTGAAGATGTGTGAAGTAACAATGAATCTCGATGTTCTTTGTGAGTTTGTTAAATATTAAATTGTAAGTAATTTGAATGACACTCTTGTTATCACAATAAACGAGAGTTAAAATATAGAGATTCTTATCACAGTACTTAGCTTATGTAGAAGAGTGGGTTACAATATCTTGTTTCTTACATTTCATAAAAAAATGGAGTCTCCAAGTAAGACATAAAAATCTATAGTAGACTAAGGATCAATGGAGTAACTAATCCAACCAAAATCATAATAAGCACATAACTCCAATAGGAATTTGATGCTTCGAAGATAACGACCCAATATATTGTAGTAGGAGAAATAACAAACTAACTGATAACATGAACAATATAAGCAATATCAAGTCTAGTAATCCTGTGATACACCAAGATGTTGACTAAAATACGATACAAAGTGAAAATTGGTAGAAGAGCATCATTAGAGGGGACATATTTTACATTTGACTCAAGAGGACTATTTTTTGCTCTAGTATGAGAAGGACAAGTTATGGGTCCGTGTGTTTGAAAATGAATGATTATGATATTGATTTTGAATTTGTATTTAACGAAATCATGCCAAGTTAAATGGTTTTTTAAAAGTTTTTGATTTAGTCATGGACCTTGTAGTGTTATATTTATGAGTGTCACCCCTAACGTTGGTAAGATTCTGAGGAAATTTGAATTAGATTCTAAAAGGTGTCTTCACTCTGCTATGTGGACTAGCTTTTTATCATCTAATCCAGCAGAAAGTGATTCGGCTTGGGGAGCTCATATGGGATGGGTAAACTCCAAAATTTTGAAGCTAAAGAACTTTGGGCATAAAGTTTCTGAACAGAATTTACATTCATAGTTCGCACCTGTAATGGGAGCCATCCAATTATGGTGTGCTCCATTATGTCTTCCAGCTCCAGAAATTATGGAAGAAGTTAAGGAGACTGCGAAAGATGTTGAACACCGAGATGTTCTCATGGAAGACACATCTGATCAGCAAGACAAAGGAAAACAAGATACTCCATCATTATGCATTTTATCTCATCTTTATGCTTTCTTCTTAATGCTTTGGTTTCGTGGTTAATTCTTGTTATCCAATCCATAAGAAAAAGAACAAAAACATGATAAAATGAAAAGACCAAAAATAGTTCTTTGTGAGACTTAATGTTGGACATAGAGGACTCTTTTAGAACACTTTCTTGGACTTGGACCAATGTGATTGACCTATGCAACTTGGGGTTTCTTTGGACTTGTAATCTTTTATTGCAAGAATGGCTTCCACTCATGGCACTACCTTAGGGAGACGTGTTTATTCCACTACTCACTTGTTAGCTTAGGACACAATGCACACACAAGGCTTTATCTTGGGCTACCTTACAATGAGACCCTTTATTTCTCGCAATTTCCCTTATATTTTTCATGTATCCCCCTCCCCATTTTGGTTTACTTTTAACTCATTTTTCTTTGTCTGTTGTTACTTGTTACCCGACCTTAGGAGCTAGAATAGTCACCATATTTCTTAAACAATAAATCAAATCTTTGATCCAACGTCAAGTGGCATTTTTTCAATCAAAATTAAAAATACAATAAAATATGATTAGGATTGCACACTCCGTGCAGTAGTGCAATCTAAATCAATCACCTTTTCACAAAAACCTAAAAACAACATCAACTTTTCAAACCTTTTGTTTTGCTCCTTAGGACGTCATTTTGAAAATCCCTTTTCAAGGTAAAAGTAACCAACAAACAATCATTTTTACCATGAATTACGAGGCTCTGACTTTCTTATTGCATGGATGAGGATACGTAGGCACGAGAGCCAAAATCTTTGGCGAGCATACTAATACAATCTTGATGGTTCCCATCGAGTACGATGAATGTGAGGGGTGCTAATACCTTCCCCTTACATAACCGACTTTTGAATCCGTTCATGGTTGTGATGACCATTCTTTTAGGGTTTTCTCGATATTTTTCCTTTCCTTTGGAATAAATAAATTTTGATGGCGACTCTGTATTTTTTGTGTAGCGACAAAGGGGTATCTTTCAGTGGAGAGTAGAGTGAGGATAAGGTGAGTTTGTGGAGGTGGTTTTGATAAGCTTGAGTGGGCTCAATGGAGGGTGAGAGAGTGAGATAAATGTAGCAACTTTTTTGGGTTTTTGAAGTGAGAGAGGAAGATGAAGAAAAAAATGAAAAAATATTCTTCTGCGTTTTCTCCACCAAAACCTATATTCATTCTATCATTTTGTCCTTTTTCAAATTAAGAGCTCCCCTATTAAGTGAGGACAGATGTTACTTTTTCTTTCCTCTCTTTCCTTTTATCCTCACAACCCCCTTTCTTTCCGTATAAAATAAAATAAAATGAGTGGGGGTTGTGTTGTCCTCATGCATCACATGAGAAGGAGTTTAATTGGAGAGTGGGATCTTGGGTAATTGGTGGGCGCGTGGTAGCATGAAATTCGTGCCCTTAGGAAAAAAAATTCAAATCTTTACAACATATACTCATGTGAGTGGAGGGAGAGAAATATCTTGCTATTTTTTTTTATATTTAACACAATTAATTAATAAGAAAGATTTTCAAAAATTAATTAAAAATAAATGACACAAACAAAATTTAAACTAAGAAGAAGATTAATTCTAAATAATCATCCTGATTAGTTTGACTAAAAAAGGGAAATAAATCGATCAAATATGAATAAAAATTGGGTGCAAAAATGCCTAGAAAATTAAGATGAATGCAACACAATGATCAACGCGAAATTAACTTCTCAGAAACACATAGATTTTTATCAATTTTTGAAATAAAAAGTGCACAGTTAAAACGCTCAGGCAAATCAAAATATGACTGAAAAAGTAGCTGAAAAATAAAAAGAAAACACCAGGTTAAACTACACAAAACATAAGTTAATAAAACTGATGTCTACGAATTCAAATTTGAAAATTTTCGCCCGCTGATTTGAAACACATTTGAAAATTGATTTAATTGGTTTCCCTGTAGATCCGAAAACTTATTTCGATTGAAATTTTAGGCATTATGTGGTATGGAATGCATGTTAGGATATGCAGAGATGTAAAAGCTATGATGTATGTATTTATTCGGCGATTCAGGATCAAAATTGGGGTGTGACAATATTCAAAGAGGAAGAAAAGTGAAAAAGATCAATACTTGAAGATTGAAGTTCTCTGGATTTCTCTTCCATTCGATGGCGATAACAATTCAACACTGATCAGAGGAAATCTCGCATCCGTTGGTAAGCCTTGAAACTCCTTCTTCCCATACATTCTTGTTCTTTGCTTAATGTTTAGAATCGAATACGTACTGAAACCGTGACATTGAGCGGTTGGTTGTTGTTGTGGCGTGAGAATGAGAGAGATACCATGTTTGAGAATCGTTTTTAGCTGCAAGAAAAGAAATCACGTTTGAAAATCATGTTCGAAATAAGTGTTTATCGCATGAGAATCGCGCTTAAGGAGCTTTCATGAAAATCGCATCCGCGTTGAAAAATCGCTTATGAGAACCGTGGAAAAACGTCGATGAGATCGTTCTGATTTTTTTTCAAATCGTGTTTGCACGTTCTGCACATACTGTTATCACACCTATTTCCTTTCTTCACTTATTCCTCTTCTTCTTCTTTTTTAATTTATTTAATTTAATCATCATTATTTTTACTTAGTTTTTAATATATAGTTTACCACATGGTACTATTTGGTTAATGCTGAATTTAATTTTAGCTAAATATAGTTTATCCACATGTTCTATTTTAATTGGCCATTAGGTTATTATTTTAGAAAATTAATATTGGTTGTAATTTCATTTAGAGAATTAATTAGGATTAGGGTTGATCATGACCTTTAATCTTGATTATCTTTATTATCTTCCTTTATCCATGTCTTTAATCTAGTTTATTTTCTTTAATTCTTGAATTGATAAACTTGAGAATTAATTTCTTATTAGAATTTCAATTATAGATTAGGTTTTTTGCATTTAATCTTGATTGTCTTTAATCCATGCTTTGTGATTGTGAATACCTCTTGAATGATTTACTTGTGCTTATGGTTTAATTTTGTATGATATATGATCACCCCCCATTTGGAAAAAATGTACCCTACTCCCATGAACGTGTAATAATTTTATCACTTTCTATTTTATCGCTTTCCATATTTCGTCAATTAACTTAGAAATCATCAAAGCGACTTAAAAAGATCTTTCTTTCAAAATAACAAAAATAAACTTGATCCAACGTTGTTGCTACGCAAAAAATACAAAATCGTCATCGGATTTTATTTATTCCATAGGAAAGGTAAAATATCGAGAAAACCCCAAAAGAATGGTTATCTCATACACGAACAGGTTCGGAAGTTGGTTATGCAAGGGAAAAGTATTAGCACCCTTCACATCCATCGTACTCGATGGGAACCATCAAGATTGCCTACGCTTGAATGGGTGTCGTTATCTTAATGCTTACTTGCTAAAGGTTTACAAAATGGAAATGGATTTTTTATTAGTATGCTCGCCAAGGATTTGGGTCCCCGTGCCTACGTATGCTCACTTGTGGAAGTGAGAAATCAGAGCCATGTAGTTTGTGGTACAAAATGTTTATTTGTTTTGTTGATTTTATACATTAAAAAGGGGTTTTCGGAGTGATGCACTAAGGCTCAAACAAAATGGTTGACGTTGTTTTTAGGTTTTGAAAAGAGATTGTTCTTGAATTCGGATTGCACTAAAGACCATGGGTAAAGTTGAATATCTCGAACTACAAAGCTAAGATTCTTGTGTTCAAAATACTTAGAATGGGTGTAGGAAAGCTCCATTCTCATCCCTTCTTTACCACTTAAGGCTCATGGCATATAATCTTAATCGTACTTTATGGTGTTTTGAATTTGATTTGAGAAAAACCACTTGAAGTTGAATCAAGGGTTTCTGATTAATGTTTTATGAAATAATGAGATTGAGAAAGAGATGGGAAATAATGGATGGAGTTGATGAGATACTTGACGTTGGATCAAGCACTCGTGTTGCTTTGTGTGATTTTATTTGGAAAACACTTGACGTTGGGTCAAGTGTGCTGTTTGTCTTTTGAATTTTTTTTGCTTTATCGCTTATTTTTATCTTTTTAGTTAGCATGCATGATGAACTACTAAAAGAAATAAACCTAGACTATTACATGTTCATGGGATGGGGGACATTCGACCCACAATGGGGGGATGA
Source organism: Lathyrus oleraceus (assembly GCF_024323335.1). NCBI lineage: Eukaryota > Viridiplantae > Streptophyta > Magnoliopsida > Fabales > Fabaceae > Lathyrus > Lathyrus oleraceus. The sequence continues at coordinate 201,237,879 of NC_066583.1, forward strand.
AACTATTACAACATAAATGGAAAATGGAAATAAATATACAATATTATAATCTATGTACCATGCCTAAAACATACAAGTGGCATGGTACTCCACACAATACAAATCAGTGGAATGGGTAAGAGGCATGGCTATTTAGGAGTATGCTTTAATCTCAAGGTCACATGTGGAAACAAACAACAAATGGGGTTAGTATAAGATCAAGTCAAATGAGAATAGCACAACAAGTGTAAGCATATTCAAAGATCTAAATCGATTCAAGTGGAAAGGGATTAATCAATGACAAGTAATCAAATATCTATCATGTAACCAAATGAACCGATTAAATGGATAATTAAAGTGAATATTAATTCTAAGGATTAAAATCTACTTAAACATGAATTAGGGAACAAACTAACCAAGGGGGAAATTAACAATCCAAATCACCACCTCATCTAATTAACATGATCATGACAATCATGATGTGATATACAAATCAAAATGGAAAATTAACCTAAAATCGAATTATGGTGAAAATCTACAATTAACCATATTGATCAAATCATGAATAAAATGAAAATAAGATTAACAAATAACTAAAATTAAAAACAAGGCATAGCAAGATTAAACAAAAAAAAATTTGATTTCTAATGACATGACTAAAATCACTTACATCCTAATTAAACTTAGGTCCTAATTATCAATTAACCTAAATTTTTTTAATGATACTCCTAATCAAGAATTTTCCTAATTGTAGCATGATTAAGAAAAGTCAGCAGCATGATTAATCAAAAATCACCTAAGATTAGCATAAGTTAAAAGGATTAAAAAATGATTAAGGGTCTAAGTTCATGATCATGGGCATACTAGTAATGAAAGAACTGAAAATGGAAGAGTAACCTACCAGATTCACGCTCTGACACGGTAGCTCCAGGTGATCTCCTCCTTCAATCTTCTTCTTTGTGTATGCTTCTGTTTTAATTTCCTGGAAAATTTTCCTTCTCCTGTTTTTGTTTTTGATTTATGTTGAAGATTTCTTCTTCTTCAATTTCGTGTGTGTTGATGTGTTCTTCGTTTCGTTATGCCTCTTCTATTTTTTCATTTTTTTTCTTCTGTGAAATCGTCTGCAAACTTTGTTATGGCTCTTGGTTGTGAGGGTTGTTGCAGGGTTCCATTAGAAGTTGTTGAGGGAAGTTGAGGGTCGATTTGATTATGAAGAAGTTAGGTTGTTTGAAGAGTTGTTTTAGAGATTGTTGACGGAAGTTGGAGGAAGTTTTTGTAAGGGGTTTTGTTAGAAGTTGTTGAGAGGTTAGAGGAGGTTCATTCCATTCCGTTAATTCTGTTGTGGAGTTGTTGTTAAAGTTGTTAGAAATTAGGTTGTTTGAAGAGTTGTTATGGAAGGTGGTTCTTATAGTGTTGTTGGAAGGGTTGTTAGAATGGAGGGTGAAGTTAGTTAGTTACAGGTTGTTAACATGTGGTTCAGAAGTTATGGAAATTGGGGAGTGGAGGTAGTTCAGTTAGTTAGTTCTAGTTGAAAACAATTTAGAAAAATTTGTTATAATAGTTTGTGTTAGTTTAATGTGGTTAGAAAAATGTTATGCAGATAGACTGATTTTTATCTTAATGATTTTGTGCAAGAAGTATGTAAGTGGCTATGTTTTGGACAATGGCTTGGAATTGCAAATGGAGCTTGAATTGTTTTGAAGCTTTGAGATTATGGAGTGCATTATTGGAGTTGCCATGGACCTTTGATTGGATTGTTACATGGATTGCTTTGGCATGGATTGATTTTGGAATGTATTGCCATGGCTTACTGTAAGACCCCAATTTTGACCCTAAAATCCCTCATGCAATTTCACCATATGCATTAGCATTGGGATCATACTTTGCCATTCTCCTTACCCCTATTTCATTAGGTTTGTTTTGGGAGAGATCACCAAGCACCATGTGATTGTACCATACTTGTATTTTATCATTTCACTAACCAAAATACCAAAAATATGTCTTTGTATTTGCCTAACTCTTTTGTAGGTAGGGCATGATCATCAAAATTCATCAAGATCACACATAGGGTTTGAGACCCTCATGGCTAAAAGCACAACCAAGGATTGATTCACAATGTTTCAAAGCATCATATATGAGTCCCAATTATCTCTACATGTTATATTGGTCAAGCATTCTTCAAGAGTTTGGAAGGGATTTGCCTTGGAAACCCTAGTTTGACTGGGTATCTTGAGCAACTTCTCCAACAAGCTATCTCACCAATTGATCAAATTTCTCTAGGGACACTTCAAAATTCATCATATTATGCATATATGATCTACCATTAGCCTAGAAATTCAAGAGAATTGAAGGTTAACAAGTTGGTTGATGGTAGTTGGCCAGATGAATTCATCTGATCAAAACTGGGTCTCCCTAGACCCTATCTCCTACAATTTTCACCATATGGAAATGATTCCAAGAGAAACGTTACTCTAAATAACATTCCAAACAAATTTCATGTTTATACCTAGAGCTAGTTTTGCTTGTAAAATCATTTTCTATATTGAAACATTATAGGTCATTTTGTATAAACCCTAATTTGAAAGTCAACTTCCCAAGGCCATAACTTGCTCAATTTTTATGATATGAAAGATTTAAAAGTTTCACAATCAAATTCAAGATGTCTAATTCAACTTTGATGTTTAGAGAGATATCTAATTCAACTTTTATGAGCATGTGATATGAGGATACATTATAGGTCATTTTTGACTTATACCATTGAGCAAGTGATTTTTCCAAACTTCAAAAATGCATAACTCTATCATTATAAATCCAAATTACATGAAATTTGTGACCATTTTGAATTTCTTTGAGATATATGGCTTGACACTTAGAAAATTTTCAACATGTTGAAATTTCCAAACTTCCACCTCAAAATTCACCATGATCCAAGTTCCAAATGAAAAAGTTTTCAACATTAAAGTTCTTCCCCTTGATCTAAGATTTCCAAAGAACCCAAGTTCATGCATTTTGGATGAGGATTGCTAGGTCTGCGCATGGCTTTAACACAGTTGCATGATTGGAAGAAATCAAATGCCAAAAATCACATTTCACATTACCTTGCCATCCAAGCCTCATTTGAACTTCAGAATGATTGAAAGTGAACCAAATTGGATTGCTTCATGGGCATGTACACGCCAATGCAAGCTTGTGCATTGTAACAACCCAAATTTTTAGTATTTATTTCTTATATTATTATTTTATTTTATTTTATTTATTTGGAGTGTTAATTAATTAATTGGTTGTTAGGTAGTATAATAATTGATTATATTAATTAACTTGGTGTGTATATTGTGTTGGTTGAATTTATTTGAACTAAATAGAGATATTATAATACTATGTCTTCTTGGGCCTAATAATTAAATTAGAGGTATCATTCCTTAAGCCCAAATATAATACTAGGATATTAAGAGGTGAGGAGAGTGAGAGGTAGCACTCATTTGGTCATTTTCAAGGCAACAGAGAAAGAAAGAGGAAAAAGTAAGGAGAAGAGGGGAAGAACAAGGGAGAAGCTAGGATTTCCAGAAAATTGAAGAGGTAAGGGGGAGAATCCTTATTATTATGGGTTAGTATAATTGGGTAAATGGGTAGAAATATGTTTAGGTTGAAATCCCTAATTTTTATGGTTTTGGAATTGTTAGGTTTTGATGAGTAATCTTTGATTTGTGATGATTAATTTCGTTTGGAATGGATATATGGATGAAATTGAGGGATAGATTGAGAAACCACTTAGCTTATTAAATTTCATTACAGTAATGGTAACGTTAAGAAAAATTTTGTGTTCGTGTTAACGGGTTAACCAAAATGTGTTAACGGGTTACTTGCTGAAAATCTGCCTAGGAATTGAATTATGTTTTCGTGTTAACGAGTTAACCAAAATGTGTTAACGGGTTACTTGCTGAAAATCTGCCTAGGAATTGAATTATGTTTTCGTGTTAACGGGTTAACCAAAATGTGTTAACCGGTTACATGCTGAAAAATCTGCCCAGGAATTGAATTCTTTTTCGGGTTAACGGGTTACCCTAAAAGCGTTAACCGGTTACCACTGTTGAAAAAGGGAAAATTTGAGGATTTTAAATGCTGTCACCATTTTGAAATAAAATCTAAGTGTGTGTATTTGATAATTAGCCTATATTTGTGAATAGTATATATGTTATGAATGTGTATACGTACCATTGGTGGATAATTCATAGAGTTGAATTATGGTTATATGTGGGATGTTAAGATGGTAGAGATGATCTTAATTGCATATATTGTTAGTATTTGTACATTCATTCATGGCATAGTCGGCTTTATGGTGGAAGCGGTGAAACTGTGGGTTCACATGGTAGTAGACGTTGATCCTTAAATGGAAATAGACGTAGGAGACGTTGATCCTTAAATGGAAATAGACGTAGCAGACGTTGATCCTTAAATGGAAATAGATGTAGTAGACGTTGATCCTTAAATGGAAATAGACGTAGTAGACGTTGATCCTTAAATGGAAATAGACGTAGCAGACGTTGATCCTTAAATGGAAATAGACGTAGTAGAGTTGATCCTTAAATGGAAATAGGCGTAGCAGACGTTGATCCTTAAATGGAAATAGACGTAGTAGACGTTGATCCTTAAATGGAAATAGACGTAGTAGACGTTGATCCTTAAATGGAAATAGGCGTAGCAGACGTTGGTCCTTAAATAGAAATAGGCGTAGCAGACGTTGATCCTTAAATGGAAATAGGCGTAGCAGACGTTGATCCTTAAATGGAAATAGACGTAGTGGCTTTGATCTTGTCCGGATCGGAAGCGTGGCTTGGATTCTAGATATTGAATCGGAAAGCGGTGAAACATTGGGTTCATATTGCGGTACCACATGCATAGAGTCACATGTCTTGCATTGAGTCACATTAGAGTTATGTGATAATTGAATATATGCATTGATGTGATTGTTATGTGTGTATGATATATGGTAATTGAATTTGGTGATGTTTGGATACATAACTTGGTAAAATATGTGATTATGTGATAATTATGGTTATGTGTATATTTGGGAATATGGCATTGGATTTTAATGTTATACTCCTTGAGTTTTGATGTATGCTTGAAACATGTGAAATAAATATTGGTTAGTATTATTTACATGGTTATACAAGGTGTGATGAATTCCTTTAATTGTTGATTTAATCATTGTGCTTTATTATACTTCTTCATAATGATTCGAATTCTCACCCTTCTGTTTGAATATTGCCTTTACATGGGCATCATGCAGATACTCAAGAGTAGTATTGTTGAAGTAAGTGGAAGGTAGCTCACTCGAGAGTTAGCCGAAGAGTTTCTGTGTTTGGTTTAGAGACTAGGTAGTGAGTCAATGCTCTGGTCATGTAACACTGGGTAGATTAGTAGTATTGAACTCATATCTTATTTGGACATGTATTATGTTATTACTGGTGAATATGTTTAATTGCAATTTGCTGTTTGAGAGACCATAATGCCAAATAGCCTGGATATGGTTTTATTCTATCTTGAGGAGATTATTGAGAGATGATCATGGTATGGGACATGAATCATTTTATGAAATACATGAGTATACATTATTTTCCGCTGCGAACGCATATTCTTGTATATTCATGATATTTGAAAGGTGTTATTTTAAATGACCGGGTGTATTGTACATTAATGATGAATGATGTTGGTTTTTGAAAGCTTTTAGTTTTTGAAAACGTCGATGTGACGCCCTTTTGTTTATATGCGTGTTTATTCACTCTGATTATATGTTAAGTATTTTGGGGTATAAAAAGGGGTGTTACATGCATCACATTGCCAAATTTAGCAATTTTTCAAGTGTGCAAATATCAGTCCCAATTGCTATAAATACAGGCCCTTGGAGCTCAATTCAAAGACACCTTGCACGCCAGCTTTGCCCCCCAATTGAAACCCTCATAATTCAAAGGAAAACCTGAGAATTTTCAACTTGAAAATTGAGTTTGAATCTCACTGTTTGGAGATTCAGAAACTCCAGGATCCAAAGCTTTGTACCATTGCTAAACCTCTCCTACAAGCTTCTCAAGTGTGATCAGATCAAGGTTGAAGCAAGCAAGATCCATTTCTACACAGCATTGAAGGTAAATTTCAGAAAACTTGTTCTCTTCGATTCTCACTCAATTCTCATCAATTCTCTTGAATCTTTGGTTGTCTGAAGTCCTACCAGTGTAGGCAAGAAGATTGAGTTGCTTTGAGGTCAAATCGAAGCAACTCATTTATCACACCTCAAAATTCAACTCCTCATATCTTTTTATATATTTGGAGTTAGTTGAAATTGAGGTCAGATTCGTGCTCTAAGCCATTTTTTTCTTTCAGATCATGTCCTCCTTTTTCATTTTTTTGATGGTGATGAGTGAACCGGTCTGGTGGACCTCGCCTGAGAAGGTGACCGGAGGTCCAGCGCCGGTGGTGTGTTGGACAAGTTCTGAGCCATTGATCTCTTTTAAAATGTTTTAATCTCATGCGTTGCTTCTGAATACCAAGCCTATGTCGCGTTGATTGCAGTGCATCATGGAACGCGCGTTTGTGTCCACTTGATCTGCCACATCAATTAATGAGGGAGATCAAGTGGCTCACGTTTTTTTGATTTTTTTATTTTTGTTTTAATTCATTTGATTTTCATTAATTTATATTAATTTAAATATTGATCCAAAAAATATGAGAATTTCACCCAAAAAAATTAAATAAATTCCTCTTTCATATTCTGAATTAAAATTATTTTTTGGATCATTATTAATATTTTTCATGATTTAATTGATTTTGTGATTATTTGTAATTGTTTAAAAATACTTTTAAATCTTTAAAAATTCTGAAATTTTTTCTCCAAGGTCCTTTGACCTTGTTTGACCTATGATAAATCTCATGGCCATTTCTTTGGTGTTTTGATGAGGTTTTAGGAATTTGACAAACCATATTTTATTTAAATGCATTACTTTAGTATTTTTAAATTGAATAAATGCCAAATAATTGTGTTGACCTCTTGTGATGGTTTGTGTAAGTTTGACTTGTGTTGTTGGGCCTTGGTCAAGGTTGATTTGATTTTGCTAAGTTAATATCATTGGATTTAGGGGATTGATGGAATGTACATTCCATCTCCCAAAATGAATGAATGATATTAATTTGGTAAAAGTCCTCCTTTGATCAATTTGAGTTTTGATTCATTCCCCTCCCTCTTCATCTAATTCCCATTCTTTATGCATCCATTTAATTTGGTCTATGATGTCTCTAAGTCCTAAAGCTAGTTGATTGAAAAATCAACATGAGTATGGATGAGATTATGCCACCCCTTTTTCATATTCTTTTTGTGTGTGGTATGTTTCATGAGCATAGTCCATTAAACTATGTCTCTAACATGCATTAACACCAAAATACTATTGTCCGGCCTCAAATAGTTGTGACTTCTACATAAGTCCAATTACGATTGCTTAACATAGCGCTAAATTTTTGACACAAAAGGCATAGCATTCTAGTTTGTGAGATTGTAAGTCTCCCCTCTTTCATGGTATTATGTGGAAACTTGGCCTTTTTTCCTTCCTTTGGAAGATGTCTTGGCTCAAGGATCCATGCTTGTGATACGTGGGTTGAGTGTTCTCCAAAGAATGACTTAAAACAAAAAGCAAAAACAAAACAATACTAACTTCTAACTTATTAACAACTAACATTTAATTTCAAGTCCTTTATTTTAATGCACTTTAATTTTTAAGTTCTTTTCATTTGCCATTATTCATACCATTTGGACCATATTGTGTGATATATCTTGTTTGTGTATATTTTGTTTGTTTGTATGGTCTTTGACCATCAATGTACATAATAACAACAAAAACCCTAAAAAACTTTTGTGTGGACTGTTGACTTGATCTTGAACAATTGGACTTAGAATTTAGGTAACATTCCTATGCTAAAGGACTTGGCCAATGCCAATCTTCATGTAACCAAGTGCTTGCAATTTAAAACTTCATCTGATACATCATTGAAGATCCCTTTGAGTTCATCTATAACATGATCATTGTGAAGCTGTTATTTCAAACCTGTGACTTGTGGAATTCATCTGTTGCATGAGCAAATTTGAAAGAGATCATGGAGTGGCGAAGATGTATGGGGTTATATTTATTTGATGCCTTGTTCTTCAAGATAATATTGTATGCATTGTTTGTGGCTTGATTCTAATGTCCAAGGGAATTTGGGATTTCTATAAGACATTCTTGTCTATTGGATTGCTACCCATTGGTCAGATCTTTTCAACTCTTAACTTTTAATTTTGTGCATGGGATTAGTCTCTTCATCTCCTCACCACTTCTTTAATTTCAAAATCTCCCCCTCCTTTTTTTTAAATATCTTTGTGTGACCTAGTTTTGTTCTAAACTTTGACCACTTTGCAAACTATAAACTTTGGCCTTATGCCATTGCATTTTCAAACTTCTTTTCTTAATCAAACTTGTAAATAAACTTAACTATACTTGACTTAAAATTTTCAAAAAGCCAAAAAGAACTAACTCATTCAAACCATTTTTAGGCCTTTATGCCTTTCAAACTTAATTTTTGTTAAAAGCAATGCATCCACTTTGAATTTTGTATCACGGACTACGAGGTTTTGATCCCTCATTTTTATGTTGGTACGTAGGCACAAGTCCGAAGATCTTGTAAAACACAAAAATATAATCAATGAATTATTTTCTCATCCCCCCATTCTATTTGTTTGTAAACATCACTTTGTACAAAATACATATGCATACAAAAAAAGGGCTCCCTAGGAGTACCTAGGACACTTTGGGTGATAACACCTTCCCTCTATGTAACCAACCCCCTTACCTGTAATCTCTGTCATTTTATTAGTTTTGATTTGAAAACTTCTTACTTTTGGGTTTTGTTCGTACTTTTTCCCTTTTCCCTTGGAAACAATAAAAGCACGGTGGTGACTCTTGTTATTTGATGTCTTGCTTATCCATAACTTTATGATCATGAATTTACCGCTACAGAAATTAAGTGACGACTGTGCTGGGAAGTAGTCTCCAGTGGGTTTAGCCTACTTTTTTGTGTGTATATAATTGTGTATTTGATGTATGTATATTTGTTTGTGTGATATAATCTGCTTGTTATGCTTGGTGATCTCTGAGTGGTGAGATAAGTTCTAACCCGAACTTGAGTGCAATTAAGATATGAGGATGGTATAGTCATGTTCGACTTGTGTGGAGTAGTCCTTAACAAGTTGGCTTGAGATCCATCTGCTCAGTGGAGACTCTTTTGGATTTGAAAATGTCACACAAGTATTTGTGGTTAGGCATTACTATCTCTAATTTGGGTCCGAGAAGTTGAGGACCTTAGAACATTTACCCCCTCCTGGCCTATTTAGGACGTAATGCGGAGACTGTTCAAGTGTAGACTTGATAACAGTTATTATGCGATACTACCCTCAAACGTGTTTCTCTTGAGAATATTATGGGTCGATGAGTCAGTCATCTTAACTTGTAATATCCGATAGATGGAATTAAGACTCTGGGAAATTTTTAGAACATGATCTACATGTTTTTATCCTTAGTTCACTCCTTTGGGATGGTTCTTACCCAGACTCCATGCTCGTGACTCACAATAAACCCTTGATTCTTGGTTGATCCAATCAAGTCTTGTCAATATCAATGGAACTTGGGTGTTGATAAGGTGAAAATCATAATCCACCAAAATGGATGATTGATCTTGACAATGACTTGATTCATCCCTTGACCTTTGTTTACCTTGTGTGTGATCCCTTATTTGTGATTGTTGCATTCATGCATTCATGCGCATCATAACATTCATCACACGAAAATTTCAAGGAACTGAGGTATTATTTGCAAATATTTTCAGACCATGGAGTGCGGACGAAGGAACACTAAGAAGTACAGTTTCATATGTCCCGACTTGAAAGAGTTAAGGAAGCTAGCATCTTTTGTATTAGATCCCTTGGACTTCAAACAACGCCATGAGAGGCTTCTATCTATCTTGTATGTTGATGTAGTTCAAGGACTCTTGCGTATGTTAGTGCAGTTCTATGATCCTCTCTACTGTTACTTCACTTTTCCAGATTATCAGCTTGTGCCTACGTTGGAGGAGTATGCCCATCTCTTGGGGATACCCATTTCTAGTAGAGTGCCTTTTAGTGGATTGGAAGAGATTCCCAGATCTCATCTTATTGCTGAAGCTCTTCACTTGAAGAAGTCTGAGATAGAGGCTCATTGGGTGAAGAAAGGAGGATTGTTTGGGTTGCCATCTGATTTCCTCATCAAGGAAGCTACTGCTTTTGCTCAAGCCGGTAGTGTGGATGCTTTTGAAGCTATCTTTGTGTTGCTTATCTATGGATTAGCTTTGTTCCCTAACATTGACAGTTTGGAGATTAATGATTATTGTGGTGAATTCTCTAATGTACCTCTCATTGGTACACAAGGAGGAATCAACTACAACCCTGCCTTGGCTCGTCGTCAACTTGGGTCCCCCTCGAGAGACAACCCTAATAACACTTTGTTAGAAGGTCTTTTATATCAAGAGGGTAAAGATCCCCAACATTTGAAGTAGAAGATTATGCATGCTTGGAATAATGTGCATAGGTAAGGAAGATCCGAGCTTGGTCCGCGTAATTGTGTAGCTTTGGAAGCCTATACTCTTTGGGTGAAGAAGAGAGCTTTGGAGTTGAAAATGCCTTATCCTTGTGAGAGACCTATATCTATGGTTGTGGTTGAGCCATTAACTCTCCCTAACCAAGATGTAGAGGAGTTAGAAGACGTGCTCGCCAAGATGAAGCAAGAGAAGGATATGTGGGAAGAGCGTTTCCATGCTTTGAGCAAAAATCATGAAGAGTTGCAATTGGAGTCTAAGGACAAAGATGCACTTATTGAGCTACTTGAAGACTGAGTGACAAAGAAACAGAGAGACCCGGAGGTTTCATCTTCTAGCATGCCTCAGTCTTCCGTTGCTTGGAAGAAGATTGTTGATCAGCTTGTCCTCGAGAAGACTCAGATGAAGGCTTCTTTTGAGACAAAGATTCGACGCATTCGAAGGAAGTACGTGCCTTCAGCCAGATCTTCTAACATCATTGTTAGGGATCCTTAGGATGACTAGTCTCCTTTTCTCTTGTATTTTTCATTTGGTTTCTGAAATTGTACTCAGTGTAATCCTTCCAATTATATAAATAAAAAGAGATTTTTGTGGTCATATCAAATTGTTGCAATTGTTGTAAAGTACATATATATATATATATATATATATATATATATATATATATATATATATATATATATATATATATATATATATATATATATATATATATATATATATATATATATATATATATATATATATATATATATATATATATATATATATATATATATATATATATATATATGTGTGTGTGTGTGTAAATAATATAGTAATTTCCTTGGAAATAAAAAAAATAAACAAGCATTGCATTCCATGCATCATTTGCATAAGTAGGTTTCTCTTTCGCCAGATGTCTCATTAGTGTTTCTTTTGTGCTTCAACCAAGCTGACTCATCGGTACAACACTTGCGCCAATCATCTGAGAATCATGGAACATCTTGAGCAAGAGAATAGAGAGTTGAAGGACGAGATCGCTCGACTGACTGCCATGATGGAGTCAGTGTTGGCTGCTCAGAGTCAATCTTCTCCAACGCCCGCAACTCCTCCTCCTCAGAGGACTGTTATTTCAGAGATGGCTACCTCTACCATGCATGCTGCTACCGCTCACTTTGCGCCTGCTATGCCTGCCGGATTCCCGTGGGGAATGCCGCTGAACTTCGTGCCTGAAGGCTTTGCGCCTACTATTGCTTCCATGCTGGTATCTAGCCCGGTCATGTCTGTGCCACCTCCCGTTGTGCATACCTTACTTCGTGTGGAGGGCACCATTTATCATTCTGAGCCGTCTGAGGGTTCGGATGTTTATGACAAAATGGAAGAGATGAAGGATCAATTTCTTGAGTTGCGCAAGGAATTGAAGATGTTGAGAGGTAAGGATTTGTTTGGGAAGAATGCTGATGAGTTATGTCTAGTTCCGAATGTGAAGATTCCGGTGAAATTCAAAGTGCCTGACTTTGAAAAATACAAAGGGAACACATGTCCGCTCAGTCATCTAGTGATGTATTCCCACAAGATGTCTACCCAAACTGACAATGATCAATTGTTTATACACTACTTCCAAGACAATTTGACCGGTGCTGCGCTCCGTTGGTATATGGGGATGGACAGTGCAAGCATTCAGACTTTCAATTACTTGGGAGAAGCTTTTGTCAAGCAGTATAAGTACAACATGGATATGGCGCCTGATAGACACCAGTTGAGATCTATGTCTTAGAAATATAAGGAGACATTAAAAGAGTACACACAGAGATTGAGAGAGTTGACTGCTCAGATCACTCCTCTCTTGGAGGAGAAAGAGATGAACAAAAATCTTTTTGAAGACCCCGAGTTCATTTTATTATGAACGTATAATTGCCAGTGCCCCTAGTGACTTTACCGAAATAGTAAACATGGGGATGAGGCTTGAAGAAGGTGTTCGCAAAGGAAGATTGTCGAAGGAGGAAGCATCATCGAGTAAGAGATATGGCAGTAGCTTTGGGAAGAAGAAAGATAGCGAAGCTAATGCAATTTCTAGTGGGAGGCAGAGGAGGCCTTAGATCAAAAGGAATCAACCATCCCGTCAACACCATCATCAAGTATCTTCAGTAATTCCAGTATTTTCAAATAGTCAATCAGTACCAATTCAACAACAACAACGTCAACAACAACAACCACAGCAACGCACAAACACATACAACGACAAAAATACGAACAATCATCATCAGTAAAACATTGAGAGGAAGAAGGCCTCTTTTGATCCGATTCCTATGACTTATGCAGAGTTGTACCCATCTTTGGTTCTCAAGAACCTACTCCAACCAAGAAACCCGCCACAAATTCCAGAACCACTTCCATGGTGGTACAAGCCTGAACTCCATTGTGCTTTTCACGAAGGAGCACCCGGACATGACATTGAGAATTGCTATCCGCTCAAGTATGAGGTTCAGAAGCTAGTAAAGAGTGGAAGGGTGTCCTTCGAGGACCGTGCGCCGAACGTGAAAGAAAATTTGTTGCCCGCTCATGGGAATTCTTCTGTTAATATGGTGGATGGTTGTCCTAGGGAGTTTAAAGTATTTGATATTCATTTCACCTGGAGGTCCTTGGTGATGATGCACAAGGACATTTGTATGGTGAGTGACTGTGAGCATGACCATGATGGTTGTGCTTTCTGTAGTGTCGACCCGAGAGGTTGTGAGGTTGTGAAAAGGGATATCCATCGGTTGATGGATGAAGGCATGATTCAAATTGTTCAATCACGTCATGTAGATGACGAGGTGAATGTCATAGTGCCCGTTTTCAAGAATCCAGAGAGAGTGGTGATTCAGTACGACAGCAGTAACAGTGACAGCATCAGCAACAGATCAGTATCGTCGTTGGTTATACGGTTAGCGGGTCCAGTCCCGTATGCATCCGATAAAGTTGTTCCGTATCAGTACAATACAACAATGATGAAGGATGGTCAAGAGATCCCGTTGCCTACGACCAACTCTGTAGTGAGCATTGCTGATGTTACCAAGGTGACCCGCAGTGGTCGTGTGTTTGCGCCTGAAATTCTGGCGTAGTCAGAATTCAGATGTTCTACTCCAAGTCATGACATCTGATCCAACATTGTAACTAATACAGCAAGACAGTTATACAAATTAAAACCCTGTACTAAAGCACGCTTTCACAGTTGTCACGACATCTGCTACTATATTACCCTAAAATGGAAGAACACCTAGTTCTGTCCTTCTAGTACAAAGACACAGCAGAGGTCAAACACCACACTTACTTCTGTTGTGTTTGCACAGTTATCAGCATGATATATCAATATTCATTTGAACATCACCTGTTACTGTATTCCAGTTTGCTGGCCTAGTACTCGTGTTTCCTAAACTAAAGGTCAAGCAAGTTAACCTAATTTCCACATATTAGGGAGCTAACAAATAGGCTATTTGTTAGGTTCATTAATTGTAGGTTAGTTGTTGTTTTCCTGGATTTTAGCTCAGTTGTTGGATTCCTAGAAAATAGCCTGAGAAAAATGCTGAAACAGAAAAACTAATTATCCTACAATTTAGCACAAGCTGTCAGGTGTGAATGTCACAACATTCAGGTTGATATCCAGAACATATACCTCATGCTGATTCTGTTCTGTTCCTGAAAATAGTCTGTGCTAACTTTGTTGTACTCTAAAAGACTAACCAGTCTCTACTTCAGTATTAGCCTACACGAACAACTGTCAAGACATCCAGTTTGACAGTTTCACTATGATCCTTTGGCCAGGTCTGTTATCCTCTTGAAGACCAGACTTAACTAAATACTGAACTGAGATCAACAGCCTATTATTCAGTATATGCTGACAATGATGAATGTCAAAACATTCTGATTGACATTCAAACAGAAGGCCATGTACCAGGTCTGTTGGTATCTTGATAAGCAGACTGAAATACCAGCTGAGTTATGGCAGAAGGATTATAACATGCAGAAGGAAAACAAACACAGAAAATTGTTTACCCAGTTCGGTCCAACATGACCTACGTCTGGGGGCTACCAAGCCAGGAAGAAGATCCACTATCAGCAGTATTAATTCAGAGTTAAACTCCCTCATTTACAACTCTTCACTTAATCCCTACCCAATGCAATCTATACCTAGGAACTCCTAGATAGAAACCTCCAGTTTCCATTCCTATCACTACAAATACAATGTAATGTTAAAACAACTTGAACCTGCTTCACAGCTTCGTTCAAGACCATAACACTCTTGCCTACAGGCTTTGAGTTACAAATACTCTCAGCTTTGAACACTGCGAAACACATGGTAACCTTCCCATAGGTTGGGAGGTTTACCTCACACACACCCCTAAATTTTCATTCTATGAGGCTTACAAAAACTAGGTTACAATATGCTATTTATAACCTAATCACCCAACCGGATTTGGGCCTTCAGAAATCGCAGCAAACTTCTTCTTTGCTGTTACAAAATCAGCAGAAAACTTCTGCTACAAATAAGGTCTTCAAGATTTTTGTTCCTAAAATCTCTCCATATATATCTCCATATTTAGAGCCTATATATTCTGATTGAGTCTTTAAGACCTCCACATGGAAGTTAGGATATTCACCAAATATCCTCACTAATCCCAGAATATATACTGAATTAATTAATTCAGTTTTCTACACATATGCGATGTCATAGGCATGATGTCGTGACATCGTACATGACATGTTGGTCAAGATGTTGAACTTCTTCAACCCAACATATTAAAACAACAGAGATGATTACATTATTTGTTTTACAAAATTAATGCCAATCCTAAGGTATTAACAATCTCCCCCTTTGGCAAATTTTAGCTAAAACAAATAAGCCTCTGTCATTATCTCCACCACCACAAACACCAAAGTTGGTGTACATGAGGAAGTTGAGGTACAAGAATCAGTTGCATCAGAACCCTTCCCCTCAACGGTAGAGCTTCCAGAAGAATATGTAATGCTGAGTACATAGATAATGTAACTCAGATCACAAGACACAACTGTCCTCTTAACTCAGATCACAAGACACAAGTGATATGCCCAGTTAGTGACTTCTGTGCCTGAAGCCAACTTCTGCTTGCTACCACATTTTACTTTCTTCTGGTACATTCTCAGGACTATATTTCTCTCCCCCTTTTTAGCTAAACATTTGTAAATGAGCCCCTCACAAAACCAGATCCAGACGCAGTTTGCCCAAACCTTAACATACCCCATGGTTTAGAGGGAATGGAGTGTTTCTTTTGTGAGAAGAAGAGGGCTATTACATCCTTTAAATAGTCCAGCCCGTGCTTAGGAATTAACGGTAGGAATAAATGCTTGGTCAAGATTCATTAATATTTGCTGAGAAACAGTTAGAGAATCACCAACAAAATCTCAGACTATCTTTGAATACCTTTTATAGCTCTTGACTGTTTCTTTTCCAAAACAACAGTTCCAGTGCATGGAGACTATTCCCTATATGCAGTCAGACACGTTGCACGTGATGTCTTAACATTCAACGTGGCTTTTGCCTGCATTCTTCAAGTATTCTTCCTATCAACATTTCCTAAGACCACTTTCGTACCTCCAGTAGAAACTTGACATCTGGCATCACTAAAGCCAAAATCACAAACACCAGTAGATGGTTACTCCCCCTGTACCACACAACTGTAACAATCAGGCTTATTCTAATTTATCATAATTAGACATACCGCATCCATATTTCCTCATGACTTTAAGATTCAGAAGGAAATAACAGCATTGTCCAAGGTAATGTCATGACATCCGGTCAGACATTCTTCTGCTCACTCAGCCTTGACACACACCACATCATCCCAATAACTAACAAGGTGCCATACCTTGTTATCTGAGAACTCATAGACCACAAGCTTGATGATTACTTATAGCGCAAAGACAGAACTCCCCCTGTCATGAACAACCAACTCTCCTCTTGAAACTTGGAGATCACACATGAACATATCCAACACCCCAAAGTTGGACCTTCACATACTTCCTGATTCAAAGAGAACCCAGACCACTTGATGTATGGAAAACATAAGACGCATCTTCATGTCTTCAAGAGCACACCCTCTGTTCAACCCTCTTGGCTGAACACATCCAAACTCTGTGTCAATCTCTCTTCTAACCAGAACAGAAAAACCACTTCACACAATGTTCTAACATTAGTTAGGACATCCTTCACAACATGACAAAGAACACCATCTGATAATCTTCAGATATCACTGAGTCACCAGTTTGATCCAAAATAAACCAGACACAAATTGGGACATATACATTCTCATCCCATTACACGAGATAATCTTCCATAGATAGCTCAGAACTCCTACCACAAGCTCCAAGAGATGAATAGAAGACACCTCCTTTTGTCTTCAACTTACTACTTTTCTGCTCAAAAGTAATTTGTCTCAGACTTTCCTCAAGAATAATCAGCTGCCATATGTTGATTATCTTGATTCTTCGAACTCACTTCTGAGATAGACCAACAACCACTGGTTGATTACCTCCTTCATGAATCCTCATATGAAAAAGTCAAATGCCACTTTTTGACCTCTCCAAGTTTATCAGACTTCTCCCAAAGATATTCTGACCTTCCAAGTGAGACTTGAACTTCAAGCTACATGTTAAACAAAACTTAGATTCTCTAAGACATGAACATGTAACATCTTCTCCATCCAGCAACTCCAAAGAACTGCAATGAGAACGATCCTTTTGAAGTACCCAATCTACAACTCTGTAGACCCTTCTATCTTAAGTTGATGTGCCACTTCACTAACTAAGATTCTGATGTTGAACCAAATGTCACAACATTGTGTTTTAACATTTAGCTGTTGAATTCAGCTCCTTCTTCTGCCACTTGAAAGAACTTCCTCCCTACACAGAACAAGAGTTCAATGCTCTCATAGACTTGATTGTGGAACCAAGTTTGAGTAAACAACCTCCATCCTGCAGGTTTGCAGTTAAGTCATCCAAGCTCACACCTTGATGAATCCCTGCTTCTTCTCCAAAGACATCAGACACTCTGATGCATGAGTCTTCAGAAGGACCAGTTAGAGACTACCCCTTCAGCTATACCAAGGATTCCACTTCCTAAAGCAAAGTTGTTTCCATGATGTTAAGAATGTTGCCACTTGTTCTTAACTCCACAGTGTGCATTAGCCAATGCAATTCCTTACTTAGATCAGAGATAACCTGATCCAAGTAACCACCATCAAGACTATGATGTCTTCTTCTTCTTGTACACACCAAGGCTGAACATGTTTCTCGCCAGGAAACCTTTTCAGAGATCATATGCTTTTGCTGCCACCAAAGAGATAGATCATAAACCAATGTACTATCCTTCCTGTGATTCTGCACAGGGTCTTGAAGAAGAGATGTTCCAACATCATTAGGAACATCAATTGTCTTGAGATCCAAGGATAATCAATTAAATACTTGAACTTGGCACAAGTAGACATTGATCTTAAATCCCTTCCCAATTATCCTTTCAGATACTTCACCACAAGAATACTTTGAAAATACTCTTCTTGTGTCAACATCTTTTACTTGCAAGCACCTCAATAGATTTGAGAATCTTTCCAGATTAGATTCACCCTTAGGAAAGAGAGAGATGAATCCTTCCTTGCAAATGTGTCACACAACAACCAGAACCTATGTGACACAGGTCAACAGCTAACCAGACCCTAGGCTGACCAAACGTGAGGAGGTTAACTAAAAATCCCCCTCAAATTAACAATCATGGAAACTCCACACCAATATCCATGCATTGTACACTAATGTCTCAACATGACATACACCATCCCTACCAGTGGCAACTAACTTTATGAGTTATACCTATACATACTTCAATCACACCAATCAGACTCCAGCTGACCATAAGTACTAGTGACAACAAAACAACACCAGTTAATAGTAGATATGCATTGCCAGAGCATACTACCTCAACCAACCACTGAATCTTCATATTCTCACTCCTTGAAAGAACTGCCACTTCTGAGCGTGGTGTTTGAATAACAAGATTCATGGTCCCAATCCCCTTAAATGAAATAGCAGTCAGGTTACCCCATTATTGACTTCTAACATCCAGGGGACTTGTCTTCCAACACAGCATAGTACTTCAGGGAACAACTATCCAACCCTGATCAATCTATAGGAATAAGGCACACAGCAGGGATTGCACAATGTCACATCTCAACCAGCTCCACTTCTAGAGATCAGACTTCTAAAAGTGACCTTCTTGAGCACACACACAGTTGACCCTACCCTTGTCAACTTAGCACACACAGGTGTCTCCTCTTCCAGGTCAGGAGTAGGTTCCAACCAAGAGTATCTCTGTGTTTGACGCCTAAAAACATCTGCTCTTCAACCAGTGGGTGCATACTTGTTGAACAACATGTTCTAACATCACATAGAACATTAGTTCCACCTGCTTGGAACAAACCCTCCTTGACAGTCTTCAAGGTCTTCATATGCACTACCCAAAAAGGAGTAAAAGAATCAGTGATCAGGTGATTCTTACCATGATGAGTGGACTTGAGGAGACTCAAGTATCTTTGACATCTTCAGTAGATTATGATGAAATCTTGAATACAGCAGCCTTTCATCCACATGAGGGGAAACTACATCAGAGTTTGAGTTTTGCCAGGTATTATGCAGCGGAAATCATAATACAACTCAACCTATGAACACGCACTTCACCAGATCAGCCTCCAAGAACATACTGAGTTTGAATATGATTCAATACTAGTACAGTTGTCCCACACAAAGGCCAATTGCCAAGCTCCAGAGACAGGTACACACAGTTCCTGTCACGAATAGTCCATCCACCTACTTCAAGGGACCATTCAGGTAAATCACAGAACCTTCCACAGGTTCCAACATCAGTACTAGCATAACTCCTTGCAAGAAACCAGAAAGTATCACCCATGGATCTCATCCAGAAACAGAACAGGATGCCTGCTCTGATACCAATTAAAATTCTGGCGTAGTCAGAATTCAGATGTTCTACTCCAAGTCATGACATCTGATCCAACATTGTAACTAATACAGTAAGACAGTTATACAAATTAAAACCCTGTACTAAAGCACGCTTTCACAGTTGTCACGACATCTGCTACTATATTACCCTAGAATGGAAGAACACCTAGTTCTGTCCTTCTGGTACAAAGACACAGCAGAGGTCAAACACCACACTTACTTCTGTTGTGTTTGCACAGTTATCAGCATGATATATCAATATTGATTTGAACATCACCTGTTACTATATTCCAGTTT
Source organism: Lathyrus oleraceus (assembly GCF_024323335.1). Classification (NCBI taxonomy): domain Eukaryota; kingdom Viridiplantae; phylum Streptophyta; class Magnoliopsida; order Fabales; family Fabaceae; genus Lathyrus; species Lathyrus oleraceus. The sequence continues at coordinate 201,257,802 of NC_066583.1, forward strand.
GCTGGCCTAGTACTCGTGTTTCCTAAACTAAAGGTCAAGCAAGTTAACCTAATTTCCACATATTAGGGAGCTAACAAATAGGCTATTTGTTAGGTTCATTAATTGTAGGTTAGTTGTTGTTTTCCTGGATTTTAGCTCAACTGTTGGATTCCTAGAAAATAGCCTGAGAAAAATGCTGAAACAGAAAAACTAATTATCCTACAATTTAGCACAAGCTGTCAGGTGTGAATGTCACAACATTCAGGTTGACATCCAGAACATATACCTCATGCTGATTCTGTTCTGTTCTTGAAAACAGACTGTGCTAACTTTGTTGTACTGTAAAAGACTAACCAGTCTCTACTTCAGTATCAGCCTACACGAACAACTGTCAAGACATCCAGTTTGACAGTTTCACTATGATCCTTTGGCCAGGCTTGTTATCCTCTTGAAGACCAGACTTAACTAAATACTGAACTGAGATCAACAGCCTATTATTCAGTATATGCTGACAATGATGAATGTCAAAACATTCTGATTGACATTCAAACAGAAGGCCATGTACCAGGTCTGTTGGTATCTTGATAAGCAGACTGAAATACCAGCTGAGTTATGGCAGAAGGATTATAACATGCAGAAGGAAAACAAACACAGAAAATTGTTTACCCAGTTCGGTCCAACATGACCTACGTCTGGGGGCTACCAAGCCAGGAAGAAGATCCACTATCAGCAGTATTAATTCAGAGTTAAACTCCCTCGTTTACAACTCTTCACTTAATCCCTACCCAATGCAATCTATACCTAGGAACTCCTAGATAGAAACCTCCAGTTTCCATTCCTATCACTACAAATACAATGTAATGTTAAAACAACTTGAACCTGCTTCACAGCTTCGTTCAAGACCATAACACTCTTGCCTACAGGCTTTGAGTTACAAATACTCTCAGCTTTGAACACTGCGAAACACATGGTAACCTTCCCACAGGTTGGGAGGTTTACCTCACACACACCCCTAAATTTTCATTCTATGAGGCTTACAAAAACTAGGTTACAATATGCTATTTATAACCTAATCACCCAACTGGATTTGGGCCTTCAGAAATCGCAGCAAACTTCTTCTTTGCTGTTACAAAATCAGCAGAAAACTTCTGCTACAAATAAGGTCTTCAAGATTTTAGTTCCTAAAATCTCTCCATATATATCTCCATATTTAGAGCCTATATATTCTAATTGAGTCTTTAAGACCTCCACATGGAAGTTAGGATATTCACCAAATATCCTCACTAATCCCAGAATATATACTGAATTAATTAATTCAGTTTTCTACACATATGCGATGTCACAGGCATGATGTCGTGACATCGTACATGACATGTTGGTCCAGATGTTGAACTTCTTCAACCCGACATATTAAAACAACAGAGATGATTACATTATTTGTTTTACAAAATTAATGCCAATCCTAAGGTATTAACAGGGCCGGTGTTCCCAAAAGATAAAGAAGATCCAGCTGTCAGTAAGGAAGTGGAAATGCCTGTTGTAGATCCGGTTAGTGCTTCAAAGGGTAAGTCTGTTGAATCCAGCAATTTGAAGGCTAATGATGATGATGAGGTACTTCGTCTGATCAAGAAGAGTGAGTTCAATATGGTGGAGCAGTTGCTCCAAACCCCCTCAAAGATTTCAGTAATGTCTCTGCTAATGAATTCAAAAGCGCATAGAGAAGCACTGTAAAGATTTCTTGAGTAAGCATTTGTGGAACATGATGTTACGGTGGATCAGTTCGATCATATTGTGGCTAACATCACTTCCTGCAATAACCTCATTTTCTGTGATGAAGAACTCCCTGAGATGGGTAGAAATCATAACCTGGCTTTGCATATCTCTATGAATTGCAAAGATGATGCTTTATCCAATGTGCTTGTTGACATAGGATCTTCGTTGAATATGCTGCCGAAGTCAACTCTTTCAAAGCTATCATATCAAGGAGCGCCCATGAGGTATAGTGGTGTAATCGTCAAAGCTTTTGACGGTTCACGCAAAACAGTTATTGGTGAAGTGGACCTTCCAGTGAAGATAGGTCCGAGTGATTTTCATATTACATTCCAAGTAATGGATATCCACCCGGCCTACAGTTGTCTGTTGGGAAGGCCATGGATTCATGAGGCGGGAGCTGTTACCTCTACATTGCATCAGAAGCTCAAATTTATGAAGAATGGAAAGCTTGTCATTGTTGGTGGGGAGAAAGCGTTGCTGGTTAGCCACTTGTCATCTTTATCTTACGTTGAAGCTGAGGATGAGGTTGGGACTCCGTTCCTGCCTTATCTATTGCTGCTGAAAAGAGAGTTGGGGCACATATGTCCTCATTGAAAGATGCAAGGAAGATTGTTAAAAAAGGCAATGTTGACCAGTGGGGGCGTATGGTAGAGGTCTCCGACAACAAGGGCAGAGCCGACCTAGGTTTTCAGCAAGGTTCATCAACTGCAAGGTCTGAGGATATGCAACTTAGCTTCCGTAGCATAGGGTTCATTCATGGCAATGAACAACACTTAGCTGTTGTGCTAAAGGATGACAAAGAGGAAGACTGCACCAATTTTGTGACGCATGGAAAGGCTTGCAACAATTGGATTGCTGTTGATATTCTTGTTATTTTGCATCAATCTAAGTAATTTCTTTTATATGTTTTTAAAAAAATCCTTCTCCTATGCCTAAGGGAGAAGTGAACATTGTTTGGGCATTTTGAAATTGATCATTAATAAAATTAATTCTATTCATCCACATCTATGATATTTTGTTTTTACTTTTTGCTTTATTCTGTCAATGGTAATCACAAAAAACATAAATAAACAATATAATTGTCCATCTGCATAATATTTGGTCGCAAATTCACTTCTCTAAAATCAAAATATCAAATCATTATGCAGGTTAGTTTCTAACCCCATTGAATACAATAATCCTTCTCCTTCTCCAAATTTTGAATTCCATGTGTTTGAGGCCGAGGAGGAAAGTGATGAAGAAGTGAGTGATGAATTATCTCGTCTTCTTGAGCATGATGAAAATACCATTCTGTAAGACCCTAATTTTAACCCTAAGATCCCTCATGGCATCATGTTATTGCACAAGTGCATTGCCTTAAGGATCATAGCATGTTTGTCTCCTTAACCCTAGAGTTGGGACTTGTGTGAGTGGTTTGAGACCACCAAGCATGCTTGTATTGTATATTATTACTTTTCTTATTTTGATTACTAACCAAAAGCACAAAAATATGTCACTAACTCTTTTTGTTTTGAAGCGCAAGTGATCATGTGTTCCAATGCTCCTAGGAGGCTCTTAAGCCCAATGAAACGGTTGGATGAAGATGAGAAAAAGCATGACAATGGTCCACAAAGTTCCTAATCATCACATATGTCTCCCAAGTATCTCAATTTTCCAATTTGATCAAGACAACCCAAAGGGCTTGAGGTTTGTTTCCCAAGGAAACCCTAATTCAACTGTGTTTTGATTGTGCCTTGCCCATGAAGCAATCTCAACCTCTGATCAAATTTAATCAAGGGAAGTTATTTCATTCATCATTTTATGTATATATGATCCTATTTAAGGATCCTCAATCATTCATTCATTAAGATTGGAAGTTTGGCCTTGAAAAGTTGACCAGTCAAGTCATCTGACTAAGCTGAGCACCATTGAGATACAACTTTTTATGTGTTTGCCAAATGAAGATGACCCCAAGAGAAACAATTTTCTTAATAACCATATGAGCAACTTTCATGTTCATAAAAGATCCATTTGAAACTTGGAAAGTCATCATTCATTTCAAAACATTATAGGTCATTTTGACTGAAACCCTAATTTTGGGTCAACTTACCAAGGACATAACCTCCTTAATTTTTATGATTTTGAGGTGATACCAAATGAATTGGGAATATTGAGATATCTACTTCAATTTTTATGTTGGACAAAATTTCATAATCCTAAACGAAATACATGTGATAATACAAAACATTATAGGTAATATTGGACCTAATTCATTGAATTTGAAAAAATGCCCATAACTTTGTCATAGAAAATCCAAATGATGCACAATTTGAGTCTAAATTTATCATATTTAAAATATGTACAACTTTTATGTTGGAGGTTTTTCTATTTGAAGCTTGCATCATAAAAACAGAGGGGTTTGATTAGGCTTGCTTTTGGTGAAAGTTTTCAAATGTGACTTAAACATGTTTTGTACCTGAATTTTCACATCCAGTTTTCATCAATTTCCGAATTCCAAATGAATTTTTGTCCAACATAATTTTTGTTCCTTATTTCAAGGGCTTTCCAACAATTACTCACATTGCTCTTTTGGACTTACAATTTGTGAGTTTCGAAGACCTTTCCATTTAGGTGCATTTTGGTATTTCATGTTATAACTTGGTATGCAAGCTGATTCCATTTCATGTACATGTCCAAATCCTTTCCATATGAACTCGGCATGATTTTGCAGCCATCATTGGGCCTTCCACACGCCTGTACAGGCCCATGCATCCAGTTTCAATTTGCCATGCACATGAGAGAAGTGTGATCATTTAAGACTTTCAGCTATAAATAGAGCTTCCCTCTCATTCATTCATCAACCTTTTGGAGATCTGAATTGCTACAGCATTGAAACCATAGCCAGACCAAAGAAATTTTTCAGAAATTTTTCTCACTTTCGAGCTTGAAATTCAGCATCATTAGTTGATCTTCAAAGCTTAATTCCTTAGCCTTTCACTTCCACTGCATCCTAGAGCAAAGAGGAGCCAAGATCTTGATGGTTTCGTGGCCTAAAGTGATTCAATTCAGAGGTATACATTCAAACTTTTTGGATCTAGAACTCTCAATTCAATGTAGCATTCTTGTGTTTGTGTGGTTTTCTGAAGTCCTTACACTTGAGGCAAGCCTGTGATGCTTTCAATTTTCCATTTCATGAACTTTCTGTTTGAATACCGTGATCTTCTTCTTCACATTTCTCTCAATATAGGAAGAGTGAGGAAGATCCATGGATACAGTGATGATCTCCATCACACGAGCTTCATTTCCATGTCCTTATTTTCCATTTTTATTAATAAAAAAATCTCTGCAACTGGTGGCCGGAATTGGTTGTTCCACCGGAGAAGATGGTGATTTCCACCACCATCACCACGTGTTCTGGCCAGGACCATTGGATCTAGTTGCCACGATATAATCTCACACGTCCATTGTGTTTACTTCATTTAATGATTTGTGTGGCACGTTTGACTTGGATGCAGCGTGTTCTCCATGATCTGAGCCATTAATCCTTGCCACGTTAATTAATGAGCTTCATCATGTGGCTCTGGTTTTTTCCATTTATTCTATTTTCTTTTAATTTCAGTTAATTTATTTGATTTTCAAAAATTCATAAAATATTCATTTGAAGTCATAAAAATATGAGACCAATTCCAAAAAAAATCTTGAAAAATCTAGTTTCATATTTTGATTTTTAATTATTTTTGTGACTTCATTTGATATTTTTCATGGATTATTTAATTTTAATAGTTTTAATTCATTTTAAAATACTTTCTGACTTTTGAAAAATCCAAAAATATTTTCATAGCATCTATGGATCATGATAAGTCAATGAAAAATAGTCTCATCAATTTCTTATTTGATTTGAGATTTATTTGAGATTTTAATTCATATTGTGCTATTTTTAATTGTTTTTAATTACTTTCTGATTTCAAAAATTTGTGAGAAAATTAGTCAAAGCTTGTTTGACTATGTTGAACCTATAAGAATTTAATTGGACTTGTTGAAGTTGATTTGAATTGAATTTGAGGTTTGACCTTATTTGTTTTTTTTTTATTTGCATTTTATTTTAATTCAAAAAATACCAAAAAAATATTGTTGACTTGTTATCTTCATTTCTTTTCTATTTGGTATTGGTTGATGTGGATTTGATTCACATTTGATCAATTGGATTTGGTTGTGGTCTTTCTTCTCCCATCCCTTTCATCTTCATCCCTTTCTTTCCATCAATGGCCAATGAGTTATGGTTGGTCTTGACAAATGAGAGGTTTAACCTTCTTTGATCCAAACCAAACTCAACTTGATCCATGATCAAGTGAGTTGTTTTGTGTCCAAGATAGGTTGCTTCTTGGTTAAGCAAATAACCTAAAGTCAATACAAGGCCCTTCCCCTTTTGTTTTGGCATGGCAAGTTTATGGAGCTTGGCTTACTAGTCATGATCTCTAACTTGTGTTCTTTGCCTATATTTTTATTGACCGACCTCAGATAGGTGTGACTACTACATTAGTCCATTTACGATTGCTTAACATAACGCTACATTGTCTTATGACAAGCTAACATAACCTCCACTAATTACTAACTTTAATTTGAGCATTTAATTTCTTGCCATTTACTTTTAATGCCATTTATTTCTTGCTCATTATTCATATTGATTTTCCCTTTGCTCACTTGACCACATATTTTATGTTTATGTCATTTTTCTTTTGCTCATTTGAGCCTATTATTGTATATAAATATATTGCTATCTTGTGTTTGCTTTGTGTTTGTTTTGTGTGAATCAAATGCAAAAGGAGAAAGGACTTAGAATTAGGACTTACCTATGCTTAAAGGAGTTCAAGAGCAACTAGGCTTTATGCCTTTAGAATGCAAAATTTGTTGAAGAGCAACTAGGCCTCATGCCTTTAGAATGCTAAAATTCAAAGTTGACTTCAAAGGACTTCTCATCCAAACTTATTCTTTCTCCATTTCCCTTATTGTGTTGTGAACTTTTTGATGTTTGCTTTTGTGTGATAGGGATCCCACCTTGAGATTGTGAAAAGAGGACCATTGTCATGAGTAGCCAAGTTAAGAGACAAGCCAAATGGAGATCCTAGGAGCTTGAATTCAAATTATTGATTGCTTGTTTGTTTGCTAAGTCCAAAGGAAATGAGCATCTTGAGTCATCTCTATGACTTCAAGAAAAGGAACTTCAAGGGTTTATATTTCCTCTCTTATCTTTGTATGCTTTAGGACTAGCCCTTCTCTTCTTCTCTCCACTCTAACCAGGCCAAAAAAAAATTTCTTCAAACTTTGACTTTGTTTCAAACTAGAAACCTAGGCCTTAAGCCTTTGACTTTTAAAAACTATTTTCATAAATACTCATTGTGAATAAACTTTAATCCCCACTTTGACTTCATTTTTGTAAATAAATTAACTTGTAAATATAACTCATTTCAAGTTGTTTTGTGGTTCCAATGGACACTTGTTAAAACTTTTCAAAAACATCACTCATAAGTTTGAGTTATCATAGTGGTTGATGTAAATCTCACCTCATCCTTAGTGATTAGATTATAAGTCTTTCATGCTTATTATAGGGTTAACCCCTCACTAGCATGTTGAAGCCCTCCTCACATGGTGGATTGTTGGTTTAGGTTGAGTTTTCTCCCTTTGATAACAAAAGACCTTAAGGCTTTTGATCAAATCAACTCACCAACCTTTGAGATTTCTACCCCGAACTACGAGGTTTTGATCCTCCTTTGTGATGGTACGTTGGCAATGGATTCATCCATTCAAACTACAAAATTTGTAAATATAATCTATTCTTTTCTCATCCCCCAAATCTTTTGTACAAATATTTTCACAAATACCAACCTACAACGCATATTTGCAAAAAGGGTTCCCTTAGAGTACTAAGGATGTTTTGGGTGCGTAAAACCTTCCCATTTCATAACCAACCCCCTTACCTAGATCTCTGACATTTTTATTAGTTTTTTATTTGAAAAACTTCTTACCTTGGCTTTTGTTCGCTTTTTAGCCTTTCCTTTGGACAAATAAAAGTGCGGTGGAGACTCGAATTGTAAGTTGACTTTTGGTTTAGTCAATAAACCTAAAGGTAACGAAAACCCCGCTACAGAAAAATGGCGACTCTGCTGGGGAGTTATTTCTCTAGTGGGTTTAGCCTACTTTTTGCTTATGTGTGTTGTATGTTTATATTTATTTGTGACATATTTTTGTGCAAATTTGGGATGAATGTATTATTTGTAATGTATGAATTGCTTGATATATTAATTGCTTGTATGCTTGGTGGTTTCTTGTGAGATGAGTTCTACACCCGAACTCAAGTGCACTTATGATAGGAGAATGGCATAGTCTTGTTGACTTGTGTGGAGTTATTCCTTAACAAGTTAACTTGCAAGTCCATTCTCTTGTTGGAGGTCTTGTTGGGATCAATAATGTCACACGAGTAGTCGTGGTTAGGCATTACTCTTTCCAATATAAACCTTAGAAACCAAGGATCTTAGATACCTAGCCCATCTTGGCCTATTTTAGGATGTAGTGCGAAGGTCGTTCAAGTGTAAGACTTGAGGCGATTGTTACGCGATACTACACTCATAAGAGTCCCTCTTGAGAATATTTTTGGAAGACGAGTAGTCGTTTTATCCGATAATATCCGAAAGATGGGATGATGACTATGGGAACCTTTTTTAGAACATGATTGTCAGGTTTAACCATAGTACACTCCCTTTGGGTGGTTCTTAACCGAGACTCCATGCTCGTGACTCTCAACTAACCCTTGATTCGCGGTTGATCTATTCTCGTATATCCTTAATATCAATGGAACTTGGGTGTTGATAAGGTGTAAACCATAATCCACCAAAATGGATGATTGATATTGATGATGACTTGAGTCATCCCGTGACCTTTGTATGGTGTGACTTGCTTGATCCTTAAGTATGATTGTTGCATACATGCATTCATGCATTCATTCGCATTCATGTCATCAACAATAAAGATTTTACAAGGAACTTAAGAGGTCTATTTGCAAATTTTCAGACATGGATAAGCAAAGAAGGAATACAAAGAAGTACAGTTTCAGACAACCCGACTTGAAAGAGTTAAGGAGTTTGGCATCTTTTGTATTAGAGCCTTTGGAGTTCAAAGCTCGCCATGGGAAGCTTCTGTCTATTCTTTCTACTAAGGTGGATGAGGGTCTGATGAGTGTGTTGGTGCAGTTCTACGATCCTGTGTATCGGTGCTTCACTTTTTATGGATTTCCAGCTTTTTCCTACCCTAGAGGAGTATGCTTATCATGTGGGAATACATATTCTGGACCAGTTTCCGTTCAGTGGTTTGGAGAAGATTCCGTCTTCTCAAGAAATTGCTGACATGCTTCATGTGGATGTATCTGACATTGTTGCCTATATAACTACCAAAGGTGGAATTCAAGGTCTCCCATCTGATTTTCTGATTGCCAAAGCTACTTTGTGTTGGGAAGGCCATGAGTAAGGAGGCTTTTGAATCCATATTTATACTCCTCATCTATGGGCTAGTGTTATTTCCCAACATCGACAACTTTGTGGATGTGAATGCTATTAGGATTTTCTCTTCTCTTAATCACGTTCCGACTCTGTTGGGTGACACTTATTTCTCTTTGCACATGAGGAATGCAAAAGGTGGTGGTTCCATTGTGTGTTGTCTGCCTTTGTTGTACAAGTGGTTTATTTCCCACTCGCCTCAGACGTTTGCCTTCAAGGAGAATAAGGGATGTCTACGGTGGACCACGAGACTTATGTCTCTCACTAATGATGATATCTCTTGGTATAATCGTGTTTATGATGGTATTCAGATTATTGACTCTTGTGGTGAGTTTTCCAATGTACCTCTTCTTGGTACATGTGGTGGAATTAACTACAACCCTGTTTTGGCTCGTCGTTAGCTTGGGTTCCCCTTAAAGGATAAACCTAACAACATTTCATTGGAAGGCTTGTTCTTTCAAGAGGGTAAAGATCCCCAAAACTTGAAGGATAGGATGGTCCGCGCCTGGCGCAAAGTTCATAGGAAAGGGAGGAATGAGCTTGGTCCGAAGAATTGTATTGCTTTGGAACCTTACACCTCTTGGGTGAGGAAGAGAGCTCTTGAGTACCGCATGTCGTACGAGTATCCAAGACCTACCCCTGTGATTATGGTCGGGCCTTCAACCCTCCCTAATCAAGGAGTAGAGGAGTTGAGAGATGAAGACCGTTCGCGTGCTTGGGTTCGTGAGCGTGAGGAACTTCTCCAGCAGCTCAAAGATAAGGATACAATGATAGAGTTTCTAGAGCATCAGGTTATTGATGAGCCCGATGATGTGGTTACTTCTCTCCTTCCTCACTCATCTAGGTTTTGGAAGAGGAAGTATGATCAGCTCGCCAAGAAGAAGGCCGACATGGAAGTAGCTTATGAGAGAGAGGTGAAGAGGCTTCGTGCTACTTATCTTCCGATCTCGAAGGCTTTAGACGATTGCTTCTAGGTCTCCATAGGATGTTTATTCTCCTTTTCTCTTGTATTGTACTTGGTTACCAAAACTGTACTGCTTCTTTGGTGTAAAAAGTTTCCCAAATATTATTACTATGAGTATTCCATATATGTCTTAAAAGTTCAATATTTTTCAAACATTTGCAAATAGATCTCTATAAAGTTCCTCTGATAAAAAACAAATCATATGCACAAGCATTGCATGCATCATATGCATAAGCAGGTTTTGTTCCGAGCTCTTGATCAGTGGTCTAACTCTTTGCTCTTCATTTATTTTGAAGACAAGCTGACGCACCAGTATAACACCCGAGCAAATCATCCGAAGATCATGGAACACCTCGAACAAGAGAACTGAGACCTGAAGGAAGAGATTGCTAGACTGAATGTCATGATCGAGTCAGTCCTTGCTGCAAAAGTCAAGCTTCACCAACTCCTGCAACTCCTCCCGCGAGGACTGTCGTCTCCGAAGTGGCTACTTCAACAGTGCCTGTTGCCACAGCCCACTTCGCTCCTAGTATGCCAGTTGGATTCCCTTGGGGAATGCCATCTAACTTCATGCCAGAGGGCTTCGCTCCTACATTCGTTTCTTTGCCGACATCTAGCCTGGTCCTGTCTGTTCCACCTCCCGTTGTGCACACTCTCCCGCGTGTAGAAGACATCATTTATCATTCCGAGCCATTTGAGGGCCCGGACGTATATAAGAAAATGGATGAGATGAAATATCAATTCCTTGAGCTGCGCAAGGAACTGAAGACTTTGAGAGGTAAGAACCTCTTTGGGAAGAGTGTTGCTGAGTTGTGCTTGGTGCCCAACATTAAGATCCCTGTTAAATTCAAAGTGCCTGACTTTGAGAAGTACAAGGGAAATACATGTCCACTCAGCCATCTTGTGATGTATGCTCGCAAGATGTCGACTCAAACAGACAATGATCAACTGCTGATTCACTACTTTCAGGATAGCCTGACAGGTGCTGTGCTCCGATGGTATATGGGGCTGGAGAGTGCAAGCATCCGCACTTTCAACGATCTTGGCGAGGCCTTTGTGAAGCAGTATAAATATGATATGGACATGGCTTCAGACAGAGATCAGTTGAGGGCAATGTCCTAGAAAGACAAGGAGACCTTCAAGGAATACGCCTAGAGGTGGCAAGAATTGGCAGCTCAGATAGTGCCACCCTTGGAGGAGAAGGAGATGACAAAGATCTTCCTGAAGACTTTGATCTCTTTCTACTACGAGCGCATGATTGCTAGTGCTCCCTCGGGCTTCACCGAAATGGTGAATATGGGGATGAGGCTATAAGAGGGGGTCCGTGAAGGACGCTTGTCTTGTGATGATGGTTCTTCAGCAAAGAAATATGGAGGATTTGCTAGGAAGAAGGAAGGGGAGACTCATGTTGTTTCTTCCCATGTCAAAAGAAGGCCCTCTTTGAAGAGGAGAGAAGTCCGACCAACTATCAACCAACACCAGGTGGCTCATATAGCACCTGCTTTCAGGGAAGTTCAACAATAACCACAACAACAACAACGTCAACAACAACAGGCTTACCAGCCTCGCAACAATAACAACACCAGCACCAGCAACTATGAGAGGAAGAGGGTAACTTTTGACCCGATCCCGATGATGAATGCTGAACTTTATCCTTCCCTAATTGATAGGAAGCTGATAACCTCCGCGTGATCCTCCTGTTGTGCCAGCCAATCCCCAATGGTGGTACAAGCCTGAACTTCACTGTGTATATCATTCCGGTGCGCCCGAACATGATGTGGAGAATTGTTTTCCTTTGAAGACCAAGGTGCAAGACCTTGTGAGGAGCGGGATACTGTTCTTTGAGGACGTAGGCCCAAATGTGAAGAAGAACCCATTGCCCGAGCATGGGAAGCCAGTTGTCAATATGGTTCAGGGGTGCCCTGGCAAGTACAAAGTCCTTTATGTGAATGACATAAGGCAATCCTTGGTAGAGATGCATAAGCTGTTGTGTGAACACAGTCATTATGAGCATGATCATGATAGGTGCCAGGTGTGCACTATCAATGAAAAAGGATGTCGTCAAGTGAGAAAGGACATCCAAGAGATGATAGACCATGGGATGATTGAGATACTTCAGAATCGTAATGAGGATGAAGTTGATGTTATTACTCCCGTATTTAAAATTCCTGATCCTGTTGTTATCAAGTATGATGGCAGCAAGAAGAAAGTGTCGCTAGCTCTTGTGATTAAGCCAGCGGGCCCTGTCCCGTATGTATCAGATAAAGCGGTCCTGTACCGTTATAACGTTGTTATGCTGGAAGATGGGAAGGAGGTGTCATTGCCCTCAACCTATGTTGTGAGCATTTCTAACGTTAGTGGAGTGACCCGTAGTGGTCGTGTTTTCTTGGCTCAACCGAAATCCCATGAAGACATTGTGAAGAAGGTTGTTGTCAATCCTGCTGATCCTGTGGGGACTTCTTCTTCAAATTAGTTTGTTCCTGTTGTGAAGGGTGTTGACCCTGTTGTTGAAAAATCTATCAAAGCTCCTGTCCTGGTTGGCCAGTCTTGCATGTTAAGAAAGGATGGTGATGAGATGCTGAGGCTCATCAAGAGGAGTGGGTATAATGTTATGGGTCAGTTGCTTCAAACTCCATCAAAGATATTTGTCTTATCTTTGTTGATGAATTCAGAGCCACACCGTGAAGCGTTGCAAAGGGTGTTGGACGTGGATCACGATGTCACGATTGAGCAGTTTGATAGCATTGTTGCAAATATAACCGCCTGCAACAATTTGAGCTTCTGTGATGACGATCTTACCGAGGAGGGAAAAGACCACAATTTGGATTTACATATCTCCATGAATTGTAAAGACGATGCCCTGTCCAATATGTTGGTGGACACAGGGCCATCACTCAATGTATTGCCAAAATCCACTCTCGCCAAACTTTCATATCAGGGGCCTCCCATGAGGCAAAGTGGAGTGGTAGTGAAAGCGTTTGATGGATCGCGTAAAACTGTGATCGGTGAATTAGAACTCCCGATCAAGATTGGACCTAGTGATTTCCAGATCACTTTCCAAGTTATGGATATACATCTGTCATACAGCTGTTTGCTTGGTAGACCATGGATTCACGAGGCAGGCGCCGTGACATCCACCCTACACCAAAAGTTGAAGTTTGTTAAGAATAAAAAGTTGGTGGTGATAGGGGGAGAGAAGGCTCTCTTTGTTAGCTATTTATCTTCCTTCTCCTATATTGATGCTGAGGATGAGGTTGGGACTCCGCTCCAAGCCTTATCTATTGCTGAGCCTTCTAGGAAAGGAATTTCTTCATTTGTCTCCTATAATGATGCGAAGTTGGCCATTGAGCATGGTGCAACTACTGGTTTGGGGAAAATGATCAAGATGGAAGATAATAAGTCCCGGTCTGGTATAGGGTACTCTTCTGGTGTTTCCAATGATCTTGGGATGTTCCAAAGTGGAGGTTTCATCCACACCGTTGAAGATCAGGAAGTTGCTGCCATCGTTGAAGAAGATGAAGAGGAAGACCTTAGTTACTTTGTCATACCTGGAGGAATCTGCAATAATTGGGTCGTTGTTGATGTTCCAACGGTTATCCATAAGTCAACGTAATGTGTTCATTCCGTTTAAAAACCTTTCTCCCATGCCAAAAGGAGAAGTGAAGACATTGTTGGCATAATTTGATTAATACAATGATATTCATTCAATAATCGCATGTTAAATGTTTGTTTTCTCAAATTATTTTTCCTTTTTGCTTTTTGCATGAAATTGGTGATCACCATAAAACCCTAAAAAGAGAATAAAATCAATTTTTCATCTGCATAATGATTTCCCTTGTTTGAATTCTGAAATCTCTTTTATACTCAAAAGTATTATGCAGGTTAATCAAACCCATTGAACATAATGATCCAACACCATCTCCCAACTTTGAGTTCCCTGTATTTGAGGCAGAAGAAGATGATGTTGAAGAGATTCGTGATGAGATTACCCGTCTGCTTGAGCACGAGGAGAAGATCATTCAGCCACATCTTAAGAATATGGAAACAGTCAACTTAGGGTCTGAAGACTGCATTCGTGAAGTGAAGATTGGGGCACTCCTGGAAGATTCTGTTAAGAAGGGGTTGATTGAGTTGCTACGAGAATATGTCGACGTCTTTGCCTGGTCGTATGAAGACATGCATGGTCTAGATACTGATATCGTGCAACATTTCTTGCCATTGAAGCCTGAGTGTGTACCTGTGAAGCAGATACTCAGGAGAACTCATCCTGATATAGCAGTGAAGATTAAAGAAGAAGTTCATAAGCAAATTGATGCGGGGTTTCTGGTGACTTCTACATATCCTCAATGGATGGCCAATATTGTGCTCGTGCCTAAGAAAGATGGAAAAGTCCGAATGTGTGTGGATTACCGTGATTTGAATAAAGCTAGTCCAAAAGATGATTTTCCTCTACCCCACATTGATATGTTGGTAGATAATACAGCTAAATTTAATGTATTTTCCTTTATGGAAGGATTTTCCGGTTATAATCAGATTAAAATGGAACCCGAGGATATGGAGAAGACAACATTCATCATACCTTGGGGAACATTCTGTTATCGAGTGATGCCCTTCGGTTTGAAAAATGTTGGAGCCACGTATCAACGTGCTATGACTACCTTGTTTCATGATATGATGCACAAGGAGATAGAGGTGTATGTTGATGATATGATTGCAAAGTCGAAAATGGAAGTTGAAAATGTAGAACACTTGTTGAAGCTTTTTCAGCGTTTGAGGAACTACAAACTCCGCTTGAATCCGAACAAGTGTACATTTGGAGTCCGTTCCGGCAAGTTATTGGGCTTTATTGTCAGCGAGAGAGGTATTGGGGTTGATCCTACCAAGGTCAAAGCAATACAAGAGATGCCTGCGCCCAAAACTGAGAAGCAAGTCTGAGGTTTTCTTGGCCACTTGAATTACATTTCGAGATTTATATCCCACATGACTGCCACATGTGCGCCTATATTCAAGCTCCTCCGGAAAGATCAGCGTCATGATTGGACTGAGGATTTCCAAAAGGCATTTGACAATATCAAAGAGTATTTGTCTGAGCCTCCGATTCTGTCTCCGCCTGTTGAAGGGAGACCATTGATTATGTACTTGACTGTGCTTGATAATTCCATGGGTTGTGTCCTTGGTCAGCAAGATGAATCAGGAAAGAAGGAATATGCAATATACTACTTGAGTAAAAATTTTACTGGCTGTGAGTCTCGGTACTCAATGCTTGAGAAGACATGTTGTGCCTTGGCTTGGGCCACTAAGCGTTTACGCCAGTATATGTTGAATCATACGACTTGGTTGATATCCAAAATGGATCCGATCAAGTATATCTTTGAAAATCCTGTCTTAACTGGGAGGATTTCCCGTTGGAAGATGTTGTTGTCTGAGTATGATATTGAGTATCGAGCTCAAAAAGCTATTAAAGGTAGTATTTTGGTTGACCATTTGGCGCATCAACCAATTGAAGATTATCAGTCTGTGCAATACGACTTCCCTGATGAAGAGATTCTATATTTGAAAATGAAAGACTGTGACGAGCCTACGCTCGATGAAGGGCCAGAGCCTGGTTCCCGATGGGGTATGGTGTTCGATGGTGTTGTCAATCAGTATGGAAATGGTATCGGGGCAGTGATTATTACTCCTCAAGGCACACATTTTCCTTTTACAACAAGGCTAACTTTCAAATGCACGAATAATATGGCGGAGTATGAGGCTTGTATTATGGGTTTGGAAGAATGTATTGATCTTAGGATCAAACATCTTGATGTTTATGGCGATTCGGCCCTTGTTGTTAATCAGATCAAGGGTGAGTAGGAGACGAATCAGCCTGGCCTCATCCCATACAGAGATTATGCGAGGAGAATTTCAACTTTCTTTACTAAGGTTGACTTTCATCATATTCCCCGAGATGAGAATCGGATGGCGGATGCTCTCGCTACACTTGCTTCAATGATTGCTGTCAACTATTGGAATAAAGTTCCAAATATTACCGTGATGCGCTTGGATAGACCAACTCACGTATTTGCGGTTGAAGAAGTGAAAGATGATAAGCCGTGGTATTATGATATCAAGTGTTTTCTCCAAAGTCCGACTTACCCGCCTGGAGCATCTGTTAAAGATAAGAAGACTTTGAGGAGATTATCTGGTAGTTTCTACCTTAATGGTGATGTGCTTTACAAGAGGAATTTTGACATGGCTTTCCTCAGATGCGTGGATAGACACGAAGCAGACATGTTGATAACTGAAGTCCTTGAGGGTTCATTTAGTACTCATTCCAATGGACATGCTATGGCTAAAAAGATGTTGAGAGCAGGCTACTACTGGCTGACAATGGAGTCTGAATGCTGCAAGTATGTGAAGAAATGCCACAAGTGTCAGATTTATGCGGATAAGATTCATATTCCCCCGACACTTCTGAATGTTATTTCCTCACCATGGCCTTTCTCCATGTGGGGAATTGACATGATTGGCATGATCGAACCTAAGGTGTCAAACGGTCACCGTTTTATTCTCGTAGCCATTGATTACTTCACCAAGTGGGTTGAAGCGACATCGTATGTAAATGTGACTAGGCAGGTGGTTGTGAGGTTTATCAAGAACCAACTCATATGTCGTTATGGTGTGCCAGACAAGATCATTATTGATAATGGATCTAACTTGAACAATAAGATGATGAAAGAGTTATGCAGTGAGTTCAAAATTGCACATCATAATTCTTCTCCCTATAGACCCAAGATGAATGGGGTTATTGAAGCTACTAACAAGAACATCAAGAAGATTATCCAGAAGATGGTTGTTACATACAAAGATTGGCATGAAATGCTGCCATTTGCTTTGCATGGCTATCGTACATCTGTCCGCACTTCAACAGGGGCAACCCCTTTCTCCCTTGTATATGGCATGGAGGTTGTGCTCCCCGCAGAGGCCGAGATCCCATCAATGAGAGTCTTGATGGAAGCCAAGTTGACTGAGGCTGAATGGGTTCAGAGTCGTTATGACCAGCTGAATTTGATTGAAGAGAAGAGATTAACTGCCATGTACCATGGTCAGTTGTATCAACAGAGGATGAAGAAAGCCTTTGATAAGAAGGTCAAGCCTCGTGTGTTCCGAGAAGGTGACCTCGTGCTCAAGAAAGTCCTGCCTTTCGCGCCCGAATCCAGGGGCAAGTGGACTCCAAACTATGAAGGCCGAGATCCCATCAATGAGAGTCTTGATGGAATCCAATTTGACTGAGGCTGAATGGGTTCAGAGTCGTTATGACCAGCTGAATTTGATTGAAGAGAAGAGATTAACTGCCATGTGCCATGGTCAGTTGTATCAACAACGGATGAAGAAAGCCTTTGATAAGAAGGTCAAGCCTCGTGTGTTCCGAGAAGGTGACCTCGTGCTCAAGAAAGTCTTGCCTTTCGCGCCCGATTCTAGGGGCAAGTGGACTCCAAACTATGAAGGTCCATACGTTGTTAAGAGAGCCTTTTCAGGCGGTGCTTTGTTGCTTACAACTATGGATGGGGAGGATTTCATTCGTCCTGTGAATTCAGATGTAGTCAAGAAATACTTCGCCTAAAAATAAAAACAGAATAGCTCGCTAAGTTGAAAACCCGAAAGGGCGGCTTAGGCAAAAATGAGCGTCTCGGTGGATTGAAAACTCGAAAGGGCGATCCAGGAAAAAGTTAGAGACATGAAAAAATATATATATCCCGCTAGATTGAGTACCTCACCCTGGGGCAATCTAGGCAAAAATTAGGGATTTGGCAAGTAACTGCATCCTGACAAGACTTTGTTCTACAACTGTAACCTGTCAAAGATTCTCGCTCAGTCATCGTCAACTAAAGTTTCAAATACAGTGGATTCAGAGTTGGTGGAGAAACAGTTATTATGTTCAATGTAGCCTTTTTTCCATGTATATCACCAATTTCAAATTTGTAAAGATCCATGGAGTCTCGCCATTTGCAGACTACCATTCTATTAAATAAACTTGGGCCTTTATCCAATTCTTGGCACTCTTATTTGTTTCTGTTTAACAAATGTTTGTATGTTTTAATTGATGAATATCATTGTTTTAAACAAATAAAGTTTTCATAAATAAATTGTTTTAAACAAAATGAACATGCACAATGACTCAAAGGATAAGTGGGATGTCCTCAAGGCTTTCCCAAGGATAGTATGATTACCAAAAGGTAAGACATTTGTTCATATTCTGGCATTCTAATATCCTCTTCATCAGCTTTCAGTTGTCTCCCCGTCGAGCACAGAAAGAATGATACATCATCAGCTTCCCAGAGAGTCCGAGATGAGAAGTTCTCTTTGATGGCAGTGGATTGATCTATCTTGTTAGATTGTTTTCTCCTAGCAGAATTTGTTGGATGTTCATCCGACGCATTCCCGGATAGTTTGTTTGTGCATACATGCTTGTTTCCCCCGCAGAGTCTTAGCAATCCATGATTGGTCGTATGGTTGGTATGTGGATGATCTCTCATGTTCCAATTTATTGCCTTGATCTTTTAGAGACGTGTATCCCTCTATATCAGGAACTAGCATTTGTGTTTTATCAATTATATGGTTATCATCCCTTGTGCGGACTGACCTAAAATCCCTTATAGATTGATAAAAGTTTATATGCTATTCTACTCACGAGGAGGTTTGTCTTTCCCCAGCATGAGTAGAAGTCCCCAACGAGTAAGCATGTGTTCCCTGCAGAGCTATCTTTCCAGATAATTGTCTCCTCAGCAGGAAGTTGCCTAGAGAAATTGGTGAAGGGATTGTCTCCCTTTTCATCCCTAGCATGTCGTTTGTTGACGAAGGATTCATTTCCGATTTCCTTAGCCAAAGTAGTTCCTTCGAGAATATTCGCAGCTTGTCCCCAATAGGGTTACCAAATCAGAGTTTGATGTTAGTATCTTCTCCGGGTCTGAAGATTTCTTCTAGCATTGAGAGCTGGTGTTGAAGATGTTTATTTCCTTCCCCAGTGTAGCAAAATGCTATTTCTCACCTTAGCAGAGTTTCCTCTCCATCATATAAAAGGGAGTGTTTTGATTGATGTGCATCTAGTTGGTGGTTATTCCCCACGGGGATTCACATCGTTCCTTGATAAGCTTCCCCAATAGAGTTTCTTCTCCGGTGGATTTTACTATTGTTCAACCATCTGTCCCCGAGAGAGTTGATGGAAACTCCCCGGCAGATCTTCTGCATCTTCCTTATGTCAGGATTGTTTGCCTCTGGAAGACTCCTCCTGTGCAGAGTATTGTTTCTTGTAGTTGGAAGTTTTGACTTTCCTCATCCCCAGTTGTGGTCAACGTCTTCCCGTGTTTATTCTCCTTCCAGAGATGATCCCTACCAGAGTTTGAGTTCTCTGTTTGATCATCTTCTTTCGCTGCTCCTGAATACATCTTCTTTGTATCCTCGGCGAGTGTAGCTTTGGATAGGATTTGATATCCCTGATGATTTATTTTCATCCTGCTCGGGTTGTTCCCAAGCTGAGTTCTCTAGTAGGCTTTGACCTTCTTGTTGAGATGTTGTGTTGGGTGTCCGTTCATGATTCTCAGGCTTGTTTGTGTTAGACATGTCTGTTTGTCAGCATTAATCATACACAAACTATGCATATACATGCATAACCATAGTATTCAGATATTCATGATGCATTCTTTGCCATATATCTTTGCTTGTTATCTTCTGCTATTGGTGAAATGTTCTTCTCCAAGTAGATGTTTGTGTCTGATCTCTCCATATAGGGTCAGCCCCATTAGGCAAAAAATGTCTATCTGTCCTTCTTTCTTCCCCACTGAGTTATGTCCTCGTGGATGATTATTGTTTCAGTTTCCTCCCCAGTTGTGTAGTAGGATGGAATTACTCCCCTGAGTTATATCCTCATCGGGTTGAGTCTTGTTTGATTTGTGTCTTTCTAGTTCATTCCTAGATTGACTTCCTTTTTGTTATCCCTTGCAGTTCCATGTGGTTTAGTTGTTCAATTGCTCAGTAACCAGTAATTGTCCATCTTTTCCCTAGTGAATCTTTTGGCCTTCTACCAAGTAACCGGTAGTTGTAAGTCCTGTTTCTGTGGTTTTCTACCCAGTAACCGGTAGATGTAATCCCCTCTTTGTTGGTTATCTTTACCCAGTAACCGGTATTGATATTCCTTCATTTTCTGAGTATACCACCCAGTAACCGGTGATATATCTCTTGGATAATTGCTTTTGTCAGGCAATTTATCCCTTACGAGTCATCTTTCATTTACCCTTGTTTGGTAATGATTGTTTCTCCTTCTGATTGGTCATCATTTTATACCCAGTAACCGGTATCCTTATGTCCTTTCTTTTTGGTCGATTTATCCTTCATTAACCCAGTAACCGGTTTGTGGATAATCTTCCATGCGAGTATCTTATCTATGTTATGACGGTAATAGATAATATGTCTCATGCGCTCCTCAGTTGAAGTCTTTTTCTTCCCCAGTCGAGTAAGATTCGTATTTCCTTGTGGAATCGAATGTCCATCATGTAAGTCGAGTTTGTTTTTTTAGCCCTCCTTTTGGATGATGAGTGTCTTGGATATGTTCCCTAATTCACGCCTGGTTGGTCACCTATTATATGCCTAGTAACCGGTATCCCTAGTGTTCCTTCCTTCTACTCCCTATTATGACTTTTTTTGTCCCTTGTGGAGTCAGATTTTCCTGAGTTGAGATATGCCTTTTGGGTCCTCCTCAGATGTTTCGGATGATAGATATCTCTCACCCTTATACCGGTCTTAGATATTCTTTCTCCATAAGCGTGTTATTCTCTCACCCAGTAACCGGTGTTTTGATAACATGTCTCGCTTTGAGTTTATTACCCAGTAACCGATAACATCTCGTTGTTTCTTCCTCAGCTGAGTCCTTTGTGGACATCCCCGTCTGAGTCCGGATTTTTATCCAATGTATCCTTTGTGGACAGTTTTGTTGTATTGTCATATTCCCCAATACATGCATCTTTGCGTCAGCTCGAGCCTTTCCATTGATTTATTTTCGTGGAATCCCTTCGTGTCTCCCAGCAAGTTTTCAAGTCGTGACCTGCTCACGCATTTTTACCTTATTTCCCCCAGAGTCTCTTTCTCCCTAGTGAGTGTGTTACTCCTATGGATCTTCAGTTTCTCCCGATTTCTTTTCCTTTGTGGCAATTATTCACCATGAAGATTCTTATTTTGCATGCATACATTTGCATCATGAGGTCTCTTAGGGACCAAAATTCGTCTCTTTGTTATTATTTAAGCTCATTATATCTCGTCGAGACGAAGATTTTAAACTTCATATCTCCGGCTAGAACGACCTTAAATAGGGGCATCTGTAAGACCCTAATTTTGACCCTAAGATCCCTCATGGCATCATGTTATTGCACATGTGCATTGCCTCAAGGATCATAACATGTTTGTCTCCTTAACCCTAGGGTTGGGAGTTGTGGGAGTGGTTTGAGACCACAAAGCATGCTTGTATTGTATATTATTGCTTTTCTTATTTTGATTACTAACCAAAAGCACGAAAATATGTCACTAACTCTTTTTTTTTAAGCTCAAGTGATCATGTGTTCCAATGCTCCTAGGAGGCTCCTAAGCCCAATGAAATGGATGGATGAAGATGAGAAAAAGCATGAAAAGGATCCACAAAGTTCATAATCATCATATATGTCTCCCAAGTATCTCAATTTTCCAATTTGATCAAGATAACCCAAAGGGCTTGAGGTTTGTTTCCCAAGGAAACCCTAATTAAACTGTGTTTTGACTGTGCCTTGCCCATGAAGCAATCTCAACCTATGATCAAATTTAATTAAGTGAAGTTATTTCATTCATCATTTTATGAATATATGAGCCTATTTGAGTATCCTCAATCATTCATTCATCAAGATTGGAAGTTTGGCCTTGAAAAGTTGACCAGTTAAGTCATCTGACTAAGCTGAGCACAATTGAGATACAACTTTTGATGTGTTTGTCAAATGAAGATGACCCCAAGATAAAAACTGTTCTTAAGAACCATATGAACAACTTTTATGTTCATCAAAAATCCATTTGAAACTTGGAAGGTCATCATTCATTTCAAAACATCATAGGTCATTTTGACTGAAACCCTAATTTTGGGTCAACTTACCAAGGACATAACCTCCTTAATTTTTATGATTTTGAGGTGAGACCAAATGAATTGGGAATCTTGAGATATCTACTTAAATTTTTATGTTGGAAAAAATTTCATAATCCTAAAATAAATACATGTGATAATACAAAACATTATAGGTCATATTGGACCTAATTCATTGAATTTGAAAAAATACCCAGCTTCAAATGCCCATAACTTTGTCATAGAAAATCCAAATGATGCAAACTTTGAGTATAAATTGATCATCTTGAAAACATATACAACTTTTATGTTGGAGGTTTTTCCATTTGAAGCTTGCATCTTAAGAACAAAGGGGTTTGATTAGGCTTGCTTTTGGTGAAATTTTTCAAATGTGACTTAAACATGTTTTGTATCTGAATTTTCACAACTAGTTTTCATCAATTTCCAAATGCCAAATGAATTTTTTCCCAACATAACTTTTGTTCCTTATTTCAAGGGCTTTCCAACCATTACTCACATGCTCTTTTGGACTTACCATTTGTGAGTTTCGAAGACCTTTCCATTTAGGTGCATTTTGGTATTTCATGTTATAACTTGGTATGCAAGCTGATTCCATTTCATGTACACGTCCAAATCCTTTCCATATGAACTCAGCATGATTTTGCAGCCATCATTAGGCCTTCCACACGCCTGTACAGGCCCATGCATCCAATTTCAATTTGCCATGCACATGAGAGAAGTGTGATCATTTGAGACTTTCAGCTATAAATAGAGCTTCCCTCTCATTCATTCATCAACCTCTTGGAGATCTGAATTGCTGCAGCATTGAAACCATAGCCATACCAAAGGAATTTTTCATAAATTTTTCTCACTTTCGAGCTTGAAATTCAGCATCATTAGCTGATCTTCAAAGCTTAATTCCTTAGCCTTTCACTTCCACTGCATCCTAGAGCAAAGAGGAGCCAAGATCTTGAAGGTTTCGTGGCCTGAAGTGCTTTAATTTAGAGGTACACATTCAAACTTTTTGGATCTAGAACTCTCAATTCAATGTAGCATTCTTGTGTTTGTGTGGTTTTCTGAAGTCCTCACACTTGAGGCATGCCTGTGAGGTTTTCAATTTTCCATTTCATGAACTTTCCGTTTGAATACCATGATCTTTTCCTTCACATTTCTCTCAATATAGGAAGAGTGAGGAAGATCCATGGATACATTGATGATCTCCATCACCCGAGCTTCATTTCCATGTCCTTATTTTCCATTTTTATTAGACTTTTTTTCTCTGCAACTGGTGGCCGGAATTGGTTGTTCCACCGGAGAAGATGGTGATTTCCACCACCATCACCACGTGTTCCGGCCAGGACCATTGGATCTAGTTGCCACGATATAATCTCACACGTCCATTGTGTTTATTTTATTTAATGATTTGTGTGGCGCGTTTGACTTGAATGCAGCGTGTTCTCCATGATCTGAGCCATTAGTCCTTGCTACGTCAATTAATGAGCTTCATCCTGTGGCGCTGGTTTTTTCCATTTATTCTATTTTCTTTTAATTTCAATTAATTCATTTAATTTTCAAAAATTCATTTGAAGTCATAAAAATATGAGACCAATTCCAAAAAAATTCTTGAAAAATCTAGTTTCATTTTTTGATTTTTAATTATTTTTGTGACTTCATTTGATATTTTTCATGGATTATTTGATTTTTAACAGTTTTACTTCATTTTAAAATACTTTCTGACTTTTGAAAAATCCAAAAATATTTTCATAGCATTTATGGATCATGATAAGTCAATGAAAAATAGTCTCATCAATTTATTATTTGATTTGAGATTTATTTGAGATTTTAATTCATATTGTGCTATTTTTAATTGTTTTTAATTACTTTCGGATTTCAAAAATTTGTGAAAAAATTAGTCAAAGCTTGTTTGACTATGTTGAACCTATGAGAATTTAATTGGACTTGTTGAAGTTGATTTGAATTGAGTTTGAGGTTTGATCTTATTTGTTTATTTTTTATTTGCATTTTATTTTAATTCAAAAAATACCAAAAAAATATTGTTGACTTGTTATCTTCATTTCTTTTCTGTTTGGTATTGGTTGATGTTGATTTGATTCACATTTGATCAATTGGATTTAGTTGTGGTCTTTCTTCTCCCCTCCCTTTCATCTTCATCCCTTTCTTTCCATCAATGGCCAATGAGTTAATGTCTTATGGTTGGTCTTGACAAATGAGAGGTTTAACCTTCTTTGATCCAAACCAAACTCAACTTGATCCATGATCAAGTGAGTTATTTTGTGTCCAAGATAGGTTGCTTCTTGGTTAAATAAATAACTTAAAGTCAATACAAGGCTCTTCCCCTTTTGTTTTGGCATGACAAGTTTATGGAGCTTGGCTTACTAGTCATGATCTCTAACTTGTGTTCTTTGCCTATATTTTTATTGACCGACCTCAGATAGGTGTGACTACTACATTAGTCCACTTACGATTGCTTAACATAGCGCTACATTGTCTTATGACAAGCTAACATAACCTCCACTAATTACTAGCTTTAATTTGAGCATTTAATTTCTTGCCATTTACTTTTAATGCCATTTATTTGTTGCTCATTATTCATATTGATTTTCCCTTTGCTCACTTGAGCATATATTTTATGTTTATGTCATTTTTCTTTTGCTCATTTGAGCCTATTATTGTATATAAATATATTGTTATCTTGTGTTTGTTTTGTATTTGTTTTGTGTGAATCAAATGCAAAAGGAGAAAGGACTTAGAATTAGGACTTACCTATGCTTAAAGGAGATCAAGAGCAACTAGGTCTTATGCCTTTAGAAATCAAAATTTGTTGAAGAGCAACTAGGCCTCATGCCTTTAGAATGCTAAAATTCAAAGTTGACTTCAAAGGACTTCTCATCCAAACTTATTCTTTGTCTATTTCCCTTATTGTGTTGTGAACTTTTTGATGTTTGCTTTTGTGTGATAGGGATCCCACCTTGAGATTGTGAAAAGAGGACCATTGTCATGAGTAGACAAGTTAAGAGACAAACCAAATGGAGATCCTAGGAGCTTGAATTCAAATTATTGATTGCTTGTTTGTTTACTAACTCCAAAGGAAAGGAGCATCTTGAGTCATCTCTATGACTTCAAGAAAAGGAACTCCAAGGGTTTATCCTTCCCCTCTTATCTTTGTATGCTTTAGGACTAGCCCTTCTCTTCTTCTATCCACTCTAACCAGACCAAAAAAAAATTTCTTCAAACTTTGACTTTGTTTCAAACTAGAAACCTAGGCCTTAAGCCTTTGACTTTTCAAAACTATTTTCATAAATACTCATTGTGAATTAACTTTAATCCCCACTTTGACTTCATTTTTGCAAATAAATTAAATTGTAAATATAACTCATTTCAAGTTGTTTTGTGGTTCCAATGGCCACTTGTTAAAACTTTTCAAAAACATTAGTCATAGGTTTAAGTTATCATAGTGGTTGATGTAAATCTCACCTCATCCTTAGTGATTGGATTATAAGTCTTCCATGCTTATTATAGGGTTAACCCCTCACTAGCATGTTGAAGCCCTCCTCACATGGTGGATTGTTGGTTTAGGTTGAGTTTTCTCCCTTTGATAACAAAAGACCTTAAGGCTTTTGACCAAATCAATTCACCAATCTTTGAGATTTCTACCCCGAACTACGAGGTTTTTATCCTCCTTTGTGATGGTACGTAGGCAATGGGTTCATCCATTCAAACTACAAAATTTGTAAATATAATCTATTCTTTTCTCATCCCCCCCAATCTTTTGTACAAATATTTTCACAAATACCAACCTACAACACATATTTGCAAAAAAGGTTCCCTTAGAGTACTAAGGATGTTTTGGGTGCGTAAAACCTTCCCATTTCATAACCAACCCCCTTACCTAGATCTCTGACATTTTTATTAGTTTTTGATTTGAAAAACTTCTTACCTTGGCTTTTGTTCGCTTTTTAGCCTTTCCTTTGGACAAATAAAAGTATGGTGGTGACTCGAATTGTATGTTGACTTTTAGTTTAGTCAATAAACCTAAAGGTAACGAAAACCCCGCTACACATTCAGCCGTTCAAAGAACAGATTGAGCTAGTCAACTTGGGTTTCGAGGACGATGTGAAGGAAGTCAAGATTGGGTCTCGACTGTATCCAGATGTTAAGAAGGGGTTGATTGATCTTCTTCGAGAGTATTCAGATGTGTTTTCTTGGTCCTATCAATACATGCCTGGTTTGGATTCTGAGATTGTGGAGCATAGATTTCCGTTGAAGCCAGAATGCCCGCCAGTCAAGCAGAAGTTGAGGAGAACGCATCTTGATATGGCAGTGAAGATCAAAGAGGAAGTGCAGAAGCAGATTGATGTTGGTTTCCTTGTGACCGTTGAGTATTCGCAATGGGTGGACAATATTGTGCATGTGCCAAAGAAAGATGGAAAAGTCTGCATGTGTGTTGATTATAGAGATTTGAATAAAGTCAGTCCGAAAGATGATTTCCCTCTACCACACATTGATATGTTGGTAGACAATACTGCTAAATTCAAAGTCTTTTCGTTTATGGATGGACTTTTCGGATATAATCAGACCAAGATTGCACCCAAAGATATGGAGAAGACCACATCCATTACACCCTGGGGAACATTCTATTATAGAGTGTTGCCTTTCGGTTTAAAGAATGCTGGTGCAACTTACCAAAGATCAATGAATACTCTTTTTCATGACATGATGCATAAAGAGATTAAAGTTTATGTCGATGACATGATTGCTAAATCAATTGATGAAGAGGAACATGTTGAGCATTTGTTGAAGCTATTCCAGCATTAAAGGAAGTATAAACTCCGATTGAATCCAAATAAGTGTATTTTTGGTGTTCGTTCTGGTAAGTTGTTGGGGCTTTATTGTCAGCGAGAAGGGTATTGAAGTTGATCTTGCCAAGGTCAAAGCAATACAAGAGATGCCTACGCCCAAAACTGAGAAGCAAGTCATAGGTTTTCTCGACCGCTTGAATTATATTTCCATATTCATTTCACACATAACTGCCACATGCGCGCCTATATTTAAGCTTCTTTGGAAAGATCAGTCGTGTGATTGGACCGAAGACTGCCAGAAAGCTTTTGACTGTATCAAAGAATATTTGCTTGAACCTCTGATTCTGTCTCCACCCGTTGAGGGAAGACCGTTGATTATGTATTTGGTTGTACTTGAAGATAGTATGGGTTGTGTTCTTGGTCATTAAGATGAGACTAGAAAGAAAGAACTTGCAATTTACTACCTCAGTAAGAAGTTCACCGACTGTGAGACTCGGTATTCTATGCTAGAGAAGACTTGTTGCGCATTGGCTTGGGTTGCTAGTATATGTTAAATCATACCACTTGGTTGATATCCAAAATGGATTCAATCAAGTATATATTTGAGAAGCCCGCTTTAACTGGGAGAATTTCCTGTTGGCAGGTGCTGTTATCAGAATATGATATTGAATACCAATCTCAAAAAGCGATCAAATGTAGTATCTTGGCTGACCATTTAGCTCACCAACCAATTGAAGATTACCAGTCAGTGCAGTATGATTTTCCTGACGAAGAGATCTTGTACTTGAAAATGAAAGACTGTGATGAACCATTGCTTGAAGAAGGGCCAGAACCTGATTCCTGTTGGGGCATGGTATTTGATGGAGTTGTTAGTCAATATGGTAATGGCATTGGGACAGTAATCATTACTCCTCAAGGCACATATTTTCCGTTTACAGCTAAATTGACTTTCATGTGTACAAACAATATGGTAGAATGTGAAGCTTGCATTATGGGGCTCGAAGAGGCCATTGATCTTAGAATCAAGCACTTAGATGTCTTTGGAGATTCGGCTTTGGTTGTTAACCAGATCAAAGGTGAATGGGAGATGAATCAATCCGGTTTGATACCGTATAAAGATTACGTGAGGAGGATTTCAACTTTCTTTACAAAGGTTGAGTTTCATCATATCCCTCGAGATGAAAACTGGATGGCAGATGCCCTTGCAACGTTGGCATCAATGATTGTAGTGAAGTATTGGAATGAGGTTCCCAATTTGACTGTGATGCGTCTTGATAGGCCAACTCATGTATTTGTTGTTGAAGAGGTCAAAGACGAGAAGCCGTGGTATTATGATATTAAGTGTTTCCTTCAAAGTCAGATTTACCCGTTTGGGGCATCTTTGAAAGATAAGAAGACCTTGATAATATTAGTCGGAAAATTCTACTTGAATGGTGATGTACTGTACAAGAGAAACTTCGAAATGATTTTGCTCAGATGCATGGATAGACACGAAGAAGACTTGTTGATGACTGAAGTGCATGAAGGTTCCTTTGGTACTCTTTCCAATGGACATGCAATGGCAAAGAAGATGTTAGAGCAGGTTACTATTGGCTGACAATGGAATCTGACTGTTGAAAGTTTGTGAAGAATTGCCACAAGTGTCAAATATATACGGATAAGATTCATGTTCCTCCGACACTATTGAGTGTTATCTCTTCCTCATGGCCTTTCTCCATGTGGGGAATTGATATGATTGGTATGATTGAGCCCAAAGCATCAAATGGACATTGTTTCATTTTGGTGGCAATTGACTACTTTACAAAATGGGTTGAAGCGGCATCGTATCCAAATGTAACCAAGCAAGTTGTTGTGAGGTTTATCAAGAATCAAATCATATGTCATTATGGTGTGCCAAGTAAGATCATTACTGATAATGGATCTAACTTGAACAATAATATGGTGGAAGCTCTCTGCAAAGACTTCAAGATTGCACATCATAATTCTTCTCCCTACAGACCTAAGATGAATGGGGTTGTTGAAGTTGCGAATAAGAACATCAAGAAGATCATTCAGAAGATGGTTGTGACATATAAGGGTTGGCATGAGATGCTCCCATTTGCTTTGCATGGGTATCATATGTCCATCTGCACTTCAACAGGGGCAACCCCTTTCTCGCTTGTTTATGGTATGGAAGCAGTACTCCCCGTAGAGGTTGAGATTCCTTCGCTGCGTGTGCTCATGGAAGCCAAGTTGACTGAGACTGAATGGTGTCATACCAGGTTTGACCAGCTGAATTTGATTGAAGAGAAGAGATTAACTGTCATGTGTCATGGTCAGTTATATCAGCAAAGGATGAAGAAAGCTTTTGATAAGAAGGTCAGACCTCGGGTATTCAGAGAAGGTGACCTTGTGCTCAAGAAGATTTTATCTTTCAAACCAGATTCTAGGGGCAAATGGAATCCTAATTATGAAGGCCCATATGTTGTTAAGGGAGCCTTTTCAGACGGTGCTTTGATTCTTATAACTATGGATGGTGAAGAGTTCACTCGTCATGTGAACGCAGATGCAGTCAAGAAATACTTCGCCTAAAAAAGAGAAAAGAACAGCTCGCTAAGTTGAAAACCCGAAAGGGTGACTTAGGCAAAAAGGGAGCGTCTCGGTAGATTGAAAACCCGAAAGGGCGATCCAGGCAAAAACTAGAGACATAAAACAGTAAAGTTTATCCCGATAAATTAAGTACCCAACTTGGGGAAATTTATGCAAAAATTAGGGATTATGGCAAGTAACTACATCCTGCTGATCTTCGGTTTTGAAGACTTATCTTGAGCACATTGTCAAATTTTGGTTCACTATCTCCAGCAGTCGCCAAAAGCACAACGGATATCAAGAGTTGGTAGAAGGATTAGTGATCATTTGTATTCAGTGTAACCCTTTTCCATGTAAATTACCATTTTCAACTTTGTAAAAATCTATGGAGTCTTGTCATTTACAAACTACCATTCTATTAAATAAAGTTGAGCTTTTATCTAATTGTTTATACTCTTATTTATTTCAGCCAAATAGTTTTAAATTTTATTATGATCATTTTTGGAATTAAAATATTTTAATCAAAATTATTTTCTTAAACATATAAAAGCAAGAATTTTTCAGAGGCAGTTTTAAAGCAATATCAACAGCATTTCGAAAGAACATCAAGTCTTAAGTGTGGAGCTCTATGGGTTCCCCAAGCAGTTAGCCCTTCGGGTATCCCCTGCGGAGTGTTTGATCCCTAGCGGAGTTTATGTACTTTTCCCAGCTGAGTTGTTTAATTCAGTCCCAAGCAGGGTTTGTGTGTTCCACAACAGGGTTGATGTTCTATTTTGATCTTCAGCAGAGTAAGATCGATTTCCCCAATAGATCGCATTGGTTTCTCCACCAATGGCCATCCGACTCACTCCCAGTCAGAGTTTCCTCCTAGTTTCTGAGCAGCTATTTGTGTTCATCCTCTATATGGTTGTCCCCCATTTGATATGGTGTTGACCTAAAATTCCCTGTAGATTCGATAATATTTCCTTTCCTCAACAAATCTCCTCCTTCCCTAGATAATGTTGAGCCTTTGGGATGTTGATCTCCCTGTTCTTTGGCAGTTGTATCCCTTTGTTGAGGATTGACCGAGGATTGTACCAATTATTCAAATTTTTGTGACACCTTTGTATCCTTTGCGATCGTTTTGTCACCATACTCATCATATATATAGACACATATACATATACATATACACTCATATAATTTCATGATTACACATTTTTTGCATAATCATACTTGTTGATTCATTATCTGAGATTCTTATTCTTTGTTATGGCAGTACTTTATCCCCATACAAGTTTGGTGTCTGTCCTCTCACAATTGTAAAGTGTCAGCCCCTTAAGCAGAAAAATTTTAACCTTTCTCCTTTCCCCAATGAGTTATTTCCTCGTGGATGATCATTGTTTTAGTTTCCTCCCCAGTTGTTTATCTGGATGGAATTACTCCCCTTGAGCTATATCCTCATAGGGTTGAGTCTTGATTGACCTTTTCTTTCTAGATCCTACCTAGATAGATGCTTTTGGTCTCCTGAGAGCCTATTACCCAGTAACTAGTAATATTCTTCTCATGTTTTTCACTTTTGCTCAATACCTGGCAAAAGTAACTTTTTCTCCCCAGCGGATTCGTTTTCACGTTTCCCCAGGAAGTATATCCTTGATATGTTCATCCTAACCGATGACGAATATTTTCTTCCCTTTCCTTGGGTCTATCCTTGATATGTTCATCCTAACCGATGACGGATATTCTCATCCTTGGTATTCTACCCAGTAAAAAGGTAGTTGTAATCCCTATTTTGTTCCCCAAAGGGTTAATCCTTGATATGTTCATCCTAACCGATGACGGATTTCCTTCTCTTTGCGGTCTTCTACCCAGTAACCGATAGTTGTAAATCCTGCTCTTCCCCTCAGCAGAGACTATCCTTGATATGTTCATCCTAACCGGTGATGGATTTTCTCTTTGTTGGTCTTCTATCCAGTGTTCGATAGATGTAATTCCTACTTTTTGTTCAGTTGGTTTATCCTTGATATGTTCATCTTAATCAATGAAGGATATCCTCCTTAACAATTCCAAGGCAAGACTATCCTTGATATGCTCATCTTAACTGATGACGGATTTTATTTCCTTTGAGTATATCCTTGATATGTTCACCTTAACCGGTGGCGGATATTCTCATCTTCGGTCTTCTGCCCAGTAACTGGTAGTTGTAAATCCTATTTCTGCAGTTTTCCCCAGCAAGGCCATTCTTACATAGTAACCGGTAATGAATATTCCCTCCTGGTGGTCCCCAGCTAGTCATCCTTGATATGTTCATCCTAACCATTGACGAGTGTCCTCTCTGTCAGATCTTTTATTATCTCCTTACCTAGTGACAGGTAGTGGATAATAGATTTATGTTCCTCCTGCGTTGAAGTTTGTTTCTTCTCCAGTTGAGTTGAGTGCACGTTTCCTTAGTGAAATCGTTTTTCCCTGCATTGCTTCAAGTACTTCAGTTTTATCCTGATCTACTTGTAATCCCTGATAGATGTTTTGTTTCCTCGGCTGAGTCTTTCCATTTTATGGAATTCCTCTAGTCCGCCCATCAGTTTTAAGTCGTAGCCTGGCCTACGCATAACCCTTTATCCCTCAGAGTCTCGGTCTCCCCATTGTGTTTTCCTTACAAAATGCATTATACTCCTGCGGATCTTCGGTCTCTCTGATTTCTTTTCCTTTGTGGCAATATTTCCCACCAGAGAATTTGCTTTTTACATTCATATCATATGCATCATGAGGTCTCTTAGGGACCAAAACTAGTTTCTATGTTGTTATTTAAGTCCATTCTACTAAGTCGATACAAATATTTTAACCTTCACCTCCTCAGTTAGAATGTCCTTAAATAGGGGCAGCTGTAAGACCCCAATTTTGACCCTAAGATCCCTCATGCAATTTCACCATATGCATTAGCATTGGGATCATACTTTGGCATTCTCCTTACCCCTCTTTCATTGGGTTTGTCTTGGGAGAGATCACCAAGCACCATGTGATTGTATCATACTTGTATTTTATCATTTCACTAACCAAAATACCAAAAATATGTCTTTGTATTTGCCTAACTCTTTTGTAGGTAGGGCATGATCATCAAAATTCATCATCACACCTAGGGTTTGAGACCCTCATGGCTAAAAGCACAACCAAGGATTGATTCAAAATGTTTCAAAGCATCATATATGAGTCCCAATGATCTCTACATGTTATATTTATCAAGCATTCTTCAAGAGTTTGGAAGGGATTTTACTTGGAAACCCTAGTTTGACTGGGTATCTTAAGTAACTTCTCCAACAAGCTATCTCACCAATTGATCAAATTTATCAAGGTACACTTCAAAATTCATCATATTATACATATATGATCTACCATGAGCCTAGAAAGTCAAGATAATTGAAGGTTAGCAAGTTGGTTGATGGTAGTTGGCCAGATGAATTCATCTAATCAAAACTGGGTCTCCCTAGACCCTATCTCCTACAATTTTCACCATATGAAAATTATTCCAAGAGAAAAGTTACTCTAAATGACATTCCAAACAACTTTCATGTTGACACCTAGACCTAGTGTTGTTTGGGAAATCATTTTCAATATTGAAACATTATAGGTCATTTTGTCTAAACCCTAATTCGAAAGTCAACTTCCCATAGCCATAACTTGCTCAATTTTTATGATATGAAATATTTACAAGTTGCACAATCAAATTCAAGATGTCTAATTCAACTTTTATTTTTGGAGAGAGAGCTAATTCAACTTTTATGAGCATGTGATATGAGGATACATTATAGGTCATTTTTGACCTATACCATTGAGCAAGTGATTTTCCCAAACTTCAAAAATGCATAACTCTATCATTATTAATCCAAATGACATGAAATTGGTGACCATTTTGAAGTCCTTTGAAAGATATACAACTTTAATGAAAACACTTTTCTCATTTGAAGCTCACATAAAAAGTTAAGCAAGGTGGAATATTGAGATATATGGCTTGACACTTAGAAAAAATTTCAACATGTTGAAATTTCCAAACTCCCACATCAAAATTCACCATGATCCAAGTTCCAAATGAAAAAGTGTTCAACATCAAAGTTGTTCCCCTTGATCTAAGCTTTCCAAAGAACCCAAGTTCATGCATTTTGGATGAGGGTTGCTAGGTCTGCGCATGGCTTTAACAGAGCTGCATGATTGGAAGAAATCAAATGCCAAAAATCACATTTCACACTGCCTTGGCATCCAAACCTCATTTGAACTTCAGAATGATTGCAAATTGACCAAATTGGATTGCTCCATGGGCCTGTACACGCCCATGCAAGCTTGTGCATCACATTGCCAAATTTAGCAATTTTTCAATTGTACAAATATCAGTCTCAATTGCTATAAATACATGCCCTTGGAGCTCAATTCAAAGACACCTTGCGCACCAACTTTTCCCCCCGATTGAAACCCTCACAATTCAAAGGAAAACTTGAGAATTTGAACTTGAAAATTGAGTTTGAATCTCATTATTTGGAGATTCAGAAACTCCAGGATCCAAGGCTTTGCACCATTGATAAACCTCTCCTACAAGCTTCTCAAGTGTGATCAGATCAAGGTTGAAGCAAGCAAGATCCATTTCTCCACAGCATTAAAGGTAAATTTCAGAAAACTTTTTCTCTTCGATTCTCACTCAATTCTCTTGAATCTTTGGTTTTCTGAAGTCTTACCAATGTAGGCAAGAAGATTGAGTTGCTTTGAAGTCAAATCGAAGCAACTCATTTGTCACATCTCAAAATTCAACTCCTCATATCTTTTTATATATTTGGAGTTAGTTGAAATTGACGTCAGATTTGTGCTCTACGCCATTTTTTCTTTCAGATCATGTCCTCCTTTTTCATTTTTTTGATGGTAATGAGTGAACCAGTCTGGTGGACCTCGCCCGAGAAGGTGACCGGAGGTCCAACGCCGGTGGTGTGCTAGACAGGTTCTGAGCCATTGATCTCTTTTAAAATGTTTTAATCTTATGCGTTGCTTCTGAATACCAAGCCTACGTCGAGTTGATTGCAGTGCATCATGGAACGCGCGTTTGTGTTCACTTGATCTGCCACCTCAATTAATGAGGGAGATCAAGTGGCTCACATTTTTTTTATTTTTGTTTTAATTCATTTGATTTTCATTAATTCATATTAATTTTAATATTGATCCAAAAAAATGAGAGTTTCACCAAAAAAATTTAAATAAATTCCTCTTTCATATTCTGAATTAAAATTATTTTTTGGATAATTATTAATATTTTTCATGATTTAATTGATTCTATGATTATTTTTAATTATTTAAAAATACTTTTAAGTGTTTAAAAATTTTGAAATTTTTTCTCCAAGGTCCTTTGACCTTGTTTGACCTATGATAAATCTCATGGCCATTTCTTTGGTGTTTTGATGAGGTTTTAGGAATTTAACAAACCATATTTAATTTAAATGCATTATTTTAGTATTTTTAAATTGAATAAATGCCAAATAATTGTGTTGACCTCTTGTGATGGTTTGTGTAAGTTTGACTTGTGTTGTTGGGCCTTGGTCAAGGTTGATTTGACTTTGCTAAGTTAATATCATTGGATTTAGGGGATTGATGGAATGTACAGTCCATCTCCCAAAATGAATGAATGATATTAATTTGGTAAAAGTCCTCCTTTGATCAATTTGAGTTTTGATCCACTCCCGTCCCTCTTCATCTAATTCCCCTTCTTTATGCATCCATTTCATTTGGCCTATGATGTCTCTAAGTCCTAAAGCTAGTTGATTGAAAAATCAACATAAGTATGGATGAGATTAGACCACCTCTTTTGCATATTCTTTTTGTGCGTGATATGTTTTATGAGCATAGTCCATTATACTATGTCTCTAACATGCATTAACAACAAAAATTTATTGCTCGACCTCAAATAGTTGTGACTTCTACATAAGTTCAATTACAATTGCTTAATGTAGCGGTTAATTCATGATCGTCAAGCTATTGACAAGCTAGAGATCAATAAAACCAGAGTCGCCATCTCACTTTTATTATTTCCAAGGGAAAAGGGAAAAAGTACGAACAAAACCCAAAAGTAAGCAGTTTTCAAATCAAAACTAATAAAATGTCAGAGATTACAGGTTAGGGGGTTGGTTACACAGAAGGAATGTGTTAGCACCCAAAGTGTCCTAGGTACTCCTAGGGAGCCCTTTTTTCTGTGCATGTATATTTTGTACAAAATGATATTTACAAACAAATAGAATGGAGAGATGAGAAAAGAATTCATTAATTATATTTTTGTGTTTGCCAAGACCTTCGGACTTGTGTCTACCTACCAACATAAAAATGAGGGATCAAAACCTCGTAGTTCGTGATACAAATTTCAAAGTGGATGCATTGCTTTTAATAAAATTAAGTTTGAAAGGCACAAATGTCTGAAAATGGTTTGAATGAGTTAGTTCTTTTTGGCTTTTGAAAGTTTAGGTCAAGTATAATTAAGTTCATTTACAAGTTTAATTAAGAAAAGAAGTTTGAAAATGCAATGGCATAAGGCCAAATTTCTAATTTGCAAAGTGGTCAAAGTTTAGAACAAAATAAGTTCAATCAAAGGAGATTTAAAAAAAAAGAGGGAGAGATTTTGAAATTAAAGAAATGGGGAGGAGATGAAGAGACTAATCCTATGCACAAAATTAAAAGTTAAGGATTGAAAAGATCTGACCAATAAATAACAATCCAATAGACAAGAATGTCAATAGAAACCCAAATTCCCTTGGACCTTTAGAATCAAGCAACACACAAATGCACAATTATATCAATCTTGAAGAGCAAGACATCAAATAAAGATAGCCACATCCAAGCTTAGCCACTCCATGATCTTCTTCAAATTAGCCCATGTATCAGATGAATTCCACAAGTCACAGGTTTAAAATAATAGCTTCACAGTGATCATGTAGCTGATGAACTCAAAGGGATCTTGAATGATGTATCAAATGAAGTTTCAAGTTGGTTTCTCAAAAGTTGGCATTGGCCAAGTCCTTTAGCATATGATAGTTGCCTAGATTCTAAGTCCAATTGTCCAAGATCAAGCCAATAGTCGACACAAAAGTTTTTTAGGTTTTTTTTTGTTATTATGTACATTAATGGTCAAATACCACACAAACAAACAAAAATATACACAATCAAAATATATCACACAATATGGTCCAAATGGACAAAGTGAAAATGACATTAATGTAAACAATTAGAATGGTATGGATAATGGCAAATGAATAAAGACTAAAATTAAATTGCATTAAAGTAAATGGCCTAAAATTAAATGTTAGTTGTTAGTGAGTTAGAAGTTAGTATTCTTTTGCTTTTGTTTTTTATTTGAAGTCATTCTTTGGAGAACACTCAATCCACTTATCACAAGCATGGATCCTTGAACCAAGACATCTTCCAAAGGAAGGAAAAAAGGTCAAGTTTCCACACAATACCATGAAAGAGGGGAGACTTACAATCTCACAAACTAGAATGCTATGCCTTTTTGTGTCACAAATTTAGCGCTATGTTAAGCAATCCTAATTGGACTTATATAGAAGTCACAACTATTTGAGGTCGGGCAATAGAATTTTGGTGTTAATGCATGTTAGAGACATAGTATAATGGACTACGCTCATGAAACATACCACACACAAAAAGAATATGCAAAAGAGGTGGCCTAATCTCATCCATACTTATGTTAATTTCACAATCAACTAGCCTTAGGACTTAGAGATATCATAGGCCAAATGAGATGAATGCATAAAGAATGGGAATGAGATGAAGAGGGAGGGGAATGGATCAAAACTCAAATTGGTCAAAGGAGGACTTTTACCAAATTAATATCATCCATTCATTTTGGGAGATGGAATGTACATTCCATCAATCCCCTAAATCCAATGATATTAACTTGACAAAGTCAAATCAACCTTGAACAAGGCCCAACAACAAGAGTCAAACTTATACAAGTCATCACAATAGGTCAACACAATTAATTGGCATTTATTCAAATTAAAATACTAAAATAATACATTTAAATTAAATATGGTTTGTTAAATTTCTAAAACTTCATCAAAACACCAAAGAAATGGCCATGAGATTTATCATAGGTCAAACAAGGTCAAAGGACCTTGGAGAAAAAATTCAGAATTTTTAAAGACTTAAAAGTATTTTTAAATAATTAAAAACAATCACAAAATCAATTAAATCATGAAAAATATTAATAATGATCCAAAAAATAATTTTAATTCAAAATATGAAAGAGGAAATTTTTTGAAATTTTTTGGTGAAATTCTCATATTTTTTGGATCAATATTAAAATTAATATGAATTAATAAAAATAAACTAATTAAATTAAAAA
This sequence comes from Lathyrus oleraceus, assembly GCF_024323335.1. Taxonomy (NCBI): domain Eukaryota; kingdom Viridiplantae; phylum Streptophyta; class Magnoliopsida; order Fabales; family Fabaceae; genus Lathyrus; species Lathyrus oleraceus. The sequence goes on from NC_066583.1 coordinate 201,295,906, forward strand.
TCAGAAAATAGCAAAAAATGTGGACCACTTGATCTCCCTCATTAATTAAGGTGGCAGATCAAGTGGATCAGCGTGCGCGTTCCATGGTGCACTGCAGTCAACGCGGCATAAGCTTGGTATTTAAAAGCAATGCACGAGATTAAGACATTTCAAACTCATCTAATGGCTCTGAACACTTCCAGCTCATCGTCGGAGCCAAATGCCGGTCATCTTCTCTGATGACCCTGGCCGGACTTGTTTAATTATCACCACATCATAAATGACAAAAGAGGACAGATCTGAAAGATAAAATGGTGTAGATCACGAATATCACCTCAATTTTAACTAACTCCAAATATATAGAGAGAGATATGGAGTTGAATTTTGAGGTGTGTCAACTGAGTTGCTTCGATTTGACCTCTAAGTAACTCAATCTTCTTGCCTACATTGGTAGGACTTCAGACAACCAAAGATCCAAGAGAATTGATGAGAATTGAGTGAGAATCGAAGAGATGAAGTTTTCTGAAAATTACCTTCAATGATGTGCAAAATTTGATGTTGCTTGCTTCAAACACGATCTGATCACACTTGAGAAGCTTGCAGGAAGTGATTAGCAAGGTTACAAGGCTTTGGATCCTGGAGTTTTTGAATCTCCAACAGTTGAGATTCAAACTTAATTTTCAAATTGAAAATTCTCAAGTTTTCCTTTAGAATGAGAGGGTTTGAATTGGGGGGCAAAGCTAGCACGCAAGGTGTGTTTGAATTGGGCACAAGGGTCATGTATTTATAGCATGAGGGAGTGATATTTGCACACTTGAAATTATGTCCAAATTTAGCAATGTGAATGGCACGAGTGCATGGGCATGTACAGGCCCATGAGGCAATGAATTAAGGTCCAAAATCAATCATGTTGAAGTCTGAATGAAGCTTGAATGGCAAGTCAAGGTGAAATGAAGTTTGTACATTTGATTTCCTCCAATGATGCAGCTCTGTTAAAGCCATGCGCAGCCCTAACAAACCTCGTCCAAAATGCATGAACTTGGGTTCTTTAGAAAGCTTGGATCAAGAGGAACAAGTTTGATGTTGAACACTTTTTCATTTGGAGCTTGGATCATGGTGAATTTTGAAGTGGAATTTTGGAAATTTCAACATGTTGAAATTTTTTCTAAGTGTCAAGCCATATATCTCAATATTCCATCCTACTTAACTTTGTATGTGAGCTTCAAATGAGAAAAGTGTCTTCATAAAAGTTGTATCTATTTCAAATACCTTCAAAATGGTCACAAATTTCATGTCATTTGGATTTAGAATGATAGAGTTATGCATTTTTGAAGTTGAGGAAAATCACTTTTTCAATGGTATAGGTCAAAAATGACCTATAATGTATCCTCATATCACATGCTCATACAAGTTGAATTAGCTCTCACTCCAAACATAAAATTGAAGTAAACATCTTGAATTTGATTGTGAAACTTGGAAATATTTCATCTCATAAAAATTGAGCAAGTTATGGCCTTGGGAAGTTGACTTTCAAATTAGGGTTTAGACAAAATGACCTATAATGTTTCCACATAGAAAATGATTTTCCAAGCAAAACTAGCTCTAGGTCTCAATATTAAAGTTGTTTGGAATGTCAATTAGAGTATCTTTACTCTTGGAATAATTTTCATATGTGAAAATTGTAGGATATAGAGTCTAGGGAGACCCAGTTTTGATCAGAGGAATTCATCTGGCTAACCACCATCAACCAACTTGCTAACTTTCAATTCTCTTGACTTTCTTGGCTCATGGTAGATCATATATGCATAAGATTATGAATCTTGAAGTGTCCCTTGAAAAATTTGATCAATTGGTGAGATAGCTTGTTGGAGAAGTTACGCAAGATACCCAGTCAAACCAGGGTTTCCAAGGAAAATCACCCTCAAACTCTTGAAGAAAACTTGATCTATATGACATGTAGGAATCATTGGGACTCATATATGATGCTCATAACCACTATTGGATCAATTTATGGTTGTGTTCCTTGTCATGAGGGTCTCAAACCCTAGATATGAACTTGATAGATCTATGGTGATCATGCCCTACCTACAAAAGAATTAGACAAATGCAAAGACATATTTTTGGTATTTTGGTTAGTAAAATGATAATATACAAGTATGATACAATCACATGGTGCTTGGTGATCTCTCCCAAAACAATCCCAATGAAAGAGGGGTAAGGAGGATGCCAAGATATGATCCTAATGCTAATGCATATGATGAAATTGCATGAGGGATCTTAGGGTCAAAATTGGGGTCTTACACTTAACATAACGCTAAATTTTTGACACAAAAGGCATAGCATTCTAGTTAGTGAGATTGTAAGTCTCCCCTCTTTCATGGTATTGTGTGGAAACTTGGCCTTTTTTTCCTTCCTTTGGAAGATGTCTTGGCTCAAGGATCAATGCTTGTGATAAGTGGGTTAAGTGTTCTCCAAAGAATGACTTAAAACAAAAAGCAAAAATAAAAAAATACTAACTTCTAACTTATTAACAACTAACATTTAATTTCAAGTCCTTTATTTTAATGCACTTTAATTTTTAAGTTCTTTTCATTTGCCATTATTCATACCATTTTAATTGTTTATGTTAGTGTCATTTTCACTTTGTCCATTTGGACCATATTGTGTGATATATCTTGTTTGTGTATATTTTATTTGTTTGTATGGTCTTTGACCATCAATGTACATAATAACAAGAAAACCCCTAAAAAAACTTTTGTGTGGACTGTTGGCTTGATCTTGAACAATTGGACTTAGAATTTAGGCAACATTCATATGCTAAAGGACTTGGCCAATGCCAATCTTCACGTAACCAAGTGCTTGCAATTTGAAACTTCATCTGATACATCATTGAAGATCCCTTTGAGTTCATCTGCAACATGATCATTATGAAGTTGTTATTTTGAACTTGTGACTTATGGAATTCATCTGTTGCATGAGAAAATTTGAAGGAGATCATGGAGTGGCCAAGATGGATGGGGTTATCTTTATTTGATGCCTTGCTCTTCAAGATAATATTGTATGCATTGTTTGTGGCTTGATTCTAATGTCCAAGGGAAATTGGGATTTCTATAAGACATTCTTGTTTATTGGATTGCTACCCATTGGTCAGATCTTTTCAACTCTTAACTTTTAATTTTATGCATAGGATTAGTCTCTTCATCTCCTCACCACTTCTTTAATTTCAAAATCTCTCCCTCCTTTTTTTAAAATTTCTTTGTGTGAACTAGTTTTGTTCTAAACTTTGACCACTTTGCAAACTAGAAACTTTGGCCTTATGCCATTGCATTTTCAAACTTCTTTTCTTAATCAAACTTGTAAATAAACTTAACTATACTTGACTTAAAATTTTCAAAAATCCAAAAAGAACTAACTCATTCAAACCATTTTCAGGCCTTTGTGCCTTTCAAACTTAAATTTTGTTAAAAATAATGCATCCATTTTGAAATTTGTATCATGAACTACGAGGTTTTGATCCCTCATTTTTATGTTGGTACGTAGGCACAAGTCCGAAGGTCTTGTCAAACGCAAAAATATAATCAATGAATTCTTTTCTCATCCCCCCATTCTATTTGTTTGTAAACATCACTTTGTACAAAATACATATGCACACAAAAAAGGGCTCCCTAGGAGTACCTAGGACACTTTGGGTGCTAACACCTTTCCTCTGTGTAACCAACCCCCTTACCTGTAATCTCTGGCATTTTATTAGTTTTAATTTGAAAATTTCTTACTTTTGGGTTTTGTTCGTACTTTTTCCCTTTTCCCTTGGAAACAATAAAAGCGTGGTGGCGACTCTTGTTATTTGATGTCTTGCTTATCCATAGCTTGATGATCATGAATTTACCGCTACACTTACTAGGATTGGAATTGTATTTGGACTTGGTTGCATAGGTTTTTAGTTGTTGTTCATGGTTAAAGTCATGTAGGATAAGTCATGTGTATGGTTGTATGTAATTTGGAACTGAAATATTGTAAGTTAAATTTGGTTTGAAATGTTTGTAAACATTGTACTTTTGGAATTGAAGTTGTGAATTATTTTTTCAAATGTGTATATATGTAAAATAGAAATGTAATGGTTTAACCTGGAATTGAAATGCAATGCTGTATTGAATTAAATTGTAAGAAATTTGGGAATTTGAAATTGAAACGAAAAAAAGCTCAACGAACATGGTTTGTATGGTTTATGTGTGTAATGAAATAATTGGAATTGGAATCTTGAATGTTGAATAAGCTTTGAATGAATGACATTTGTGGCCATGGATTGATGGAAAACGAACTTAATGAATAATGGCTTGAAAATTGGGGGGAAAAACTGTAGGTCCAGTTGTTGGTCCATTTGTTGGTCCGACCAGGATTTGGACATGGTCACGGGCCTGGTCCTTTGGTCCAAAAGACGGTTCATTTGTTGGTCTGAGCTAGAAACTGACCAAGAAATAGACCTAACCTCTTAGGTGTGAAAAAACACGGGAACATGCAATTTAACGATGCAACATGATAAAATGAACTGACAATGGACTTAGGGGGTCAATTGACTTTGGTCAACTGGTTGACCAAAAAGTCAACAGTTGACCAAAAGTCAACAGTTGACCAAAAGTCAACTATAACAAGAATTGGCCAAAAAGATGGAATCTTTGCAATGAACATGGATACTTGTGAGGAAAAGAACGTAATATGAATGAAACGAAGTATTTGAGTGGACTTTGAATGACAATGAAATGAACTAGAATGATTAAGAACTGATTATCCAATGAACCAAGCCCAAACCAAGATCTTGACCAACTATGAACATGAATGCACGCCATGATTGAATATGGACCTGACTGGATATCCCAATATTCTTAAACCAGATGAAACATGCCATGTTCCAAGACTTGAAATCCAAACAAGCAAAACTAAGCAAATGAATACCTAACCAAGCAACATATTGTAACACCTTGAATGAGTACCCCTTGATCAAAGCATGGGGATCATGAACAAGTAGACCTTTTATGAAATATTGGAAAACCAATGAAGCTCCATGAATGACCAGATGAATCTTAATCCTGAATGTATACATGAGGGTATGATAGGGCCACCACTGGAAATTAGGGTCTCAAGGATTGAATCCAATACCAATGAATTATGGTTTCCCCTATATTCCATGATGAATACCTACAAGATGAAGAGTTCCAATATAAACATGGCCATAACATGAACCCTAGTATGGGGACTCAACCTTCCTTCCATGCCTTATGTGATCGAGGCCCTTGAATCCATGATTTTATGCTTATCAATGCAAATGGAATATGTTATGATGTTATGGGTATGTAGATAAGATGAATGCTTATCAGGATATGCATATGATCAAGGTTAGTGACCTAGATGAACATTATGAAGGGTATGGTGAATTTTGGGGTATGACAAAAGTCAAGTGTTTTCCAAATTAAACTTAATTGAATGAGACGAGATTGCTTGATCTAACATCAATTAACTCCTCCATTTAATTCACACAATTGTCATAGTCAACATCAAACACTTGATCCAACGTCGAGTCATTTTCAAATCATTTTTACAATAAATCAGATTAAAAAAGAATGGGGTTTATGTACTTGTCCATACCATTTCTCAAGTACTTGGGTTGTCGGTCGTGCTTAGCTTGTGGCTTAATACTTGTCTTCCATTTAAAACACTTAAAAATAAATGAGTTTAATTTGGTCCTCATAGGATGAAAAAGAGAGGTCAGGATGCATTTGTCCTTTTAGCTCTCAAGTATTATGATTGTCGTCCGTACTTAGCTTGTGGTTAGATATGTGTCTACCTCTAAGTACCAACGATTAAACTCGCCTCACAAATTTCATAGACAAAAACTTTTAGGATGAAAAAGAGAGGTCAGGATGCACTTGTCCTTTCAGCTCCCAAGTACTTGGATTTTCGTTCGTACTTAGCTTGTGGTTTGATACTTGCATCCCACTTAAAATCAATCACAACCAATCAAATTCAGTTTTTTCTCCTTAGGGCATTCAAAATCTTAATCTGTTGGATATTTGATTTGCTCCTTGAACATTTCCAACAAAAAGATAGGATTTAGTTTGTTATAAATTCAAATTTAAATGTCTTTTAAATCTGATTTGATCTTCATAGTTGTCCAACAAATCATATAATCATAATGCTAAACCAAGAGCAATAAAACATAAATGAATCTTCTCAAAAGATTATGTTAAAACGCATCAATCTGGCGCCTATTGCACAAGACCCAAATGTCGTACCAACATGTTACAACATCATGCCCAACATGTGTCCCTTTTGCAGTTCCATGCAACTTTAACAAGCTAGATCAACCTTGAATACTTGAACACTTCTTCAAGGTATTGTTTTTCTAAATACAGCCAATCTAAATGACCAATTCACTAGGAACAACATTTTCTACTTATTTTAATCAATTATATTTTTTCAAGTAGTTTTGTGGTTAAATTCATCATTTAAAGGTAAATAACTACAACCTTGTATTTAATACTCTTGTACAGTTATCAACTGAGCTGGTTAACAGGACATTATATTTTTTATTTTAATAAATTTATATTTAAGTTTAATATCAACAAAAAGAAAACTAAAAACTACTACCATTTACAAAAATTGACTTCATATAGCGTTTTTTTATAAGCAAGAAATGTATTAATGAGAGCGCAATGGGTACTCAACCCTAATACAAGAGAAAAACAAATACAAAGGACGACAAAAGAAACCCCAAAACCAAATTAATAAATACAATCAACAAGGGGATTAATAAATCAAACATCCTTTTCACACACAAAACACCCTTAAATCTAGCAAAAGCCCATTCCCAAGACAAATATTTAGCTAAATAAAATATATCATTGACATCTTTTCGGCCTCCTTTAAAAAGAATACCATTTCGTGATAACCAAATTGCTCTAACGGTTGCAAACCATAAAAGCAGCCAAAACATTTTCTTAATGTTGCCTTTCATTTTGCTGCCAAATTGTAATAAAAGGGGGCGAGGTATCCAAGACCAATCGAATACATAATTTTGCACCAAACTAAAACAACTTTTGGACTCAATAAAAAAAGATGGAGATGAGATGCAGTTTCGCCAAAGCATAAGGGACATATCGTGTTATGAGATCCTGAGATTACTCCACGCTTCGCAAGTTCATCTTTCGTTTGAAGTCTGTTGATAAAAAGTCTCCAAGAGAACACTTGAATATTATAGGGGACATTTCAGTTCCATAATTTACTAAGGGCACTTGACAGATCTGACTCCAAGGAATTGTTGTTGACGGTGAGAGCTTGAAGTCGCGAGTAAGCATGTTTGACACTAAAGTTATCTGAGTTGCGCCACCAAACAAATGTATCAAAGTCGGTAAGATAAAGCTCCACCAAGAATAAGATGTTATGAAGTTCTTCCCATTCTATAGCAGCTGCAATAACAAAAATATGTTTGGGCAACCGAGATATTCCAACACCAAATATCATCACATTAATAACCAATATTGGAAATCTTGATCATGTTAACTTGCAAGCAGCCAAAGAAAGGTAAATTTTTGCAACATAGGTTCTACACATATCCATTTATCGAACCAATTGGAGTCAATTTCGCATGATCCCACACAAATTCTGATGTCTCACCACCAAATGCACCATTTGCGCACGTTCACCGACCAAGACGAGTTTAAGATTAAAACTTTGATGTCCCCATATTTGTATACAAAAAGGGAGTGCTATAACGAATCTGAGGTTTCCTTCGATACTATTTCCAAGCCCACTTGATTAAAAGAGCTTTGTTTAACATTTCACAATCCTTTCATCCATAACTTCCCACTTGCTTTGGTTTACAAATGGTATCGCATACGACCCAATTCACTCTCTTCTTGTGATCTTCACCACCCAATGAAAAGCTTGTTGAATTTTGATGATGTCTTGGATTATGATTTGTGGGGATTTGTAAAATGATAAATAGAATATGGGAATGGAATTTAAAACATAACTTAGAAGCGTGAATCTACCTCCCAAGGATAAGAATTTTCCTTTCCAAGTTGCAAGTCTACTCCAAAGCTTTAAAATAATCGGGTCCCGGGAACTAAGCTCGCAGGGATTAATTCTTATGGGCGGACCAAGAAAAGTAAAAGGACTTGGACTGATTGAGCAAGAAAAAAGTCACAGACATCCATCAAAAATTCATAATTAGAGTTGTATCCCAAGATTTTGTTCTTTTGGAAATTGACTCGATGTCCCGAAGCCAACTCAAATCAGTGGAGAACTGATTTGATTGCCCAAATGTTGTCCCAAGAAGATTGACCCGGAATAATAGTGTCATCCGCGAATTGTAAAATGTCAAAATCCAAATTATCTTTCAACCTGAACGGTTTGAATCCTAACGTCAACCTTGCTTTTTTTCAGTAAACCCGTCAAGCCTTCTGCCACCAAAATAAAGACGAATGAAGATAATGGGCCGTCTTACCGAAAACCACGCTCCGCTTGAAAAATCAAAAGTGTCGGAAAAAATTGGTACAAACTTAAGCTCGAATCCAATTTATCCAAATCTCGCCGAAATTCATTCTCATGAAGATTACAACAAGAATTTCCAAGACACCTTATCGAATACTTTCTCAAAATCAACTTTAAAGACAAATAAATCTTTCTTATTCCTCTAAGCAAAATCCACTATCCTATTTTTTATTTCATCCAATTTGGAGTGTATGTGATGAGATGATATATTTTTAATAAAATAGTCAAACAATAGCGTGTGATCTATATTTTATTTCGCCTCGCTCCATTCTATTCCGCTGTGTTCCGGTTCGTCCGTAATATTCCATCCATCAAACCTGATTGATAAATGCATACCATCTAATAAAGGTCTCACCTAATTTTGATAGCAATTTTTATTTTACAAAAGTTTGGAGTACATATATATTAATTGTAGTTGTAGGAAAAACAACACACTCGAATGGGGAAGGAAATGGAAGGTAGAAAGAGGAACAATGTTGAGCTATTTTTCTTAGCCACTCTCATACTCTGGCTTACCTCTGTTTCTTTCCAGATAGTTCTCTCCCACCGCACCCAACTTCTCTACATCATCGCCGGTTCCTTCTTCTACCAGACATCTAACTCTCTCATCCGTTTCTTCTCCTCCTGCTCCAAATCTCCACCCACTGACCCTCTCTTTGTTAACACCTCCGTTTCTCTTCTTCATTCCATCGTTACCTCCACTTCAGGTTCTTTCTCTTTCACTTCAATTTCAGAGGTTTTGATTTTGCATAATTTGTTTGACTTTGGTCAAATTAGTGATTTGTTTATGTTTTCTGAACTTTTTGTGACTGAATTTATGGGGAAAATTGCTTGGAAAGTGGAAACCTAAGCAATTGAGGAAGAAAATTTAAATAGACCTAGAGCTTATTCTTAGGTATAACTATAGCTGGCTATTGAGTTATAGATATTTCAATGATTTAGCATTTGTTTGAAGTTAAACTTGTTTCTTCGTAACTAAATGTAAGCATCAGCCAAGGTTTTAAATAACTGTCGTCTTTGGTCACGCAAAGACTTTCACGATTTCAGTCTATACAAGTGTTGCGACACGGGTTGCGGTTGTTGTGATATGAATTAACTAAAAATAATTTCTTTATCATAAAAAGGGCATAACGGTATCGGTATTGGCACCTTCTGATAAGGACTTTGACTGTTTTTTAAAACCTTGGTATCAGCTTTATGGTTGATGACTGAATTGGTCAATTCAGCCTAATTGCTTGCTAGGCTGTGTAATTGACCCTTAAACCGGGAGTGGACCTTCTTCTTCTTCTTCACGGGGTTGTTGATAACTAAAAATCTAATGCTGAGTCCAGACTAGAACAACCCCCATTGCAATCAGGGCTTTAGAAGAAGGTCTGTGATGGCGATAGTGCGATATCATGATTTTTTTTATGTCTATGCGATTGTAATGCAATTGTGATTGATGTTGCACTGGACTGCAATTCTCTGCAATGTCAAAAGATGTTGAAGTCACAGCGATTTAAAAATTTTATTGCAATTGTTAGGATTAGTAGAAAATCGGGGCCCTGTGTGGATCATTTCCTTTTCCCAATGAAATTTGTCAAGGTCTCGTCGTGTTTTGTTTTGCTGGGATTAGGAGAAGGAAATGCTTATATTTGACTATTTCAGGAATGTCGTGTAAAAGGATGCGAGCGTTCATCACTGTCTTCATAAATTTTCATAATGAGTTTTGCCATGTTCTATCTTTTTTTTTGCTGTTAGATTATGCGACTTCTGTAGACACTCTTTTTCCCGTCTTCTCATTTGAGTTTTGCCATGTTCTATATATATTTTTTTTTTTGCAGTGGTCTTCATCTTGTTCATGCAATGGTCAAATAATGGATTGAGCGCAATGTTTGATCACTCGCAGTTGGTTGAAGGTACATGGCCATGGGCATTTGAAGCATTGTCTTTTTCCTGTGGTTACTTTGCATATGATCAATGGGATATGCTTCATTACCGGTTATATAATGGTTGGATCCCTTCTATCCTTGTGCATCATCTGCTTCTCCTTATCTGCTTCACTCTTGCTTTGTATAGAAATGTCACTATTAACTACCTTATTCTCACTCTTATCTGTGAGGTAAGCATAAAACCTTCTTCCTCTCTTAATGTGCATATGTATGTGTTGTTAAGTACCGCCGCATAATGCTTAGGAGGACTTCTGTCTGTGTTTGTTGTACAGCTGCATTCCATCTTTCTGCATGTGAGAAAGGTGAGGCGAATGGCCGGTATTCGCGATGCGAGGAGCGTCATTATTAAGTTAGAATGGTTTCTTAATTGGACTACCTTCTTTGTGGCAAGGTGTGCGTCCCACATTCTTATCACAGCGAAACTCATCAAAGATGCTCACAAATTTGGAAAGGGTGTGGAGTTACCACTGGCTCTGTTTGGCATGGCAGGGATGAATTCTCTGAACATTGGTCTTGGCATTGATCTCTTTAAAGCTTTTAAGAGAGAGAGGAAGTCTCAGCAAGCTAATCAACATCAACATCGTGAATGATCGAAGAGAAGTGTACTATGCTGCATATATTAGTCTTTTTGTACTAGTACTAGCACAGAGTCTTGCCACAGAAGAAAAAGATTCTTAAAAATGGTTCAATATAACCTTATGTAGCACTTAGACAAGTCCATTATATATCTCTGCAAATTGTTGCTGCAAAAACAAAAATTTTGTCCTGTTGTATTTTTACATATTGATTGAAAAGATTAGTCAGTTATTATGATAAGTTGTTTGGGAATTTGTAAGAGAGGAGTTTTGAAGGAAATATTTTGTTATAATGAAAAACTAATTCCTCCAAAGATTAGTAATAGATTTATGATGTAAGTAGTTTGTTTGATTGAGTTATTTTTATCTTGTTTCAATTAATTGAAAGATAATGGGGACAATATATGAATGTTATCATATGTTAGTTTAACCCTTGAAGACCTTATAGTTGGATAGAGCAACTAAGAAAATATATACGGCTGAAGTAAATGTTAAAATAGTTAGTAGGTGAATTAAAGTACATTTTAAGTATACTAGGAACATTTAACCAACATGGGGTGGTGGCGCAGTTGGCTAGCGCGTAGGTCTCATAGCTTCTGAGTAATCCTGAGGTCGAGAGTTCGAGCCTCTCTCACCCCAAAATATATTTTTCGTTGCTTTATTTTATTTCTCTCCACCTCCTTCTTTGCAAATTGCAGTTTCGGCCGACATAGCCTTTCATTATCAACTTCTGTCTTTCATAAATAAATCTGTAAGTCAACGTTTGTCTTTTATTTTTATTTTTACATAGTCCACCATAAATTTATTAGACTTAATTGTAATTTATTTATTTATTTTACCTTTGATTTTCTATTTTAAAATCTAAAATTTTGATTCTTCTATTTATTTTCTTTTACTTTGGGTCAAATCTGGAATTTTGGCCTTTTATTCTAAAATCTATAATTTTGGTATCCCTGTTTTAAAATCTAGAATTTTGGTTCCCTGTTTTAAAATCTAGAATTTTGGTCTCTTATTTTAAAATTTAAAATTTTGATTCTTCTATTTTAATTTTTGATTAAATGTATTTTTGGTTTTCCTATTTTGAAGTTTTTTAAAATTTAATCCCTCCATTTTAGAAATCAATTTTTTGGTCCAACTTTACATCACTTGGGATTTGATTGGTTCCCCTTCACTTTTGTTTATGTGGCAGTGATGATTGAGATAATTTTTTTTTTAAAATTATGTGGAATTGATGAGTAGATTATTTTATTATTTAATTATTTATAATTTTAATTATATTATTTTAACTCAATTAATTAAAATTCTTAAAAGGTCATTTTGGGCCAACTTAGTTTGTCTAGTCTATACAATCACAAAAGTCCATCCACACAAGCCCACAAATTTTTACTAACTTAGCTGCCCATTAGAATTCAAATCAAATTTTATTCAATCCATCTATTTGCCACACCTAGCTGCCACCAAGGCTACCGCTTTGATGATGTTCAAGAGCCTGGATCCTGGTGGGGTTTAGTGTTTGATGTAGCTGTTAATGCTTATAGTAATGGATTTGGGCAATCATCATTACTCCTCAGAGGTCTCATAACCCTTTCACTACAAGATTGATGTTTGATTGTACGAACAACATGGCAGAATATGAAGCTTGTATCACGGCTCTTGAAGAAGCCATTGATTTGAGAATTAAGATCCTTGATGTATACAGAGATTCAACCTTGGTGGTTAATCACATTAAAGGAGAATGGGAGACTCGCCATCCTGGCTTGATTCCTTACAAAGATTATGCAAGAAAGTTGTTGACTTTCTTCAACAAAGTTGAGTTTCATCATATACCTCGTGAAGAGAATCAGAATCATGCGCCTTGACTAGCTGGAAATTTCTTTCTGAATGAAGATGTGTTGTACAAGAGAAACTTTGATATGATCTTGCTCATATGCGTGGATAGTGTAACACCCCGATAAAATATGATAATTATTTAATTTAAGTTTAATAGTATATTATGATGATAATATGAATGAGAGGGTATTATTTAGATAAACCATTCATATATATTATTATTAGTATATTTATTAATTTAATTAAATAATTGGAATATTATTGGATTATTATTATTGGAATTATAAGTTGGAATCAGTAAAGAGTCCAAATTAGAAAAGGGTTTTTCACGTGAAAACAGAGAAGCGACTGGAAAGTGGAGAAAGGGAGAAGAAGAGGCTAGGGCTCAGGAGGAGAATTCACGATTTTTGAAGGTCAAAGAATCAATTGCCGGATTAACTCAGGTAAGGGGGGTTTATCGTCGTTTAATGGGTATTATGGGTTAACATGTAATGGGTAGTAATAAGCCATTGAATTGACCCTAATTGGGATGAGGAATGCTGTAAATGGTGATGAATAAGTTATGTTAAAACTGTAATTGAATTCTATATGTGGGTGAATCGTAAATTTCTGGACGTGTAGCTTTTTACGGAATTGAAATCGGAGGTCCGGAAGTCCTCCGACGGCGAAAAATGCGGGGGATTCTGCATTTTGTTCGTGTTAGCGCAGGAACAGCTTTCTGTCTTGCGTTAACCGGTTAACCCAGGGTGTTAACCGGTTAACACTGTTATGAATTATGAGAAATTGCTGTCTGTCTTGCGTTAACCGGTTAACCCAGGGCGTTAACCGGTTAACACTGTTAAAATGTGCCAGGAAGCGTGTTCTGTTTTGCGTTAACCGGTTAACCCAGGGCGTTAACCGGTTAACACTGTTGGAAAAGTGGAAAATTGATATTTAAATATTGTGGACATATTGGATGATTGGCCTATATCGGTGGATGATATAGTAGGGATCATTTCCCGTTGTTTTGAGCAGTATAGGTATTAGTAGAGTGTGCTAATACTGTGATTTATTATTTGGCATGATATGAATATGATTATGTGATACATATGCTGATGATGTGTGATGGTATGCATAATGCTGTGAATGTATCTGTTATGTATGCAATTGTGAATGGACTGTTTATGGCTTAGAGTGTGAGCATATGTCCATTGTGGATTGTTGTTGATGTTTGCATGCTAGGTGATTTAGCGTGCATAGTATGGCCTTTATGGTGGTAGCTAATTCCCATGGTGAGGAATTAGTGAGTGAGTTATTGTGGATTGTTGTTGATGTTTGCATGCTAGGTGATTTAGCGTGCATAGCATAGCCCTTGGGGTGGTAGCTAATTCCCATGGTGAGGAATTAGTGAGTGAGTCACTAGGTCTCAAATGAGTGGGACTAGTGAGCTTGGTAGCCGTATCTGGGTTTGATCGGTGAGGTTGAACTATGTGTTCACGAATAGTCGGTACCGCATGCATGGAGTCTTATTGCATAATGTATGTATGACGTATAATATGAATGGATGTATTCCAATATTATACGGGTGTTTTGTGTTGTGTTGTGTTGAGTATGATTATGAGTTGAGGTTGCCGTTGCTGAATGTGTGATCTGATTTGGGTGATGAAATATGTTAAATTACTTAGCATTACATGGTATTTTATAATGCTTATTATATCGATTGAGGAACTCACCCTTACAACTATGTTTCAGGTAACGAGCAGTGATTGAGTAGAAGCTAGTGCTTGGAGTCTAGTGTAGTTCCTTAGTGGGTCATGCTCTGGTAGATGTAACATCGGGGCGGGATGTTTTACTTTGTTTTCAATTGTGGTTGTTGAACAGTTTTACATGTAATGTGATTACATGGTTTGCATGATTGATTAGATCTCTATCCGATGCGAAATGTGCACTGTTTTATTTTTGATTAATAAATGAGCATGACAAGTGTGAATGGTGTGAAGTGTCAAGTGTGACACCCTTAAATTGCATATCTACTCTGATTTATATTTTGTTGTTTTAATTAATTATTGGGGTATTTTAGAAGGGTGTTACATTAGTGGTATCAGAGCATAGTCGGTCGAGTCGAGTCGTAATTATTCTGTTTCCCTGTACGTGATAGGTGTTGTGTAACCCTATCAGTACTTATTGTTTTAGCTTGTTGGGTTTTCAGAATAGAGATGGCTGGAAGAGGTAGAGATGATGCTGCGATTGCTGAGGCTCTGGGTATGCTAGCTGGAGTACTTGGAGGAAATCCGAATGTTGTGGGACTGAGAGCTGCTCGTCAACTGAGTGAGTTCCAGAAGAACAATCCTCCAATGTTGAAGGGAGCATACGATCCAGATGGTGCTCAGAAGTGGTTGAAGGAGATCGAGAGGATCTTCCGAGTGACTGAGTGTGCCGATAACCAGAAGGTCAGGTTCGGTACGCATATGCTGTCAGAGGAAGCAGATGATTGGTGGGTTGCTGCCCGCACTGAGTTGGAAGCTGCTGGGAGTGCTGAGATCACTTGGGCGGTGTTCAGAGAGAGATTCCTGAGGAAGTACTTTCCAGAGGATGTCAGAGGAAAGAAAGAGATAGAGTTCTTAGAATTGAAGCAGGGCAATCAGTCTGTTACTGAGTATGCTGCTAAGTTCACAGAGCTGTCGAAGTATTACACTCCCTATGACGAGGCTACTGGGGAATTTTCGAAATGTGTGAAGTTTGAGAACGGGTTACGTCCCGAGATCAAGCAGGCCATTGGGTATCAGCGGATTAGAGTGTTTTCTGACTTGGTTGACTGTTGCAGGATTTTTGAACAGGATACCAAGGCCAGAGCGGAGAGCTATCAGCAGAGGGTTGATAGGAAAGGCAAGAATCAGAATGATCGTGGGAAGCCGTATGCAGCTGGCAAAGGTTTCCAGAGACAGAGTGGGATGAAGAGACCTAGTGGGGGAGACTCCAGTGCCCCTGCTAAGTGTTACAGATGTGGTCAGGCTGGACATCGTATCCATGAGTTTACCAGTACTGAGAAGAAGTGTTTCAAGTGTGGCAAAGGTGGTCACTTGGCTGCAGAGTGCCGGTTGAAGACTATGACTTGTTTCAACTGTGGAGAGGTGGGTCATATTAGCCCACAGTGTCCTAAGCCGAAGAAAGAGAACCAGTCGGGAGGCAAGGTCTTTGCTTTATCGGGTTCTGAGACTTCTGCAGATGATCGTTTGATCCGAGGTACGTGTTATATTAATGGCTTTCCTCTTGTAGCTATTATTGACACAGGTGCGACTCATTCCTTTATATCCTTGGATTGTGTTGTGAAACTTAAATTAGAGATATCTGAGATGCATGGGAGTATGGTGATTGATACTCCTGCGAAGGGTTCAGTGACTACTACTTCAGTTTGTTTAAATTTCCCTTTGAGTATTTTTGGTAGAGACTTTGGGATGGACCTTGTGTGTCTTCCACTAGTGCAGATTGATGTTATCCTGGGTATGAACTGGTTGGTGTTTAACCGAGTTTATATCAACTGTTTTGATAAGACTGTGATCTTTCCTGAGATTGAGGAAGGAAAGAGTTTGTTTCTATCAGCAAGGCAGGTGAATGAGGCAGTAGCAGATGGGGCAGAGTTGTTTATGCTGTTAGCGACTTTGGAGGCTAAAGATAAACTGGTGATTTGCGATCTAGCCGTGGTGTGTGATTTTCCTGATGTGTTTCCTGAAGAAGTGAATGAATTACCGCCAGAGCGTGAAGTTGAGTTCTCGATTGATTTAGTACCTGGTACTAGGCCGATATCGATGGCTCCGTACCGTATGTCTGCTGTTGAGTTAACTGAATTGAAGAGTCAGCTGGAAGATCTGTTGGATAAGAAATTTATTCGTCCGAGTGTGTCACCGTGGGGCGCACCAGTGTTATTGGTTAAGAAGAAAGAAGGTACTATGAGGTTGTGTGTGGACTACAGGCAACTGAATAAAGTGACGATCAAGAATCGATATCCTTTGCCGAGGATTGATGATTTGATGGATCAGTTGGTTGGTGCGAGTGTGTTCAGCAAAATAGATTTGAGATCGGGTTATCATCAGATACGTGTGAAAACTGAGGATATTCAGAAGACTGCTTTCAGAACAAGGTATGGACATTATGAGTATTCTGTAATGCCTTTTGGTGTGACTAATGCGCCTGGGGTATTTATGGAGTATATGAATAGGATTTTCCATCCGTACCTAGACAAGTTTGTTGTGGTGTTTATTGACGATATTTTGGTGTATTCGAAATCTGAAGAAGAGCATGCTGAACATTTGAGAGTGGTTTTAGGAGTTCTTCGAGAAAAGAAGTTATTTGCTAAACTGTCCAAGTGTGAATTTTGGTTAGAAGAGGTTAGTTTTCTTGGTCATGTGGTTTCAAGAGGTGGTGTTGCTGTTGATCCTTCTAAGATAGAAGCGGTATCTAAGTGGGAAGCTCCGAAGTCAGTTTCTGAGATAAGGAGTTTTCTTGGACTTACAGGTTATTATAGGAAATTCATATAGGGATTTTCTAAGTTGGCGTTACCGTTGACGATGTTGACTAGAAAGGGGCAAGCGTTTGTTTGGGACTCAAAATGTGAAGAAGGTTTCCAAGAGTTAAAGAGAAGGTTAACTACTGCTCCTATTCTGATATTACCAAGTCCATCGGAACCATTTGAGGTTTACTGTGATGCTTCATTGTTGGGTTTGGGTGGTGTTTTGATGCAGAATAAGCAGGTTGTAGCTTATGCTTCGAGGCAACTGAAGGTTCATGAGAGGAACTATCCGACACATGATTTAGAGTTGGCAGCTGTGGTATTTGTTCTGAAGTTATGGAGGCATTACTTGTACGGGTCAAGATTTGAGGTTTTTAGTGACCATAAAAGTTTAAAGTATTTGTTTGATCAGAAAGAGCTGAATATGAGACAGAGGAGATGGTTAGAGTTTCTGAAGGATTATGACTTTGGTTTGAATTACCATCCGGGTAAAGCAAACGCAGTGGCTGATGCATTGAGTCGGAAATCATTGCATATGTCTATGTTAATGGTTAAGGAATTGGATTTAATTGAGCAGTTTAGAGACTTGAGTTTGGTGTGTGAGAGTACTCACAATAGTGTTAAATTGGGAATGTTGAAGTTAACGAGTGGTATTCTGGAGGAGATTAGAGAGGGTCAGAAATCCGATGTGCTTTTGGTTGATAAGTTGACTCTAGTGAATCAAGGCCAAGGTGGTGAATTCAGAGTTGATGAGAATGGTGTTTTGAAATTTGGTAATCGGGTGTGTATTCCGGATGTTACCGAACTTAAGAAGAGTATTCTTGAGGAAGGACATCGTAGTGGCCTGAGTATTCATCCTGGGGCTACGAAGATGTATCATGATTTGAAAAAGTTATTTTGGTGGCCGGGAATGAAAAGAGAAATTGCGAGTTTTGTTTATTCTTGTTTGACTTGTCAGAAGTCGAAGATTGAGCATCAGAAGTCGTCTGGGCTAATGCAACCGTTGGCTATTCCAGAGTGGAAGTGGGATAGTATCAGTATGGATTTTGTTTCTGGTTTACTGAGGACAATTAAGAATTTTGAAGCTATTTGGGTGATTGTTGACAGATTGACAAAATCGGCTCATTTCATTCCGATCAGAATGGATTATCCGTTAGAGAGATTAGCTGAGTTGTATATTGAGAAAATTGTAAGTTTGCATGGTATCCCGTCGAGTATTGTTTCGGACAGAGATCCTAGATTTACATCGAAGTTCTGGGAAGGTTTGCAGAGGGCTTTGGGAACTAAGCTGAGATTGAGTTCTGCATATCATCCGCAGACTGATGGTCAGACTGAGAGGACGATTCAGTCACTGGAGATCTTTTGAGGGCTTGTGTTTTGGAAAAGGGAGGTGCTTGGGATTGTTATTTACCTTTGATTGAGTTTACCTACAACAATAGTTTTCATTCGAGCATTGGTATGGCACCGTTTGAAGCTTTGTATGGTAGGAGATGTCGGACACCTTTATGTTGGTATGAGTCCGGTGAGAGTGCTGTGGTTGGACCTGAGATTGTTCAACAAACTACGGAAACGATTAAGATGATTCAGGAGAAGATGAGGATTTCTCAGAGTCGTCAGAAGAGTTATCACGACAAGAGGAGGAAGTCACTTGAGTTTCAAGAGGGAGATCATGTGTTTCTTCGTGTTACTCCGATAACTGGGGTTGGTCGAGCTTTGAAGTCGAAGAAGTTGACACCTCGATTTATTGGTCCTTATCAGATTTTGGAGAGGATAGGGGAGGTAGCCTATCGTATCGCTTTACCGCCGTCACTTGCGAATTTGCATGAGGTTTTTCATGTGTCTCAGTTGAGGAGGTACATTCCTGATCCGTCGCATGCGGTCCAAGTAGATGATGTACAGGTGAGAGATAACCTGACTGTTGAAACATCACCTATGAGGATCGAGGATCGAGAGTTGAAGCAGTTGCGGGGTAAAGAGATTGTTTTGGTAAAGGTAGCTTGGGGAGGACCAGCAGGTGGCAATGTGACTTGGGAACCTGAGAGTCAGATGAAGGAGTCTTATCCAGAGTTATTCGCTTGAGGTATGTTTTCGAGGACGAAAACTCTTTTAGTGGGGGAGAGTTGTAACACCCTGATAAAATATGATAATTATTTAATTTAAGTTTAATAGTATATTATGATGATAATATGAATGAGAGGGTATTATTTAGATAAACCATTCATATATATTATTATTAGTATATTTATTAATTTAATTAAATAATTGGAATATTATTGGATTATTATTATTGGAATTATAAGTTGGAATCAGTAAAGAGTCCCAATTAGAAAAGGGTTTTTCACGTGAAAACAGAGAAGCGACTGGAAAGTGGAGAAAGGGAGAAGAAGAGGCTAGGGCTTAGGAGGAGAATTCACGATTTTTGAAGGTCAAAGAATCAATTGCCGGATTAACTCAGGTAAGGGGGGTTTATCGTCGTTTAATGGGTATTATGGGTTAACATGTAATGGGTAGTAATAAGCCATTGAATTGACCCTAATTGGGATGAGGAATGCTGTAAATGGTGATGAATAAGTTATGTTAAAACTGTAATTGAATTCTATATGTGGGTGAATCGTAAATTTCTGGACGTGTAGCTTTTTACGGAATTGAAATCGGAGGTCCGGAAGTCCTCCGACGGCGAAAAATGCGGGGGATTCTGCATTCTGTTCGTGTTAGCGCAGGAACAGCTTTCTGTCTTGCGTTAACCGGTTAACCCAGGGTGTTAACCGGTTAACACTGTTATGAATTATGAGAAATTGCTGTCTGTCTTGCGTTAACCGGTTAACCCAGGGCGTTAACCGGTTAACACTGTTAAAATGTGCCAGGAAGCGTGTTCTGTTTTGCGTTAACCGGTTAACCCAGGGCGTTAACCGGTTAACACTGTTGGAAAAGTGGAAAATTGATATTTAAATATTGTGGACATATTGGATGATTGGCTTATATCGGTGGATGATATAGTAGGGATCATTTCCCGTTGTTTTGAGCAGTATAGGTATTAGTAGAGTGTGCTAATACTGTGATTTATTATTTGGCATGATATGAATATGATTATGTGATACATATGCTGATGATGTGTGATGGTATGCATAATGCTGTGAATGTATCTGTTATGTATGCAATTGTGAATGGACTGTTTATGGCTTAGAGTGTGAGCATATGTCCATTGTGGATTGTTGTTGATGTTTGCATGCTAGGTGATTTAGCGTGCATAGTATGGCCTTTATGGTGGTAGCTAATTCCCATGGTGAGGAATTAGTGAGTGAGTTATTGTGGATTGTTGTTGATGTTTGCATGCTAGGTGATTTAGCGTGCATAGCATAGCCCTTGGGGTGGTAGCTAATTCCCATGGTGAGGAATTAGTGAGTGAGTCACTAGGTCTCAAATGAGTGGGACTAGTGAGCTTGGTAGCCGTATCTGGGTTTGATCGGTGAGGTTGAACTATGTGTCCACGAATAGTCGGTACCGCATGCATGGAGTCTTATTGCATAATGTATGTATGACGTATAATATGAATGGATGTATTCCAATATTATACGGGTGTTTTGTGTTGTGTTGTGTTGAGTATG
Source organism: Lathyrus oleraceus (assembly GCF_024323335.1). NCBI lineage: Eukaryota > Viridiplantae > Streptophyta > Magnoliopsida > Fabales > Fabaceae > Lathyrus > Lathyrus oleraceus. The sequence continues at coordinate 201,316,859 of NC_066583.1, forward strand.
ATTATGAGTTGAGGTTGCCGTTGCTGAATGTGTGATCTGATTTGGGTGATGAAATATGTTAAATTACTTAGCATTACATGGTATTTTATAATGCTTATTATATCGATTGAGGAACTCACCCTTACAACTATGTTTCAGGTAACGAGCAGTGATTGAGTAGAAGCTAGTGCTTGGAGTCTAGTGTAGTTCCTTAGTGGGTCATGCTCTGGTAGATGTAACATCGGGACGGGATGTTTTACTTTGTTTTCAATTGTGGTTGTTGAACAGTTTTACATGTAATGTGATTACATGGTTTGCATGATTGATTAGATCTCTATCCGCTGCGAAATGTGCAATGTTTTATTTTTGATTAATAAATGAGCATGACAAGTGTGAATGGTGTGAAGTGTCAAGTGTGACACCCTTAAATTGCATATCTACTCTGATTTATATTTTGTTGTTTTAATTAATTATTGGGGTATTTTAGAAGGGTGTTACAGATAGACACGAAGCAAACATGTTAATGCAAGAAGTCCATGAAAGATCCTTTGGTACTCATGCCAATGGACATGCAGTGGCTAAAAAGATGCTAAGGGAAGGTTACTACTTGATGACAATGGAATCTAATTGATGTAAATATGTGAAGAAGTGCCATAAATGTCAGATTTATGTTGATAAGATTCATGTGCCTCCGACTCTTCTCAATATTATTTCATCCTCATCGCCTTTCTCTATGTGGAGAATTGACATGATTGGTATGATTGAACCCAAAGATTCGAACATACATCGTTTCATTCTGGTGGCTATTGATTACTTCACCAAATGGGTTGAAGCAACATCTTATGCTAATATGACCAAGCAGATTATGGTCAGATTGATCAAGAATCAAATTATTTGCCGATATGGTGTTCAAGTAAGATCTTCACTGATAATGGTCGAACTTTAATAATAAGATGATGAAAGAGATTTGTGACGACTTCAAGATTGAACATCATAACTCTTCTCCTTACAGACCTAAGATGAATGAGGTTGTTGAAGCTGCAAATAAGAATATTAAGAAGATTATCCAGAAGATGGTTGTGACATATAAGGATTGGTATGAGATGCTCCCTTTTGCTTTGCATGGGTATCGTACATCTATCCGCACTTCAACAGGGGCAACCCTTTTCTCTCTTGTGTATGGCATGGAAGTAGTGCTCCCCATAGAGGTTGAGATCCCATCAATGCGAGTCTTGATGGAAGCCAAATTGTCTGAGGCTGAATGGTGTCAAAGCAGATATGATCCATTGAATTTGATTGAAGAGAATAGGATGGCAACTTTGTGTCATATCCAATTATATCAAAAAAGAATGAAGAATGCATTTGACGAGAAGGTTCGACCTCGCGTATTCATAGAATGCGACCTCGTGCTAAAAAAGATATTGTCTTTCAACACTAATTCTAGGGGCAAGTGGACTCCTAATTATGAAGGTCCATATGTTGTTAAGAGATCCTTCTCTAGCGGTGCAATGACTCTTACGACTATGAATGGCGAGGAGCTCCCTCGTCCTATGAATGTCAATGTAATCAATAAATACTTCGCCTAGAAAAATAAAAGAACAACTCGCTAAGTTGAAAACCCAAAAGGGAGGCTTAGGCAAAAATGAGCGTCTCGGTGGATTGAAAACCCGAAAGGGCGGTCCAGGAAAAAATTAGAGACACAAACAAAAAATAATCATCCCGATAGATTGAGACCAGAAAGGGCAATCTAGGAAAAAGTTAGGGATTATGGAAAGTAATTGAATTAGGCCAGGCTTTATCATTTGAAGAAACAGTGACTATCAAAGATTCTCATTCGGTCATCCTTGAGTGAAGTTCTAAGCATAGCGGAATTCAAAGTTGTTAGGGAGAATATTGGTCATTGTATTTCAATGTAGCATTTTCTATGTACTTACCATTTTTCAACTTTGTAATGATCCATGGAGTCACGCCATTTGTGGACTACCATTATATCAATAAAATTTGAGCCTTTTGCCCATTTGTTTGTTGTTCTTATCTTGTTTCAGTTTTGAAATTTCATTTATTTTTTATAATAATTTTTGAAACAAAAGATATATAAATAATCATGTTTTTGAAATTTACAAAAAAATATTTTCCTCGATTTATGAATATAAAAGAGGAATGTCAACAATGATCTCAAGGATGGTAAGATCTTGAAGAGCGGAGTTCAGTTGTTCTCCAAAGATAGGATTTTACTTATGAATGTATCCAAACTCATCAGTTCCCATAATAGAGATTGCGAGAATGGTAGAATCTTCAGTGAATCCGCCAGCAGGTCTTCATAGCAGAGTTTGTTCGGATGTTTCTTATCCCCGACAAACCTTTCCCTCCCTCAGAATAGAGTTCAGGCTTTTAGAAGATTAACTTTGGGTCTCCAAGCAGTATCTTTTTTTCTCTCTCCATAAGGATTTAAGCCTTGTATCAGGATTTAGCTCCTTTGATGGCTTATGATCATTCATTGCAGGGTTTTCTTCAACTGAATCCCTAGCAAGATCTCCAGTAGCATCTCCATCTTGTTGAGATTAGTCGAGTATTCGATTATACTATGTTATCGGTCTAACCCTTTGTGTCTGTTTTTTCAGCATATTCATACACATACTCATACACATATGCATAACATCATGATGTTTATTTGTGCATTTTGTATTTCTTGATACATTCCCCGCTCTTTGGTGTTTCTCTCCCTGCGGAGTGTGTACGTCCTATCTCCAATAGAGTGTCAACTTAAGCCGAAAACTCTTATCCTTTCTATTTCCCCACGGAGTTTGATCCTCGTGGAAGGTTTTATTTTCGTTTTCCTTTCCAGTTCATTATTTGGATGGAGTTAATCCCCATTTGAGTTTATTTTCTCATTGGATTGAGTCTTCTTTGACCGTTTCTCTCCAGCTTATTCATGGGTTAAACTTTGGTCCCTGGAGCTTATTGCCTTTATTAAGCTATCACTTGGCTGATAGTTAGGTAATAATTTCTTTTTACCTTTGGTTGATTACCTTGTTAAGCTATCAGTCGTATGGTAGTTGGTAATATTTGCTTTTGGACCTTATTACCTTTGTTAAGCTATCAATTGGCTGATAGTTAGGTAATATTTCTTTTTACCTTTGGTTGGTTACCTTGTTAAGCCATCACTCATCTGGTAGTTGATAATTTGTCCTTTTGGACCTTATTACCTTTGTTAAGCTATCACTAGCTGATAGTTAGGTAATATTCTTTTTTTACCTTTGGTTGGTTACCTTGTTAAGCTATCACTTGTCTGGTAGTTAGAAATCTTTCCTTTTGGAGCTTATTGCATTTGTTAAGCTATCACTAGACTGATAGTTAGGTAATATTTCTTTTTTACCTTTGGTTGGTTACCTTGTTAAGTTATCACTTGGCTGGTAGTTGGTAATATTTCCTTTTGGCCTTATTACCTTTATTAAGCTATCACTTGGCTGATAGTTAGGTAATTTCTCCCCCTAGTAGAGGTGGGTATCCCCTTTGATTGATCTTTCCCCTTGACAAAGTCTTGATTTGATAAGTCTTCCCCCATTGGGTCTTTGGTTCGTTTGTTTTCTAAATTGTGTATTGGTTTCTTTCCAATATAATAGTTATTCCTGAGTCGAGTCGTTTCCCGATGCTTTTATTTTCCTGGAGGACATTCCTTTGTCTCCAGCAGTTTCGTGTTGTAGTTTTGGCTGCGTGTTTTTCCTTTTCCCCTTTAGAACTTTGTTTGTCCCCAGCTGGGCCCCCCTTTGGAATCTGTTATTCCCCTGCAGAATTTCAGTCTCCTTGTTTCTCCAGCAGTTCTTTGTCTCTCGTGACGCTATATTCCCTACAAAGATCCTTGTATGCATTCATATCATATCATAAGCTTTTTTTACGGTATCTTAGGACCAAAAATTGGGTCTTCCGTATTTACGTCTCTTCAATCTCGTCGAGACGAAGATTTCAATCTTCATATCTCCGAATCGAAGAAACTTAAATAGGGGCATCTGTCATACCCTAATTTTTAACCCAAGATCCCACATATCATTTGCATCCTTGCATACAAACAAGATCACATATTTGTCCTCTCTCTCTCTCTCATCTTCGGATTTGCCTTATGCAAGGATCATCAAGCACCTCTTTGTTGGTGTTTTAACTTTATGTTTATATGTTCATTACTTATCTAACCACTAATAAAAATAGCAAATATATGTTTTGTTTTCTTTAAGTTCATTGTGCAAGGTAGAGCTTTCCATCAAGAGCATCAAGCATGGTTCCTTAACTAGGGTTTGTTTTGATTCCTCAAGTCAAAGTGTGTTCAACCATTGATTCTCAAGGGGCTTATATCTCAAAACATGACCTCTAAGGTTCTCAAGCATCTTTCAATCTCATCTTGATCAAGAGTATCTCAAAGTTTTGTGGCTTATTTCTCAAAGAAAGACAAAAGTTCATGTGTTTACTTCCATGCCTTATTCAACAAGTTACCTCAAACTTTGAGCAATTTAATCAAAAGACCTTAAAGGACACCTTATTTTTAGTTCATATGATCATCCATGTACCTTGAAATGCAAGAAAAGTCCAAGTACACAAGTTTATTCCAAGAGGTTTGACCAAAAAGTCAACATTTGAAGTCAAAGTTCAAAGGATCACAACTCCTTCAATTCTCAACATTTTTGAATGCTTCTTTTTGAATATGACTCTTCTTAATATCCTCTACAAATTCTATTTGCATGATAAGAGCCAATTATGCTTGGAGGATCATCAAACGTTTGAAGACATTATAGGTCATTTGTGGACTTAGTGAAATTTGACCTATTTTCAAGTGACTTTTTCTCAACTTTCAAGGATTATAACTTCTTCAATTTTCAACATTTGAGGCTGATTCTTTTTGAACAATGTCATTTGTGATTCCCTTTACAAGTTTGCTTCAAGGATCAAATTCAAATTATGCTTAGAAGGCTATGGAATTCTTTGAGACATTATAGGTCATTTTCAGCCATTTGAAACTTAGAATTTTCCAAGGTACATTACCATATTTTGTGCCAACTTCAACATATCATAACTTTATGCTCAAGCGTCCAAATGAAACCTTTCTTAGCACATTGTGATCTTTAATATGATGTCAACAAATTGCAAGAAGAATGGGATCAAAAAGCATCCTGAGTAAGATGCCTCATTGAGTTAAACATGGTGACTTGGAACTGAAGAAATCACCATGATCAAAATTGTGAACTTCACTGATCCTTAATTACAAGCCAATTTACCATGCATTTTGGACCTAAACATGTTTAATCAAGTCTCAAGAAGTTAAATGACTCATAAAACGCATGATTTGGCTGAGTTTTGATGGTTTTGCAGTCATACTTTTCTCACATCATGAGCAAATTCGTTTTGCATGAATTGAGCATCATTTGGAACATATGAGATCACCAATCACTTACCTATAAATAGAGTAACATATTTGCTTCATTCCCAAGCTTTGGAGATCCATAAAACCTCTGTTTCACTTTCAAACGTTTCCAGAAAATTGAGTTATCGTGTTTTGATTTCTAGCTTGTTTCAATCCAATTTCTTGTTTCCATTAGCACCTTCGGTCTTCTCTGAAGCTTTTACAACAATTCTCAAGCTCTTAGACCTCCTGAAGTGCCCTGACTAGATCGATCTTCTTCAACTTCTGATCATCATTTGGACAAGGTAGTTCTAAGCATCATTTGAACTCAAACAAGTTACCACAATGAATTTCGAGCATGAAGTTGAACTCATGATGATGAGGCGATCACATTGGTGGTAGTCTCATGTTCTAAATTTTCCAAACGATGAAAATCTGGTGACTGGTCATCGGGGAATATGACTGAAGTTATTTCAGGTCATTTGAGTTGGCTATACACATTGACCCTTTGAAATATTCTGATTGGTCCATTTTGAATGTGATCTCGAGTTTTATTCTAGATATTTTCCACCGTGCACTCTAGCCTGATGGCTGTTGAATCTGTCACGTCAATTAATGAGGCCAAATCCAACGCCTCTTGTTTTTTTTAGTTTTTTTTCTTTTTCTTTTTCTTCTAAATTGAATTTTCTTTAAAAATTCAGAGAAATTTTTTTTTCATCCAAAAAATCCCAAAATAATTTCTAAAATTTTCGTTTATTTTTCTTCATCTGACTTTTATTTTTTCATATTTTATTTTCCCGATTTTCTATTTTTCTTGGATTTTCTCTTTTTTCCCTTTGTTTTAATTGGTTTAAAAATTCTGAAAAAGTTATTTTATGTTTCTTATTTTATCTCTAACCTTCCATGATTTTCTTGACAATTTATTTGATGTTTTGAAGGGCTTTATGGATTTTATCTTTTATTTCCCTTTTAAAATTCATTTTAAAAATATTTTTGATGCATTTTATTTTATTTTCTTGCATTTTATGCTTGTTTAACCTTTGTTGACTTCTGTTGGCCTTAGATCTTAGTTGATTTGATCATAGGTCTCATCAAACTCAATGGATCTTGGATGCCGATGGGGTGAAAACCCTAATCCACCAAAATGGATGATTGATTTTGATGATGATGACTTGATCAATCCTTTGATCCAATTTGGATTTGGTTTCTCTTGTCTTCTTCTCCTTCATCTCTTTCTCTCTCATTTTTTTCCTCTTGATCAATTGGATGGTTTGTGTTCATCTTATTAATGATGTATGGATTAGTACTTGATGAACTTTCATCATTTCAAATCTACCTCCTAATTGATCATGGATCATTCAAGACACTTTAAATTGATGCATAAATGTATCGTAAGTATTATGAAGTATTGATTAATGTAATAGACCATTCTCCTAGCCTTTGTGCTTGATCATTCCTCTTTTCTTTTTTGTGTGGCATAACTTTAGGAGAATACTTTACATATCATTTCTCTAGCATGTATTAATACACATATTATTGACCGACCTCAAATAGTTGTGACTTCTACATAAGTCCAATTACGATTGCTTAATATAGCGCTAAATTTGTCCCGAATCGGAAAGTAAGTCATTTTCATAAGTGAGATTGTGAGTCTCCTACTCCCCATGGTATTGTGTGAAAAATATTATTTCCTTTTCACCTAAGAGAGTTAGTGGCATACTTGTTGATTTTATCTAAGTTGGAGTCCTTCTCATGGTGATGTCAAGGTCCATATTTTCATACTTGTGGGTGAATAGTTGAGTATTCTCCCAAAAATGACAAATTGTCTTTCTATTTTTTATTACTAACACAACTTACTAACATATTATTGCATTAACTTTACTTTAATTTCATTTATATTATGCTCTTTACTTTATGCTTTTATTTTAGCATCTCATATCATATTGTTTGTGCTTATGCTTTTTGCTTTTTGTCCACTTGGACCTTTGTTTATATTTATGCTCTTTTTCCTTTGTCCATTTGGACTTCTTTTTATTTTAAAGGCATTAATAAAGGAAAAAACCCTAAACACTTGGTTCTCTTGATTCATGGACTTGAGGTTACTATCATTGTAATTATTGTGGAGTTATGGACTTAAAATTGGGATCTTGACCCTTGCTTTGGGAGTTTGTGATTTGAGACCTTGGGATTCATCTGGTATCACTGACTTTGGGCTTCTTTTAAAGACTTGGCTTGGTCATTTTGGTTTCATCTGACACATGGATTATTCTTTACTTATTTGGCTTGCTTGAGGCTTAATCCAAAGGAGGGAGTTCTTGCTTGACTCATGTCATAAAGCTTGCTATCTCTTGGTTAGATCTTTCCTCCCTAGATTTTAGTTTATGTTCTAGGATAGTCTCTTCATCTCCTCCACTCCTTTGATTTTCAAAATCTTCTTCTCTTTTTCAAAAACCTTCATGTTTTCAAACTTGAACCACTTTCTCAATAAACCTTGACTTTTGTCAAGTGATTTTAAAAATCTTTTCTTAATAAATGCTAACATATCTTAAGCATATTCAAACCAATTTCAAAAGACTAAAAAATACATAACTCATTCAAACCATTTTGTACCCCTTTGTGCAGTTTTTCTTTTAAAACTTTTCTCAAAGTTTAGACATGAGTCATTTCAATAATTGAGATGTAATTCTCCTATCCCCATAGTATTGATGATAATTCTTTTCCACCTAAGAGAGCTAGTGGCATACTTATTGATATTTATCCAAGTTGGAGCCCTTCTCTGTGATGATAAAAAGTTCTCATACTTGTGGGTGGCTAGTTGAGTGTTCTCCTTAAAATGACAAAATGCCTTTTCATTAAAAATGAATCAATACAACATCTTTGTTATTTTTACCACGAACTATGAGGTTTTGATCCTCCATTACACTTTGTTGGTACGTAGGCATGAGGCTCAAGAAGTCTTGGCAAACACAAAATTATAAAAAAACATTTCTCTTCTCATCTCCCCAATCTTTTGCAAACAACACCATTTCAAATCCAAAATGCACAGATTTTCAAAGAGGTTCCTATAGAGTACCATAGATGTTTAGGGTGCTAGTACCTTCCCTTTGTATAACCAACCCCCAGATCATTATTCTCTTTTTATTAGTTTTGTTTTAAAACTTCTTTGGGTTTTGTTCATTCTTTTTCCCTTTCCTTTGTAAATAATAAAAGTGCGGTGACGACTCCTACTTTGTGAGTTAAGTTAACCAATAACTTAATCTCAAGAATTCTACCGCTACACCTGAGAGATGATGCATTTTTATTATTAAATAAGAGAAACAGTTGGAAATTGAAAGCGCGATATATGGCATTGATCACAGTTAGACATCAGGTTAATATGGACAGTCAGTAGGATTCTAGTGCGTGAGATTACATGATTAAAGAGGTAAAAGGGGTCTACATGTTATGCACATGATTCCCTCCACTTTGCTATTGGGCCTTGTGGATGGCCTAAAAAGTTGTCCTTCAAGCCCTTGCTTCTACTCTTCAGGAAGAGGGTTTGTGACACATACTTTTAATCGGCCACTAAATCCGTGGATGTGGAAGTATTCGATGGGACGTCGCCTTTCTTGGGGATATGCACATTAATTTCCTTTCTTGTAAGAGGTAAAATTTTGCTACGAGCGAATGACATTTCTATATGCGCTAGTTGGTGATGAAGTTTCCTCTTCTTTAGAGAACTTGAGTGTTTTTGAATAGTTTTTTTAGGATATCTCCACTGTTGGTAGTGCGGTGTGGATTGTACGGTCCTTAATGGACGTATATGGTATAAAAGGCTTTTGAAGTGTCATTTTACCTTTTCTGTTATTGATGACCTGCAAAAGAGTTCTTTGTACTTCCTTTATCATTTTCCATGTGAGTCTTCTTGTTCTAGGATTTGATTAAGTTCATATGGTCTTTTTCATCGGTACTTGTCGTGAATGTTCGAATGATCCATTTTCTGAGAAAACATTTTAACTTTTCCATTCAACTTGTGTTCCCCTATTTAGGGTCTTTGGCGAAACATCTGATTTCTCTATTTTTATTCTTAGAGATTATGTTATGTTATTGGAACTTTTACTTATGGAGATTATATCAACCACGACTAGGAAGGAAAGTAAGGATATCTCAGGTGATTTGGTAGATCGAGACATATTGGTAATCGTTTAGGCTTTTGTTTGTGAGGCGTTTCGGACCTGACTTGGATTGTCGTAGGTCCATCGTACAATTGAGAGGTATTTTCCCTCAATGAAGGTAAGACAGTATAAAACCAATATGATGGGAGCACAATTCCCTTACATGAATTCTTATTCTCCCTCATAGGTTTTGCCTTCCTTTCAATGAGTTCTAGGTCAACGTCCTGAACCACTTGTTGATTTCCCCTTTGTTGTTACATATAATGAGTTGGGAATTGGTTAAAGTTTTCTAGCATTAGTGTGAGTACAAGGTATAAGCCGAATGTGACATTGTTATTTCATCTCTTTAAAACTCAAAACAACCCAAACTATGTTAACGATTCAAGCCTTCTCTCCTTGAGGCAAACCATCAAATACTTAGAGACCTAATTTGATAGGGTGAAAAATTTTCAGGATCGCTTCTTCCTGATTACTCCTCTTAATGAATAAGATCATGTAGAGATCTGCAAATCAGAACCCAATCTTCCACCAGTGTACACAATTTTATTTCGTAACTACTAGAGCCAGAGTCACTTCGTGACGGGGGTGGGATCCTATGTTTACCAGAAGGAGGACTTGTATCTTGAAGAGTTATATTTAAAGAACCAACTGGTGGCATTTCATAAGGAACTTGGCTACGTTGGCTGGGTTGTTCCATTCAACATAACATCATGAAAACGACTAAAAAGGTGCATTCTGACATGGTGGCTAGTGTATGCTAAATCAGAGAAGGATACTAAGACTATTTTTTATAAATGACATCGAAATATCACTTTCCTTTATTGTTTTCTTTAATTAGCGTTCCCCTGATATCTCTCTTGTTTTTATGTGCATATGTAATAAAGATTGGAAAGTTAATATGGCGGTTGAGGAGGGAGGTTCGACTTGCTTCTCTTTTGGTCAGTATTCCAAATACCTCATCTGTTGGGGATGCTTCTACATTGGGTATACCCACTAGTACACCCTATGCTCTAGATGTCGATCCAATTATTTGGATTATTCCTCCTTTGGCTCAAAGGGAAGTCTGGATCTCCCCTAATTGAGCCATGGTAGATGAAGTTGTTGAACAAGTAACTCCAAGCATAGGGGGAGTGAATAATGGTATTAAAAATCGTGAGTAAATTAAATTTTAATACTTAAAAATATAGTTCGTGTTAGTATAGTTAAAAAGGCAGAGATAAAAGCAGTGGAAAATGGAAAGACAAAAATATAATGAAAGGAAAATAACTGAAAGTAAAGAGATAAAGTTTGAAGAGATTGCAACCAGGATTTTTAGAGGTTCGGAAGATATCTTTGCCTACTCCTCTCCTTAATAAATTATTCTTGAGATTTCCACTAAAATAATATATTTGAGCTATTAACATTTTGTGCACAAGAACCTTCTTTAATCAACTGAGAAATTTTAACAGACAAATCCCTCAAACTAAAATGGAGCTTTTAAATGGCTAAGCTCACAAACCAAAAACGAGGTTTTAACTATATGATCTCGAAAACTAAAAATGTGTTTTACCAAGATAAACTTTTAAAGTGAATTTGATTTGCCTCAGTAAAGTCGAGAGTTAGTCTTATAACTTTATAGACATTAATCACTTTGACACATACACGACAAACTTTCACACTTCCGCCCTTTCACAACTCTAAAACTTTTGGTTCCTTGCCACATTATCTTTGACTTTAGCACTTAATTGGAACCTCAAATCTTCTTATGATGAGTAATTAGATGACTCTACATGATAACCTCCATCATTAGACTAACCGTTTGATCTGAGATCCTGGTTGACTTCGCCAAAATCTGCTTGATCACTTCGACATAAACACGATAAACTTTCACACTTCCTCTCTTTCACAACTCTAAAACTTCCGGTTCCTTGCCACATTATCTTTTACTTTAGCACTTAATTGAAACATTGAATCTTCTTATGATGAGTATTTATATAACTTTACATGATAACCTTTGTCGTTAGACTAACCGCTTGATCTGAAATCCTTGTTGACTTTACCGAATTCCGCTTTTTTTTGTTTTCATTACCTCGCCACAAAAAAATTCTTTAAATACTACGAATCTCTTTCAACACCTTGGCAGAATCTTTATAAAAATACAAGGTATAAATGGGGATAGAGTTCAGAACATCATTAATCAACAACAACCCTCCCACCCAAAGAAAGATTTCTTCCTTTCCAAGAAGATAATCTATTCCTAAGATTTTTTATGATATCCTTCCACATGTACACTCTTCAAGGATTGTCTCCTAATTTCACTCCTAATATTTTAAAGGGAATTTGGTCTTCACCACAAGACAAGAAAGATGAAGTTGTAGTCATACCTCTATCACTCATATTGATACCATATATATTACTTTTATAAAAAATAACTCTTAACCCAAAAATCATTTCAAATCCCTAGAAAATGGCCTTGACACTCCACAAATTATTACTACTTCCATCTTCTAAAATAACAATATCGTTAACAAATACCTCATTATTAATGTTAAAACTTCTAAACTCCCATATCTCCACTGCCCTGTTCATCAACCCTGTGAGACCCCATAGCTATCACAAATAAGAAAAGGGATATGGGGTCCCACTGCCTTAACCCCTTCTACATATTGAAGACATTGGTTACACTACCATTAACTAACAATGGCATAGAACTACTGAACATACAAGCCTCCATCCACTTAATCCACTTTGCACTAAAACCCATTTCGTTAAGCAAGAATATCAGATGATTCTAACTAACATTGTCGTAAGCCTTTTCATAGTCAACCTTCGACTCTAAACAACTCCTTTTCTCACTTTTTTCCAAATCTAGAACTTCATTCACCACCAAAACACCATCCAAAATGTTTCTATCCGATATAAAAGCATATTGCTTATTTGAAATAAGCTTACCAATGACTCTTTTCAATCTCAAAGCAAGGAGTTTAGCTAAGATCTTATAGATGCATCCTACTAGACAAATGAGTTTATACTCTGATAAAGAATGGGCATTGTTAACTTTGGGGATAAGGGTCAAAAAGGAGGTTGTATAAGCCTTGGTTAATCTTTCCTTAGAATGAAAGTCTTTCACAAAGCTAACCATATTTTCCTTGACTGTTTCCTAACACTTCTTCAAAAAATCAAAAGTGTAACCATCCGAACATGCACTGTTATTTCCATTACAACTCCAAACCGCCTCCTTGATTTCACTCTCAGAGAATTTTCCTTCTAAATACAACCTATCTTGATCATTTAAACATTTAAACTATAATTCTTCTGACACTGGTCTAGTGAAACAACTTTCCTTAAAGAAGATTTCAAAATGGCATTTCATTACATTTTCCATCTCATCCGCCCCTTCCACTCTTACATTGGATGAGTCCACCAAATTAATTTGTTTTCTCCTAACTTATGTATATATCCTTTAAAGATTTATGAGATGATCTGGAGTTATGGTCCCCATCCCTTAACCTAACTTATTTGGAATTTTTGTCTAAGAATATTTTCCTTGAATTCTAAAATTTTCCATATTTCTTCTGATACCTTTTCTCTATCTTCCACTAGTTTAGATATTGATCCTCTATAGTTAGTAACTAACAAGTTATAATAGATCATTAATCTTAGTTACATTATCCTCCACTTTCAAATCTATCCATTCAAACACCACTTCGTTGCACCATCTCAGTATGTCCTTCAAACCTTTTAATTTCTCAGTAAGCCTAAAGTCACCTCTCCCTATAACCTTAATCTTCTTCCACTATTCTTTAATGAAATTATCGAACTCTTTGTGCTTAAACCAACAATTGTTGAATGTGAATGGTTTAGGGCCCCAATCTTGATAACTATATTTCCACCAAATGGGGCAATGGTCAAAGATGTCCCTTTGCCCTACCCATTGACTTGTAACCTTCCACATAGAAACTAAATTTTTAGTTACCAAGAACCAATCTAGTATACTCATAGAAGTCCCATTACCATTGAACCAAGTGAACATGCCTTCTATACAAGGCACATCAATAAGATCCATATCTTCTATGCAAATTCTGAACTCCTCCACTTCACTTCCTCTGTTACTCACCCCTGCACATATTCTCTCCTCCTTATTAGTTACAGAGTTAAAATCTCCCCATAAATACCATTCATCATTCCTACTCTTCCTTTTCAACTGCACGAAATCACTCCAAAGATTTCTCCTTTTCAACTTATTGCAAGATGCACAAATAAATGTTAACAAAGTTTTAGTTTATCTCTTTCCAATCAACATTCACTCCCACAAAACCTCCCCCCTTGAAACTATAGTTTAACGATAAAAGGTTTTTCCTCCACAAAATCACTGTACCCCCTAAAGCGCCTACTACCATGCTAAATGTCCACTCTACCTCCTTGTTACCCCCACAAATCCAGTGCTAAACTACTATCAGAGAATTGAATATTGGTTTCTTGTAGAAAGCATAAATCAACTTTACCGGATTGAATGATAAAGCTAATTGTCTTCCTCTTTGTTCTGCTTCCATCACCTCTGATATTAAGAGATAATATATTCATTAGAGCATCTGATTTTCTGTCTCCCACTTAGCATTTCCATATTTATCTCTAATTTCCATACTCAATATAGCTTTCAACATGTCTTCCTGCTTCTCTTTGCTTACAATCCCCTATTTTGTGATGGTCTCCCAAACAACCTTTCCCACGCCTGTTTCCATATTATTCTAAGAACTTTTGTTATATTGAATAACATTTGACTCCAAGAACGATTCAAAACACAACACTGATCCTCTAGAAAATTGATCCCCTTATTTTCTCGAGCTCTTTTTGCTAGTTTGACCCTTCTCCACCGACACCGTGTTCATTATCTCCTCCAATTACTTGCAATTTTTGTTATCTATTGGAATGAAACTTACTGTGTATGGACAATTAGGTTTCTTACGTTGAAGACAAACAAAATAAGATGATTGAATGTCCACCCGATCTCCCAAATCTCTAACTTCCTTAATCTTTTTCTTCCTGGCCTTAACCTTTTTAGCTTTTAGACATGCTTCATCAAAACAAACTGGGCCTTGTTTAAACGGTTCTAAAGCTAAAGGCCTAACTATCTTCTCAAGCTTATCCCCAACATTATGGGTCCTCCTGAATTAGTCAAATCTTGGGATCTGTTTCTTTTCTTACACTTCTCCGACCCCTCTACATTCCTAAGACACGTAACCTGATTGCTTTCATAAAAAAAATCCTGAACCCTCGGACACATATCCTTATTGTTATCCTCTATTTCGTCTATATTAGAACTCATCCTTTTGCTTTCTAAAATCTATTTTTTCGGATTTGGTGAAATATTCTAATCCCTTTTGAAAACACCAATGTCTTTTCACCATTGACTACTTCACACATAACATAAACATCTTTGTCTCAACATACTCCATCAACATCAAAATTCGCGTCCCCATCTTCTTCCTCCCAACTACTAGAGCTTGTCTCCGAAACAAAATCTTCAACCTCCGATCTAGTGTAAATATATACTTCCATTGTTGATGATAAATATTCAAAAAAACCTTGGATTCCATGCATGATATGGTATCCCAAAGCATGTTATCCACGTGGCTCATTCAGGATCCACATCATTTGATTTCCACTCCATAACTTCTTTGAACCACTGACCTAGCAAATCCTTTCCTTCCTCTACAAGCGCTTTCACCTCTCCTTCATCAAGATCCTCTAACAGAAATAAATTAGCACCCATATGTGTCACTTTTACATAAAACATTCCTTAGAGTGAAATATATCTTGCATGTTGTACGCTAGACCCGGGTTCTCCACAACTCCAATATAAGCTTCTCGAATCTGGATAATTCATATTCTACCAGTTGAAACTTCATATGTATAGTTGGTTGATCTCTGACTTTGAACTGATGAAAACATGGTCCTTGTCCTCTGGTGACCTCCACATATGATCTGCTTCCACTCCTTACATTATTTCTTCCATTTGAAGCATAACCCGCAAACTGCTTCCTTTCCCATATGACTTTCTCTTTGATCGAGCTTCACTTCACCCTACTCCCCACCCCTCTCCACTGCCTCCTTCCTCTTCACACTTACCTTTTTTCTTTGGAATTTGGAATGTTAGCAAATATCTTTCTTCCTTCAATAATAGTGTTATCAAGCTTTGTCACCTACGTTCTTTCATCCTTCACATTAAAAAAACGAATGAAACTATACTTCTTTCATCTCTTATCTCTTTTAGGAGGAATGATCATTTTATCTATTTCCCCATATTTCATAAAAACATGGTAAAGATCTTTCGCTCTCATATTATTCTCTGCAAACTCTGTGATAAAAATAGTTGTTATTTTTGTCTCTCCCTATTTTCTTTATGTTTTAGCTGCATCTCATTTACCTTAGTGCTTGATTGGATAAAACCCTTGTCCATCCATCTTCATCGTTATTCTTTTCGGTATAGGTTGTCATTTATGTGAAAGATTGAGTAATCGATTCTCGAATATATTTATGAATTTATATTTATTAATATTTTTTATTGAATAATTTTATTAGAATAAACTTTTGAAAAAATGAATTAATTAAATGAATTCACAAAAAACATAATTTTAATTGAAGATTTTAGGTAGGAGGTATTTTATTATTTTTAGAATTAATCAATATTCTTTTTTCTATTTTTTTAATATCAATTAACATATCAAATCAAATCAACTCTATCTTTTTTTTTCCCCTCTTCTTACACTCTTTTTTATTTCTTTCTCTCTTTTCAACTTCTCTTTGCAATCAAACAAACCAGTAACGATTAAATGATTCATAATTTTTTTAAAACTGAAACTTTTAAAATCAATGAGTTAAACAAACCTTTTAATAAATAAAAAACAAAGAATTTAGAATCAATTCGAAAGATTCATTTTACAGAACTTTTCATTCTAAAATAATATTTTTTATGTGGAATATCCTATGCACTCTGAAGACGTGTTAAGTCACGATTTGTCCACCGGAGATTTCCCCATCGAGTTTTCCTATCAACTTGGAGCTATCATAACTTGTCCAATTGTGAGTTTAAATTTTTTGTTAAAACCACATGTTAAGAAAATGCATTTTATACGTGGAAAAGTAATATTTAAAATTTTAATGAATTGAAAGTCTGAAATAGGACACGTATCTCTTGTCTTGAGTCCCAAACAAGCACAGTCGTTTTTCTATGGTACAAACTACACAGGACAAATATTGCATACGTATGCACGTAATGAGAAAAAAATTACAACAAGAATTAGATATTTACGAAAATTACATATGGAAAATTAGCCTTGACAGTCCCAACTTCCCAAGCACTCCAACACAAACATCTAAGTGTTTTTTCCGGAGGAAATAAGATATACTATTGAGTAAAATTTTGAAAACATATGTATTATAACAAATAATATTATATATTTTAAAGTTATTTTAATAATATAATATATAATAAAAAAATTATTAGAGGAAAGTGTAAAATTATTTTACATTTTTAATGCACCTTCGTTAAACTCTTTTTTACTTTATGTGTCTCAAATTATGTGATTTATTTAATAGTTTTTTATTTACTTAAAATTGTTTAAATAAGAAAATAATAAATTTATTAAAATAATTCTATAAAATATTATATTATTTATTATATAATAAATAAAATATAAAATATATACAATCTTCCCATATTTATTATAAAAAATATTTACTGATAATATATATATATATATATATATATATATATATATATATATATATATATATAATATCTATATATGAATTATTTAATATATTTAAAAAAAAAAATTTTATTAATAAGAATAACTGTAGTAAAATTAGAGGTGATGCAAGAAAATATTAATTAAAAATATAATTTTTAAAAAGTAATTTAAATATTATTCTTTTATATGATATCTTTATATTTTTTATATGACCCTTTAGCTGTGTGTTTTTTGTGTGTGATTTTTTTAAATTAGTAATCAATTTAGTTTCTAATATTATAAGATGTTATCAAATTATATATTTTTATAACATGTTAAATTAGTCGATTTCTATTTTAAAATAATTATTTTTCTATCATGTATCGGTACATTTGCATTAAAGTAAAAGATATTGAATTTATATCAATGTAAATAAAATTAATAATATGTGAATATAATTAAATTAAAAATAATTAATATTATATTGATGTTGAAATTGTCAGGGTCATTTAATTTTTTTTTCACTCATAATCATTTTTGAAACCAAGAAAATAATATTTTTTTAATAAAAATCGATTATCTTCCGCATTTACTAATTTTTCAAGTTGAAAAAGACTAATAAAAGAATTTTTTTTAATTAAAATAATCAATTTTTTTTAAAAAAATCCTAAATAATCAAAGTATCCATATTTTATATAAAAAAATTGACAAGAAAGAAAACGTCAATTCAATTGACGACAATGTACAACTTATATAAGGAGACGTCAAATGTAATTGATGTACAAACACATAGGATGAAACCTCAATTCAATTGGCGATAATTTACATACTTTCTTTTGTGTGTTTGTACACTATCGTCAATTAAATTGATGTTTCCTCTTATGTATTGTACACTGACGCCAATTAAATTGTCAGATTCTCTATGTTGATAATTTTGTTGTTGTTTGAATCATTGTTATTTTGCGATTAGTGAGAAACTTTGGTTATTTAAGGATTTTTTTGAAAAATTTGATTATTTTAATATAAGATTCACAAGAGACATCAAAATTTTCTTTTAAGCAAGTTAAGTCAACCATTTAAAAATTTAAAACCTCAGGCAAATTGAACACTATTATACTTGAGTCAACCATTTAAAAATTTAAAATGGTAAGATGTTAAACAATTTTTTTTATAAGCAAGAGAAATTGTATTAACGGGAATATAAGGGGTACTCTCCTCTAATACAAATGACAGAAAAGAATACAAAATTAAATCAAAATGATAAACGAATACCGTCTAACAGATTCAAAATCCAGTCATTCCTATCATTTACGAGAGATCCTTAGATCTTGCTCTGAACCAATCCTAAGAGAGGTAGGCCACCGAGGCTACCTACACATCGGGCCTCAATTTTTTTAAAAAAATATTTATATGACTTTAGTTATTTTATTTTATTAAAATGACTTTTTAAAATTATTTTATATGTCAATTAAATGATAATACCTATCTAGAATAACAACTATTTATAATGTGTATTATTTAATTTGTTAATTTAAATCACATGTATAAAAAACAAGTTTTTTTTAGTTCTTTAATATAATAGGAGACTTGATATCTAAGTTTTTCTTTTAGAATTTTGACTTATTTTTTAATTATGATTTTTTAAAATAATGAGAAGAGTGTTCAGATGAGTTGATTTTATTATAAATTGAAAATAAAATATAAATTAAATTGATTATAATAATTTAATGATTTTACATCCAAAAAAATATAAAATATATTAATTTTACAAAAATATTAATTATATTAAAAATGTTTAATTTAAACTTTTTCCTCAGATCTCGAGATGTCTTGGGTCGGTTCTGGTATGAAACTTGTTAAGAAGGAGTCTCCAAGCAAATAATTGGATGTTGCTGGGAACGATTGATTTGCACAAACTCTTCAAAGCATAGACATATCAGGATCGGGGTGACAACCTACAAGAGATAACGATTCCAACATGGAGAAAGCAGATTTAACATCAGATAAAAACATTGTCCACAATAGGATTGGGCTTGACGTTAAAGAGAATATTTTGAAGAACCTCTCAATCACTTTATGATGAACCTTGGAGTTGATCCGAATTAATCTCAATATTCCAATTCTAAGTATCATTGATCCACATGCCCAATCCACAAACTTTTTCTTTAGCAACCTGCACACAATTGAATAAACTAGAGAATTGCAATCTCAGAGCATGTGCACCACGCCATCTAGTCATTTCCCAATTTACAAGAAATGTTATTGCCAAACTAATTAGAGCCCCCACACATCCCTAATGAGATCCTAAGATCCCTCCACCAGATTGATGGTTTCCTAATGATAACAGACCAAGAGGGATCGGGGATCAATCCCTTGATGTCACCATATTTGAAGGATAAGAGAGAGTGACAACTCGATCTGTTGTCTGAGATGATTTTTCAAGCCCATTTACTCAGAAGCATCCTATTGAAGGATTCACGATCTTTAACTCCTAGACCACCCTCAATTTCCAGTTTACAGATTATGGACCAAGAGACCTAATTTATTCTCCTATGATATTCCTCACTATTCTGAAGGAAGCACACTGGATGTTAATCATTTCTTGGACTACTATTTTCAGAGCTTTGTAGAAGGAGAAGTAGAATAATGGGATAAAAGTCAAGACTGAGTTTAAGAGTGCCATAAAACCTCCTAGAGAAATAGATTTACCTTACTAAGAGAAGATCCTACAGCGAAGCTTTGATAGAATATGATTCCAAGATGAACGCCTGCGAGGATTGACCCCAATGGGAAGGTAAAAAAACGGGAAGAGACTAATTGCACATGATAAGATATTAGAAGCAGTCATCAAGAATCCATAATCAAAATTAAAACCTAAAGTTTTGCTTTTGTGAAAATTTATGCATAAACCTGATGCCAGTTCGAAGCCACCACCGATTTAATAGACCAAATATTATCCCACGATTCATGTCCCATTATGATATATAATGTCGTTCGCAAATTGCATAAGATCAAACTCAAAATTGTCTGACAATTTGAAAGGATGGAAACTCAAGCTAGAACGAACATTTCTCAATAATATTGTCATACCTTCAACAACAATGATGAAAAGAAACATGGAGACAAGGTCCCTTTGGCAAAGCTCTCTCCTTGCTTGAAAATCCATGACGAGACTTCCATTTATCAGAATAAAGAGCGAATTGGAATAAACACAAGCTTGGATCCATTTAATCCATTTACTTTCAAAATTCATACGCTTAAAAATATACAACAAGTATTCCTAAGAGATTGAATCGAAGGCCTTTTCGAAATCGCCTTTCTTATTTCTTCAAGCAAAGTCCACCAGCTCATTGACCACTACAACTTCATCAAGCATACTTATATTAGGCATGCATACTTATATTAGGCATAAAAACATACTGATTAATTGAGACAAGCTTACCAATAACTTTCTTTAATCTTCCGTCTAAAAGTTTTGATATGATCTTGTAAACATTTCCTATCAAACAAATTGGACAATAGTTATTAAGACATTAGACGTTAATGTGTACAATACTTTTAAATACTAAACTTTTCTGTTAAAAAAAAATATTTTTTTTATAGTTTTAGACATTATTCTCTAATACCATAGTAAAAACCATGGTTGGATTTAATTCATTTTTAAAAGATTATATCCTCTGATCATTATTATAAATAAATTTAATTTTTTAAATACATTTGATATATGATATATCTAGATTATATGTGGACTAGATTCGTTAATCGTTAAACAACTAAAAAAAATCAAATTTACTTATAATATTTATTTAATGGTGTAATTTATAAAATAAAAATAGATATATAACTCTGTAACATTATTCTCTTTCACTTAGACAGAAAAGAAAATAACCCAAAAAATGATGTTCATTCATAAATCACAATATACCTCAAATGAAAAAAAAACATTATCACAAAAAAATCACACATAGTACTAAACGAGACGTGGTCACATTATTTGCCTGTCATTGAGTATTTCTTACATACATCACCACATCCACACACACCTTATTAAAGATAATATTTCCATTCTCCTATGTTTCAGTTAAACTCTACCATACCACACACACAACACAAGGCAAAGGTAACATAGCAATGGCTCAAACTATGTTGCTCATGTCTAGTGTCTCCAGTACCTATTCTGTTCCCTTGAACAAAGATCCTTTGCTTCAATTACAGTGTCAAAGATTGAAGCCTAGGTTTTCTGATATCTCATTTAGCCCACTTTCTTCTAATTCTAAGTCTTTTTCATCTCGCACTTTCAAAACTCTGGCTCTATTCAAATCAAAGACCAAAGCCCCTGCTAAGGTACGTATACTAGTACTCACTTACTTTTTCTATATCATCAAATGTAACATTTTTATTATCTTAAGCTTCATTTGATTTCATGATGTGTATTTTATATTCAGGTTGTACCAAAACAAAAACCAAAGGTTGAAGATGGTGTCTTTGGAACTTCTGGAGGATTTGGTTTCACTAAGCAGAACGAACTCTTTGTTGGTCGTGTTGCTATGATCGGTTTTGCTGTGAGTTAATCTTATCTCTATATCATATACTGTAATTCATGAAAATTAACATCAACTTGTCTTATTTTCAATGCATTTGGGACTATCACTGTAAAATGCAATTAATGTATTAATTACTTCAAAAACCATGATGTTGTGTGGTCCATATTGATTTTTAATAAAATTATTCTCACAATATACAAGTTATCTTTGATGGACCATATTAATCATATGGATTAGGAAGATTTAAAATAAAATCACAAATTGTGGTTTAAAAAGTGAGTAAATAGATAAGGTATGCAGAAGCAAATAAAGAAACAATTTTATTTGAAACACTTGTATGACATACACTTGTTGTACGAGGGTCATACACGTATCAGTATCAGATATCGATTCAAACTGTGTCAAAATAAAGAGCAAAAACTATTTCTTTAAATATTTATATAATTTTTCCGATAAATGTCAGAAGAGTGTCGGGCTCTTTCAAATGTCGAAACCTGCGACATGTGTACTGGTGTGTAGTAGTTTAAAGGTGTTCGTGCTATATGGTATATTATACTATTTGAGATAGGAATAATAGCAACTAACATAGTAGTACATTTGTCTATTTAAAAAAATGTAGGTTACTTATGGTACAAGTTGTTTGTTGCATTTTCAGGCATCAATTTTGGGTGAAGGAATAACTGGGAAAGGAATTCTATCACAATTGAATTTGGAAACTGGAATTCCAATTTATGAAGCTGAGCCTCTCCTCCTATTCTTCATCATTTTTACACTTCTAGGAGCCATTGGAGCTCTAGGTGACCGTGGTAAATTCGTCGACGATGAACCTACCACCGGAGGCGTTATTCCACCCGGAAAAGGCTTCAGACAAGCTCTCGGTCTCAGCGAAGGAGGTAATTAACTTCTACTTCAAAGTTCACAACACTCGCACACACTGCATACCAACCACTTACATCGTGGTTACGAATCTTATAAAAAAATTGATTCTTTTCGTTTCGTGAATAATCAGGTCCTTTATTTGGATTCACCAAATCCAATGAACTGTTTGTTGGAAGATTGGCTCAACTGGGATTTGCTTTCTCTTTGATTGGAGAGATTATTACCGGGAAGGGAGCACTAGCTCAACTCAACATTGAAACTGGTGTACCAATCAATGAGATTGAGCCACTTGTGTTGTTCAATGTTGCTTTCTTCTTCATTGCTGCTTTGAATCCTGGAACTGGGAAATTTGTAACAGATGAGGAAGAAGATTAGATTAGAGAGTAGTTTACTTTGTTTGTATTTAAAGAAAACTTGTACGTTTGTTTGTCTATGATCAATGCATTGAGTTCTTGGTAAACAGCTATATTATATCATCTACGTATTTGTTCAATACTTGCAACTGTGTATTAACCAATGAAACAATTCACAACCACCGGAGCATCACTTTCGAATAACATCTTAGTGTAGTTAAGCTGAGATACTACTTCAGTTTCGCAGCTAAGGCTGGATCACGTGTCTAGGAAGTCATATTAGTTGCAGCAAAAACTACATGTTTCTCATTGTATCTATAACCCAGCATCAACCAATTTGTTCCTCAGAACTTAAGCCTGCTTTCACATTGACCTAAAAACCCCATGCGCGAGCTCCCTTCAAACAACATTGGGAGTGCTAGGATAATAAGTTGAGAAAGAATGTTTAGCAAATGATGATCTTATTCATTCATGCACCTAAAATTATATATTTAGGTAGCTAAATATGAAAGAAAGTAAGTATGAACTCAATTATATTGAAAATAAGAAATAATACGTTTTAATGTATTTATAATGAAAATCATTTACTATCTATTTTTTGAAAATAAGTTAAAATAACTCATTGTTAATTGTTCTAAGATCATCTCTTTCTATAAAAATTACAAGACACTGATAATTTTTTATTATATAAGTGACTTTTCACAAATTTTATAGTCGAAAAAAGGATTTTTTACCTAATTAACCCACATTTTCGAAGAAATTCCCAAAATAATCCAGTTTTCAAAAAAATTCCCAATATACCCCACTTTTAGAGGGAGGCGCCAATTGGATTGGCGCCCCCTCTTAAAAATTGCAAGGAGGCGCCAATTGGATTGGCGCCTCCCTTAAAAAAGCCTCAAATGAAAAAACTTCCAACATGAAAGTTGTAGATCGTTTCAAGACAATGAATTTGGATATAAATTTTGCAACATTTGGAATTTTTTTGAGAAAGTTATGGGCAGTTGAAGTTGGACTTCTGAGTTTTTCAACTGTTATCTGACCGATAATGTTTTGTATTATTGCATGTGTTTCTTTTAGGAATATGAATTTTTGTCCAACATAACATTTGAACTAGACATCTTAAATTTTCCAATGCACTTGGTCCCACCTCAAAATAATAAAAAATGAGTGAGTTAGGTCCCTGCGAACTTGACCCAAAATTAGGGTTTATGTCAAAATGACCTATAATGTTTTGAAATTAATGATGAGCTTCCAAGTTTCAAATGGATTTTTGATGAACATGAAAGTTGTTCATATGGCGACTGTTGTTAAAACTTGAATGGAGGCGCCGAATGGATTGGCTAGGGAAGGTGCCCTAGCCTAGGGTAGGTGCCCTAGCCAATCCAATTGGCGCCTATGTGTATGTTTTAAAATGAGGCGCCAACTCAATTGCCGAGTCCTTCATAAAATGCCTTTTTTGTCTTATAAATAGATGCGTAGTGTGACCTATTGTTCCACAATTCATATAATCATTTGGCTATCATGTTTGGTGTTCGTCGCCGATACGGTAAGGTGATTTATGCGAGAGACAAACCTCAATTGCTGATGCTGTTTTGGAACATCACCACGTTAGATCAACTGAAGAGGGAGCTGGTTCGATGGTTAGACGGGAAAATACCAGAAGGGGAAAAAATCAGAAGTATTGAGAGACTTGACAGTATCTTTGGTTGGGTGCGAATGAAGACTGATAAGGATGCTAGGGAAATGATGTTCGGTCGAGACGATATTAATTTGATTGTTGTAATCAGTTAGAATTATTTATGTTTTCAGATGTTTTGTACTCATGTTGGTTATGAAACTCGTTGTAACAAGAACTTAATGATATATAATGATTGATTATTACAGAAATACAATGTTATAAAAAGCATAAGATCTAGATACAATGTTACAAATAGCTTAAGATCTAGATATCATGTTACAATAAGCTTAAGATCTATATGATGCTCCTTGATTGGGACAGTTGTTTTTGTTGTGTCCTGGTTGACGACAGATACTACATAATCTTATCATTTTATTTGTGGAATCCATCTCTGTTCTTATACGTGTGCTGTTTGGCCTTCCTTTCTTCTTTCTACGCATCTCTTCATTGTGCCAAACAATATCTCCTTGATATGGAGGCCAGTAATCCTCCATTGGTAGTACTGAAAAGCTTTTACTATATACATTCATGATGGTGTTGGCCTTGTACACATCAGATAAATGGGTGTAAGCGTCTTGACGAGTATAAGCGCATGCTGCAATGACATGGGAGCAAGGTATGCGGAAGGCCTGAAATTTTCCACAATCGCACCAACTTCTGTGTAGTTTAACCGCGTAGGCTAAATTTGGTCTCCCCTCGCTGTTGCCCATTGTTTCCTGGACGCTGAAATTTTGTCTATGACGGTCAAACACTGTTACAGCGTGTGTCGTAGCTTTGACGCTCTCCTCTTTCATGACCTTCATGCAACATTCACTGAATACTTGTCCGGACATTAACACTGCACTCCATCTTTCACCTCTGCTTGCGAACATAGAAGCCAACCTATAATAGGTTGATCTTACCAAGGCGGTTATGGGCAGGTTTCGAATTCCTTTGAAAACCCCGTTCATGCATTCCACAATGTTTGTTGTCATGTGGCCCCATCGACAACCACCGTCAAATGCTCTTGTCCACTGCTCTACTGGGATGTTATTTATCCATCTCCCCGCGTCTTCATTAGACAGTCGAATCTCATCACGATAATATTGAAAAGACGGTTGAGTTAAAGCATACCCAGCATTCACCACCTTCTTGCGAAGATTCTTATCTTTTATAGCACGCATGAAGTTTTATGCAATGTGTCTGATACAGTAGACATGTGTAAAAGGAGGATCATGCCATCCGTTGTCATGGTTGTTGTAGGCACTTTCGATGGCAGCATGTCTATCAGAAATCAGACATAGATTGGCTTGTGGAGCGACATGCGTTCTGAGATGTCGAAGAAAGAAACCCCATCCAGCAGCCGTTTCACCTTCAACAAGAGCAAAGGCAATGGGAAATACATTGTTGTTACCGTCTTGTGCAACTGCCATGAGCAACGTACCCTTGTATTTTCCGTATAACCAAGTGCCATCAATTTGCAGGAGAGGTTTGCAGAAAGCGAAACCTTTGATGCACGGGTCAAATGCCCAAAAGAGACGGTGAAATATTCTATTACCTGTAGCACAGGTTCCGTCTGGCATCATTGCTGGCACTGTCTCCAGAATTGCCACAGTTCCTGGGACATAAGTTTTTAGTGCCCATAAAAACCGTGGTAATTCCTTGAATGAGTCCTCCCAGTTGCCGAAAACCTGCTCAACAGCCTTTGTCCTCGCAATCCATGCTTTCTTGTAAGATGGAGTATAATTATATGTTGTTCGGATATGGGATATAATTATACTCACCTTCACAGATGGGTCTTTATTTACCAATGGCAGAATGTCTCGACATATCAAAGCTGTGCTCAGTTTACGGTGATCTTGTTGAACGGTTGTTGCGACGCAACTGTGTGGTGGGTCTATTGAAGCGATCTCCCAAGAGTCATTTTTCTTCTTGTAAGATGCAGCCAAACGAAACTTACAAAGCATGTTACGACATTCGATAACATACCTTCTAGAATCAGTGTGTTTCACCGTAAAGTCAGCAAAGTTGTTCATGTGGTATTTTTTGATTGCCAAGACACATTCCTCTTTGGTACGAAACATGTCTCCAACCTTTAATTCGCCTACTGGTCTCGGATACGGATTATAGAAGACACTGTCGGACATTTCATCGTCGTGAAGATCCATATTTGTCATATGTTGAGGAGGAATATAGGCATGAGTAGGAGGTATTGGTGGTTGTTGAGCCTCATCTTCATCGTCGTTATTCAGGATGTGATCAACCTGTATCTCAGTCTCCTCTTCTTCTTCATCAACAACATCGACCTCTACTTCTGCTTCTGGGTTGAGTTCATCTGACCATTGTGCATCATCTGCAGCATCTCCACCAGCTGGATCCTGATCTGTTAGTTGAGACTGTTGAGACGGTATACATGGTTGTAGAGTAATGTACAACTCGATACAATCCATGCCTGAATGTTCATGACTAAGAAACATGCTTTCAACATCTTCATCGTCTCGTATCTTTAGGGGGAAAAAATTGCATTGACCATTCTAAAAAAATATAGGATTCTGATATGTCATCTTTGACACAATACCTGATGCTATAAAGGATTGTATTCTTTTTTTGAAATGCAAAAAGGTTGCATTTCTCTTCATCGTGACTCTAATGGTATCAGTGTTTCTAAAACAAAAACCATGAAGCTCAGACTCAAAAGTTTCACCGTTGCAGTGAACGTTGATACTGTATAATGATGAAGATGACATTTTGGAGATGAAAACTATTTTGCAAGTGCAGATGAATGTGAGTGAAGATGAAAAGTATTTTGCAGATGATAAGTATTAATGTGAGTGAAGATGAATGTGAGTGAAGATGAAAAGTATTTTGGAGATGAAAAGTATTTTGCAAGTGCAGATGAATGTGATAGTAAGACACTTAAATAGATGGTATCAGTGTCTCACATTGAAGCTAGTCTGAGATACCTTGTCAAGCATGCAAGTAATTTCTGAGATGAGGTGTCTGTCATGCAAGACAGTGTGAGTTGATGTGTCAAGCATGCTAGCTAGTCAAGAGTTGATGTGTCTGTCATGCAAGACAGTGTGAGTTGATGTGTCAAGCATGCTAGCTAGTCAAGAGTTGATGTGTCTGTCATGCAAGACAGAAGTGAGTATTCAGCATGCAGGATACTACAGAGCCACGTGTCAGAGATGACGTGTCAATCCTGCAAGACAGTGTGAGTTGATGTGTCAACCAGGCAAGGTATCAAGAAGCTAGTCATCAGCATGCAGGAGACAAGACAGACATGTGTCGGACACCTAAGATGGTCAGAGATGATGTGTCAACCAGGCAAGGTATCAAGAAGCTAGTCATCAACATGCAGGAGACAAGACAGACACGTGTCGGACACCTAAGATGGTCAGAGATGATGTGTCAATCATGCAAGCCATCAAGAAGCTAGTCATCAGCATGCAGGAGACAAGACAGACACGTGTCGGACACCTAAGATGGTCAGAGATGATGTGTCAATCATGCAAGCCATCCATAAGTCATTTGTTCAGCATGCAGGAGACAACAATGCCACTTGTCAGACATGCAGAAGGTGGCGCCAATTGGTTTGGCGCCTACCTTTAAGGCTTGTACATGGTCGCCAATTTGAATGGCGCCCCCATGGAGTCAGTCCTCGAAACCAAGCATTCAGAACTAGCCTTGCATGCATGTGCCCTAGGGTGTCGCCAATTTGAATGGCGCCCCCACTTTAATATTGCACATGGTCGCCAAATGAGGTGGAGACACCATACAAACACAATTTTTCATGCACTCCTCCATTTGCCTATAAATTGATCCACTCCTTCAACAATTCTTCCACACCAACATTCTCACTACTTCATCTACATTTCTCACTACTTCTTTTACAATTTCATCTTCAACAAAATCTTCCATTTTCATCTACACCAACTCCCCAACAATATGTCTTTACTCACAATGGGCGAAGCACACAGAGGAACAGTTGCAAACATCGCGACATACGTAAGTTTTTTCTTATACTTCTTTTTTATGTTTCATCTCCACCAACCCCATTTTATTTTTAAATGCCGACTTAGTCAAGTGTTACATTATTTCTATTATAGGAGGTCTCAAGGTTTCGAACTCGAGTCCACGAATTTGTCCCAATGGACCCGATGATTCAACCTTATGTTGAACTCGCCGGTTTTGGTCACCTTAGCAAAATTATATCTTGGTCTATAGATAACAAGTTCATTCTAGCCTTATGCGAAAGATGGAGGCCAGAGACACACACATTTTGGTTTCCAACCGGTGAGTGTACCGTGACGTTAGAAGACGTCTACATGCTTTTAGGACTACGAATTGAAGGCAAAGCTGTTAATGGTAAGACCAACTATGCAAATTCAATTTGCATGGAGCTTTTAAACACTGATTTGTTAGATGATAATGCTAGGGGACAAGGTATACTACTTTCACGCCTAAAGTCATATTATAATAGTTTTTATTTAGATGAGCATTCTACCGAAGATGCTCGAATCATCAAAACTAGGTGTTACATTATGTTGTTACTAGGATCCTTTTTATTTCCCGAAGGTAGTGGTTCTAGCATGCATATTATGTACTTACCTTTACTTAGACATATAGATAGAATAGGTAGTTATAGTTGGGGATCCGCATGTCTAGCCTATCTCTATAGTTCTTTGTGCAAAAACTCCTACAAAGATACTTCTACATTTTCTAGATGTGTTGTTTTGCTACAAGCATGGGGATGGTCAAGACTACCGTCTCTAGCACCGGTCAATAACAACCCCTTCACTTTTCCATATGCAAAAAAGTAAGTTGTTTAAATTGCTATATCTTTACTTCCTTCCTTACAGTTTATTACCCATAACTAATTTATTTTAACTTTTTGGTGTAGATGGTCGGCACGCGGTATGAATTACAGCAGATGTCCGAGACATTGTATTACTCAATATCGCAACCTGTTGGATCACCTTCGACCGGCAGACGTAAGCAAAATAATTTCATTATTTCTTCATATTATGTTGACTTTTTCTACATTCATTTAAATCCTATCGTCTTTAACATTTCAGTTCATTTGGCGTCCATACCTTAATATGGATCATGAGCATCAGATCAACCCTGAAGACGCAGCCGTATGGACAACATGCACACCGATAATACGGTTCACAACAGTGGAGCTGCACAACGCCGACCGTGTGAAGCTGCAGTTTGGTATGGTCCAAAATATCCCAGATCCCCCAGCTAGCCTAGGAGAATGGCATATGCGTAAAGTGAACGACCAATGGAACTACAACCCTTGGCAAACCTTCGCAAGATCAGAGTGTCGCAAGTGGAAGCACCGTCATGACCATGTCTTAACTGACGCAGTCATGCCAAATGAGGTAAAACCAAGTCGTACTTATATGGCTTGGTATAGATCAGTTGGATTTCAATTCATCGCCGATGATATGTACCTCTACGACCCACGCCAGACAAGTTACACACAAGAAGGATCAACATCTAACCCCTAACAACATTCTCAGCCCGGTTACTCACAACCACCTATCCGACAAACTTTCCGTTCCACAAACACACAAACATACAACCAAAACATGCCATTCACCCAACCCCAAAACCAAGAACATCCCCCATACCACCACCAACAAATGGACCATCAACCTTCGACCGAACATCGCTTCGCACCCACACCATCACCCTACCAAAGTCGCCTTACCCAAAACACTAACCGCCCCATCACCTACCGTAGCCAAGAACCCCAAACATCATAATACCAAAACATCCCACAACCATATCTCTTCCAAACACCCTAACAACCTTTCCAACCTTTCCTAGACCCATCATTGTCACTCATGTCCCCCTTCAACCGTCCCGGTCGCCCATCCATGAGTCAACCACATCCCAACTTCTCTGACATGGGTCATGAGCTCAGCTACGCCGGTACACCATCATTGAATACTGAAGACTATGCTGAGTTGGCTGAATACCTCAACGGATCTTCTCCTGTAGGAGGTAATGACGCTCCTGGACCATCAGATGAACAAACACCGGTGCAGAATCGTCAACGTGGGTTAGGGCCAAGGGTTAGGGTAGCTAGGGGATGTGGGACCGGATTTCGGTTAGGTGATCCCGGTCATCACCATTAGGATTCTTTGTGTAAAATCCAAATTTTATTAATATCAATTCGTATTATGTCAAATTTATCTTTGTGTAAACTCCAAACATTAGGTTTCTTTCATAATTCTAAAATAAACACATATCATAATACAAAAATTTATAGGTCAGAAACCCTAATTCAAGGACTTGTTATTGTTATGTTGAAGGGCTTGAATTTGGTCCCTTTTGGCAAAATTCACATACACATATTTTGACAGAAACCCTAATTTTGGGTCAAGTTCGCAAGGACCTACCTCACTCATTTTTAATTATTTTGAGGTGGGACCAAGTGCATTGGAAACTTTAAGGTGTCTACTTCACTTCTTATGTTGGACAAAAATTCATAACTCTAACACAAACACATGCAATAATACAAAACATTATAGGTCAGATAACAGATAAAATGTCAAAGAGTCCAACTTCAGGTGCCCATACCTAACTCATAAAAATTGCAAATGATGCAAAACTTTAGTCCAAATTCATTATCTTGAAAAGATCTACAACTTTTATGTTGAAGGTTTTGTCATTTGAGGCTTTTATCATTCAAACTAAAGGGCTTGAAGTTGGTCCCTTTTGGCAAAATTCACATACACTTGTTTTGACATAAACCCTAATTTTGGGTCAAGTTCGCAGGGACCTAACTCACTCATTTTTTATTATTTTGAGGTGGGACCAAGTTCATTGGAAAATTTAAGATATCTAGTTCAAATGTTATGTTGGACAAAAATTCATATTCCTAAAAGAAACACATGCAATAATACAAAACATTATCGGTCAGATAACAGTTGAAAAACTCAGAAGTCCAACTTCAACTGCCCATAACTTTCTCAAAAAAATTCCAAATGTTGCAAAATTTATATCCAAATTCATTGTCTTGAAAAGATCTACAACTTTCATGTTGGACGTTTTTTCATTTGAGGCTTTTTTAAGGGAGGCGCCAATTGGATTGGCGCCCCCTCTTAAAAATTACACACAGGCGCCAATTGGATTGGCTAGGGCAGGTGCCCTAGCCAATCCAATTGGCGCCTCCTTGCAATTTTTAAGAGGGGGCGCAAATCCAATTGGCGCCTCCCTCTAAAAGTGGGGTATATTGGGAATTTTTTTGAAAACTGGGTTATTTTGGGAATTTCTTCGAAAATGTGGGTTATCTCGGTAAATTTGCCTCGAAAAAACACTTCACGCTTGCAGTTACTACTGATAAGACTAAAGCCAATTTCAGAAGCTTATAAACCACATCGAACATTTCTAACATGATTTTGAAGCGATGTCGCACCACTACTTCCGGTACATCTATAAAATTATCGGGGTAAAGTTCAACCATTATCAATAATTTTTTCACATAAAAAACTCCAAATGACAATGAGGGACTCAAACATGAAGCACATTGTAAAAATTCAGCATTTTCTTCATCAAACCTAGCATTGAGTTCATGCAACTCCAAGTTTAAAACACTAAACAAATAATCATATTTGTAATGATGCAAATTAGAAATACTAGAAGTTGTAGCATGTCGCCTAAGTTTCTTCCCTTGCGCATACGGTACATCCATATCAGACACATCAATATCATGTTTATTGCAAATTTCCATAACCTTGGATATAATTTCTTCCCATCCATCATTCCTCATTTCTTGTAATTCTTGTTTGGTAGCATTGGCAAGTGACGAAGCATTCAAAATATCTTGATCACGCTTTTGTAGCGTTGCACTCAAATCATTTGTAAATCCTAAAATCTTAACCATCATATATAACATGAAGATAAAATCAAAGGATTTTAGCACATCTAGCAAAAATATAGTTTTACCATATTTTTCAAATGAAGTATCCTTCTCGACTTCTTCAAGTACCCCAATAATGAAACCATACGAAGTCATCAAACTAGTGAGAGTCCTAAAATGGGAACCACAATGAGTGTCAACCGCTCTAGCAAAAAGTAATTCTTGATTTAATCCACTACCCGTCTCTATTTAACCCTCTTCAATCAATTTAGCAAACTGAGTTACTTGTTTGTCCCGAAGTAATTCTTGTCTATTGTTTGAAGATCATACGAAATTAACAAGCATATTGACTTTACCAAAAAAAACCACTAATATCTTTGTGAGTCTTAGAACATCCAACAAGTGTCAATTGAAGTTGATGGGTGAAACAATGCACATAATAAGCATTCTCATTTTGGATTAAAGTTCTCAAATCACCAAACTCATCTCGCATATTGTTAGCTCTACGATACCCTTTCCCCCTAATGCTAGTTAAACTAAAGTCATTAATACACAATAACTTCTCAAGTGTATCCTTAACTGACTTAGTTCTTGTTTATTTAACACTTACAATGCCATTTTAAAGTAGGTATTAAGGGCAGTTTTTCGATTTAGAAAGGAACTAATATAGCAAGAGTCGAAAGAGTTTTCTGAAAGAATTAAAAATAATTCAAATTACTATCATTGGTTTAAGGTATGCACATAATTTTTATTATTCTATTGTAGTTGTATTTTTATTTCAAGATAATTTGATTATGCTTTATTTATTCATATTATTTCGGTTATGTCTTAAAGAATCGCATATGTGTGATTGATGGTACAGATATCAGTGCATCGGTTCCCGTAGAAAAACAAATTTCATGTAGAGATAGAAAGACAACAATCATACATAATGTCATGTGTACCTGTGATTTTAACATGATGTTTACGTGTGTATATTCAGGATGAAAAGGAAATGCACATGATTCAAAGATTCTTTTGGACGCAATTACAAATCAAAATGCAGTATTTCCTTCACCACCTGGAAGTACGTCATAATATCAACATAAAATTATATTCAATAAAATTAACAAAGTTGAACTAACATATGATTTATTTGATGAAGGTTCCTTTTATCTCGCTGATTCTAGATATCCATGTATTGGAGGTTTCCTTCTCCATTATATGGGTGAAAGGTATCATATACAAGAATATAGAGGTCAAAGTGACAATCCAGAAGTCCAGAAGAGTTATTTAACCATAGACACTCGTCTCTAAAGATGACAATTGAGCATTATTTTGGGGTGCTGAAAAATAAATTTCCTATTTTAAAGTTGATGTCTCCCTTATAAACCTTCTAGGCAACGACTCATAGTTATTGCTTGTAGTGCTATTCACAATTACATACGCAAGTGGAATTTATCTGACGAGTTGTTTAGGATATGGGAAGAAATTGATCCTATCGAACTTGAGGGGATGCAAGAAGGTCCTATCATAGAAGGAACAAGTTCAAATGTTGACAACTTAACAAGGTTATTTAATGAAGGTGCAACTGAAATGAGAATAAAGAGAAATCATATTAGAGATGAGATGTGGGTACACCGTAACAATTAAGTGAACTAATTATCTCTATGTTAGATTTTCATACAAACAACTTAAAATTTTAGTGGTTATTTCTAAATACTTATGTTGATTTGGTTTGACATGTATGCGTCAAATATTGATATACGCTATAAAACTTTGATAACAAAATATTTTGTGTGAACAAGTTATTAACTCTAAAAAAAATTAAATTATATATTTAATCATAAGTTTCTATCTCAACTTTATTTAATGATAAAATTATACATTTATATATTTAAATATGAGCCATTAAAAAATTAATTATTATTTAATAATTTTTTTTATCATTTTATATAGTAAAATAATAATTTTTAAAAATTGGATCATCAAATAGTTTTTTTATTTTCTCATTTCTAAAAATATTTTTAAAAATATTTATCAAACATATATTTTTATTTTCTCATTTTTAAAACAGTTTTGAAAAGTTATGTTACCAAATATTTTTTTAATAGTTCTCCTTTTAAAAATACTTTTTAAAAATAATTTTATACAACATATTTAAAAAAATGAAAAGCAAAATTGATTCAGACGAATCTTTATTTTCTTAAGAGATTTTAAACCCATATCCAAAATTATTAAAATTTCTGAAGGAAAAAAAACACAAAAACTTCTAAAAATTTTAAATTTCCGATTTTTTTATCATAAATTTTAAAAATGTCCAGTAAAAATGCGAGATTTTTCAAAAATACAAAAAAATACGTATAAAAAATTTTCTTTTTAAGATGTTAGTAAAAGTGAATTTATTTTAAGAAAAATAAATTATTATTGATAAATAATAGTAAGGTCATTTTCAAAATTCTGAAATTATGGAGTGTGTCGGGCATAAGTGTGGGTAGCAAATTCAACCTCCTCCTCATCGAATCTTACGAGCAGTTTTAGGTAATCAATAGTTTCGTTGGGCCTTCAAATTATCAGTAGGCCCAAACAAAAATATCAATATTTATCAGTACAATGTTAAACACTATTTTCAAGGTATATTTCATGTTCTTGATTCACACCGACGGTTTAATTAACTATAACTGGAACAAACATATTTAATTTCTTGACTCATGCACAAAAGTTAAATTAAATCTATACCAATACATCATCCACCATGATATCAATCATGATATAATTAAAGAAATGTTAAATGATGTGATGTGGATTGGGTAGAGAGTCAAAGTCGTCGTCCTGTGACACGTTCGTTCGTTCCCACACAACACAACAATAACAACCTTGTCACTTTCCTTTTCTTTACTTCTTCTTCCTCTTACATGTGTGTTCTGTTCTTTCATAATTCTCATCGATCAATCACAGTATGAACAATTCGGTGCTTCACAGTCACAACACTCCAACTTACTCTTCCTCTTCTTCTTCTCGTAATCGTAGCCAAAGGGATGTCCATTACAGGTTCTCTATCTCTCTCTTTTGGTGTTTGAATAACTAATCAAGAAACATTATGGTTGCTTCGTTTGATATGTGTCATGTTTTATAAATGTTTATGATTTTTGCAGCTGTGGTTCTTGCGGTTATGACCTTAACCTATCCTCGTCCAACAGAAACACATCCTCAATAGATTCGAAATACGGAAAATCAATTAAACGAGGTATGATATCATTCTTCAACATTGATGATACCAGGTTTACACAGGCTGATGAGGTTCAATGTGCTCCTCATTTTTCTAAGAACTTGTTGTGGGGTTTGTTTCGTCGAAGAACGAAGCTTCGTTGTCGAAAGTGTTGCAACCATATTGGTTATGCTTCACAATCATCGTCATCACCGTCTTTTATTCTAGTATCATCAAATGGAACAGAACCATCTCCTTCCACTGAAACACCGAGTCAAGTGAAGTACGAAATTCGTATCCGTGCCTTGCAGCCTTCATCTTCCCTAGATTATGGAAATGGAATCTCTGTCTTAGCTTGAAAAATTGCATATATAAGTGTGGTAAATATTGCATATTTGTTTTGTTCCTTTCTATGTACAATATATAGGCATAGCCATATCATCATGTTTTAAATTGCTCTCCGCAAACCGCAATTGCGGCTACAGTATGATAGTTGTTGCATGATTAATCATATATTCTACTATATTAGAAACTCCATCCGACATTTTCGTGATTCTTTAAATGTTTTTGTAAAATTAATAATTTCAAAACTCCAAAACTCAATTTTATAATGAAAAATATTAAATATTTTTTAATATTGTATTTAGAATTTTTCTTAATCAAAATTCATGTCATTTCTCTTGTCATTAGACGGTCGAATTTGAGTTTCCTCTTCATCGTAGGAGTCTTTTTTATGAGGATTTAATTTGTCAACCCCTCAATTAAATCTGACATCTCATGTAGTGGCTGATATTATCTTTATGTCATTATTAATTTTTTTTTATAGATTTTCTATTGTTTTTATCAAAAAATTTGAAAAAATGTTAGATTTTCTAATAAAAAATCGAAGACTTTCGAAAAAAAATTGAAAAAATACCAAAAGTTTTGAAAAATAATTTTGAAAAAATTCAAAAAAAAATTATTTTAACAATTTTTGAAATTTTCGTTAAACTACAACCATTTTTAAAATATCCGATTAAAAATTCACATTGGCTAGTTAAAAATGAATTAAAAAAAAATTGATTTGTTATCGAAAATTTCGTTCACATTTTTAATTTAAATATTTTTATGAATAGTTTGAGAATTATAAAAATATAAAAAATATACGAGAGTGTCCTATGGATGGCAAGTTGCACCTTCCTTAATATCTACAAAGACTGTCAACCACACTTGGGCCTGCTGGATCCATGACATTCATTTCCCCTTCAAAAAAGCACATGTCCTCAAGGTGGAATGCAGGATAAGCCTCGTGGTTTAACAAACACAAAATCACCAACCTTGAAGGGTGGTTGTGTCCTCTTCTTGTCAGCTTGAGAACATTGGCCGGTTTTTTTCTCTCAACAAGGTCAAGATGTCTTCGCGCGTAAGCAACTCATTTGGATTCTAAGCAAAATTGATTTTAAAGCAGACATTGAAAACAAATTCTAGATTGTAAATGTGAGTAGTCATGGTGGGAGTATAGACAAGTATGACATTTAAGAAAACAATCACAAACCTTAAAAAAAAAATAAGGTTGAAAGATGACATTCATCATGGCTTAGAAAGTGGAAGGAGCTTTGGACAAGCGAAAGGGAATGAGGAGGAATTGGTAATATCCAAGGTGTGTCATTAATGCGGTTTTGTGCACATCATCATGCCACATTCGTATTTGTTGATATTTAGATTGGATGTCCAATTTAGAAAAGCATTTAGAATGCAATTTTTGATTGTGGTTGCATTTACAATTTTGGATTCTTATAAAATTGTTTGATAAAAACTCATAGATTTTTGAAAATTTTGATAATATATTTGAAAAATAAGTTAAAAATTTATATATTTTTTAAAAATTCGATAATGTATTTAAAAAAATCAAAAGTTCAAATTCGGTAAGAAAAATTTGAAAGTACATCGGGGTAAGAAATCATATATTTTTGAAAAATTCGGTAAAACCTCTTGAGACTCCTCAAAAATCTAATAAAAACTCATAGATTATCAAAAAATCCAATAAAATTCTTATGAAATTCTCCAAAAATCCGGTAAAATCTCGGAAATTTTGCAAAAATTTGAGAAATAAAATATTATTTAAAAACGTAAAAAATCACAAAGGGTATCATGAAAAAAATTAGAGTGTCATATTTAAGTGGAGGGGTGAGGTAAAAACTCTCATATAACAGTCCTCCTCGCTATCAGTTGTCAACCACACTTAGGCCTGCGGAATCTATGACATAACCACGAGAGAAAGCTACAAAGTGAGTCATCATATTCGAATATATGACGATTTTAGAGTAAAGCATATTAAATACATGTCATATCAATCATGCACAAACCTATCAACATCAACTATTGTCATCATGTAATATAATGACACATGAAACATAACCATAATCTTTTCAAGGAGGGAGAGAGAGAGAGAGAGAGAGAGAGAGAGAGAGAGAGAGAGAGAGAGAGAATTTGATAAAAGTGAATCGATGTATTAAAAAACTACTAAGTGTTTACATCGTTACCTCTTTATATAGGATTCAAAATACAAACTTACAAATTGCATCATTCGACTCGGTGAGATGCACGTTTACTCAATCTGACAACTTCATGTTGTATTCGACTCTGTATACAACTCACTCTTACTTGACTCACTACTTCGACTAGGTCGAACACACCTAAATCGAATACAACTTGCATTTTAAAATATTGAATTAAACCTGCTAACACGCCTCCTGATAACCCATATTTTGTGTTATTATACAACCTAATTTATTGTTTTAGCTAGTAGATTTATCATTTTTTGTATTTGTTTTAATGCATTCTAGTGTTTCTATAGCATTTATCTTAGAGCATAATAGGTGCTCTCTTTTGTAGTTTTGATATGTTTGTTTCTTGTTTTAAGTATTGATCTGATTAGCTGAGGCAAGACAATCGAGAACAGAACCTGGGAGTTCAAGTTGGAAAAAAGCTGAACTCATCTAAGGAATGGAATGAAGCAATCAGTTGGATCCCTAGTGCATGCATGGAAAATGAGCTTCATTGGAAAGGAATATATGTTTGTGTGTTGGCGGAATTCCCTTGAGCTAAATGGATAAGACTCATGGCGTTAAAAGACAAAAGAAGATACAATAGTACGTCCACTAACGAGCGCGCCATATAGAAAAGGACAACACCGCCTGCACCCCTACCACTACAGACTGTCACACTACACCTTGTCTCCCACAATTGTCCCTGTACTTGATTTCTTTCAAACAAAGCCGGAGGAAAGAAGAGAATATGTTAAAATTGATATTGGGTTTTATGTGATTTTCAAAATGCCCATGATCCAAGACAAAGGAAAAGAAACCATAACTAAAGGCTTATAAATAGATCTTGTTGAAGATTGAGAGGGGAACTCGACACCTTAGAGAAAATCACATAAGATAATAGTTCAAGGAAGAGTGTAGAGAAAAAAAAGCTTCTTCTTCTCACCATTTCTAGTGCTAAATGCTGAAGCCTGGCACGACTGAAGTAATTACTTATTGATTATCCATCACAAGGAGGCTTCACGTTACTCTTAGGTGGCTATTTCTTTTTCATCTTTTGTGTAAGAATGTTTCCTTTCATAACCAACTTTGTAAGTTGTACTAAGCTCATCACGAGCTAAACCATTTGTTTGTAGAGCAATGAGAAGTTAATATTATGTTGTTTTTATGTTAAAATGATGTGATGACAGTGCCTTGTTTTATCATGTGTTAACATGTATAAATCTAATTCTTTGAATGATCAACTTAGAAGAGGATAAAATCTTGTTGTTGTGAGAGATCCAACAACAAGTGGATTTCATAATAAAAATAGTTGAACGAGTAGGATATATGGCTTTCTACATTGATAATGATGCATTGCTCATCCATTACTTTTAAGATAGCCTGTCTGGGGCATCTCTTGAGTGGTATATGGGCCTCGAGCGTAGCAAGATCTGATCCTAGAAGGATCTGTCTGAAGCACTCTTCAAAAAGTACAAATACAATCTGGACATGACTCATACAAGACTATAGTTGCAGAATCAGGCTCAGAGAACAAATGAAACTTTTAAAGAGTATGCTCAGAGATGGAGAGAAATGGATGCACGTGTTTGACCTCCGTTGTATGACACTGAATTGGTTGATATTTTCATGGGTACACTACAGAGAATGTACTTTGAGAAAATGGTCGGTAGAAATGTCCCCTAACTTCTCTGGTGTTGTAACAATTAGGGAACGCATTGAAAATGGGTTAAAGATTTAAAAGATTGTTGGCGATGCTAATCAGCAAGCAGCGGCCAAGAAACCTCAAGGTAGCTTCACCAAGAAGACGGGAGGAGAGACAATTGATGTTATGGAAAATGTTCACCCTCAGTTTCACGCTCCTATGGCTCCGATGCCATATTTCCCATATCCATATGTTGCTGCTACCCAATACCAACAACCATCTTTTCAGTATCAGACACCGCCTCAATATCAACAACTTTCACAGGCTCAAGATCCCCCAAATCAATAACCTGCTCAGAACAACAGAAACCAATGGCAGAGACAAAGGAAACCATAAATAATGATTGACCCTATTCTTATGCCCTACGTTCAACTACTCCCTAAATTTCTCAAGATATGACAGAATGCTAGATGTGAGTTTCACTCAGGGGCACCAAGTCATACCATCGAGAATTGCAGAGCCTTGAAGCACAAGGTATAAGACCTGATCGAATAAAAGGATATCACATTCACACCAAACGACTCAAATATACTGAACAATCTCATGCCTCTGCAGCCAGTCACTTCTACAATGCCATAACCGGTGCAAGTGGAAGAAAAGGTAGATCCAAAGAGGTTGCATCTGTGGAAAGAGTCTGAAAAGGAACCCCCTTTAGAACTACCACATCAACTTCTACAAAGCATGAGGACCCCAATCAATGGTGGACACAAAGGCTAATCATGTCGGCGATCATTAAACTGCTCGATCATTTTCATTTGTAATCTTTTTTGTTTGTAAAATGTCATTCACTTATAAAAATCATTTATTTTCAAATAATAGTAATAATGAAATGAATATGCATGTTTAAAATCAATCCATTCGTGTTCACTCATAATTTATTCATCGGTATCAAACTCTTGTTTTAGCATAAATCAAAAGGAGAATGATGAAATTGAAATACACGAAACTACTGGTTGTATGCTTTTGAATAAAACCTCATTGACGATGTAAGACATTGTTTCAATTCCTAAACACCAGAGGTATAAGGAACATAATCCATAGTCAACTCCTTTGAGCCTAGTAGTATGAGTTGCTTTCTATACAAAAAAAATCTCAATCTTAACCAGGGGCAAGGAAGTCTTTAGTTAGATTAACCATGCATTCAAATTTCAAAGAGGATTATCCCATATGAGGATAAACCACATCTTATCCCTTACAAGAGGTCGAACAAACACAAATCCACAATAGTTATCCCTCACCAACAAAATAAGCGAGGCAATCACGGCCCTTTCAACAAATCAAATGAGCAAATGTCACACGACTTATTCCAACAAAAAAAGTGAGAAATTAAAAAAGCAAGAAAAAGAAGAAAACTCACTGAGTCAAAAACTTGAAAACAAGTGACTTATGCAAAAATCAGGGTATCCCGGTGGACTGCAAACTCGAAATACCAGTCCATATAAAAGTTATGGAAAGCAAAAAAAAAAGAAAAAAAAAAGGATCAAAAGAAAAAGTCATCAGCAAGAAAAAATTTGTGTGGCTACAAATAAAACAAAAGTTGGGTGGCTGCCACTCTAGAAAACTCGTTGGTTCCATTACTATCACTTATGTCATTCAAAAATCCTTTTGGAAAATGAACGCTTGTGTTGAACTAGCTGAACGTAGTACTAGAGAACATCAAGGAGAATGGGTGGCTTAGTATAAATTTTATGCCATAAATCCTTTTTTTCTAAAATCGTGAACCAGGTTTCTTATCACTTGTGTTGGTATCGATATGACAGTCTAACCAATGATTCATTCACAGTATGTCACAACATCATCTCAATGAACATAATTGGATTTCAAAACTGGCATAAATATAACATTAGAATTATCATTTTTAAAAGGAACAATCTTATTCGTGAATGAGCACTTGACATCAAGAAAGTTTCCACAACGGAAAGTTTGATCACACCAAGGGGAAAACGCCTGAAAGCTCCATTGAGCAATAGGGCAAGCCGCTTCAAGATTCAGTCAATCTGGGGAAATCACATTGGTATTCGACAAATATCTCCAAGATCAGTCAGCCATGGGAAAATCAGTTCAAGGCTCGTACTGAGGCAGGCCACCTTAGGAGCACAAGAAGTCATCCGGTCCAAGAGATGGTTAATTAGGGGCATACAGTTTCAAGACTAGGGAAAAGATAGGCTACGAAGGTACAAATTCTCTCTATGTTCCAAGTCAAGTGCAAAGGTGCATCAACAACCGTTAAGCCTGAAGTAGGTGTTGGAGAATCACGTCTTCATAACCCTTATCCTAGTCTCATGTATTCCATCCCCCGCCACGTGAGCATTTATAAACCATTACATAAATCATCATCATGCATTAATCATATCGCTTCACTCATGCATATCATTCATCATGCATAGCATGAATCCTTGTAAAAAAACAAGAAAAGCCAAAGGCCAATCATGTTTGACACCCCTCACAGCCCAACCTTGCTTGGCATCTCTCAAATCTCAAATTGCGTGGCATCCCACAAAGCCCAATAGTTGGCATTCTGCATATAGTAATCATCATCGCATGAAGCATTACATCCTCAAACGTGTAGCATATCCATCAAGATTGAGCACTACGCCATACAAATTCAGGCATGCATACGAAGCATAAGCCAGAAACTCGTCTGTGTTGACCCTATTTCTTTCCAATACTCGTCTGTGTTGACCATTTTAGCACTCGTGTTGAACATATTTTTCTAACACTCGTCTCTGTTTTTCCTAAAACCTTTTTTCAATACTCGTCTGTGTTTATATCACCCTTTTTTAATACTCGTATGTATTATTCCCTAACACTCGTCTGTGTTGATATCGCTTCTTTTAATACTCGTCTATATTAATCTCCAACACTCGTCCGTTTTGATATCACTTTTTTCAATACTCATCTATATTGACTTCCAACACTCGTATGTGTTGATCCGTTCTTTCGATACTCATCTATATTGATTTCCAACACTCGTCTGTGTTGACATTACCTTTTTTCAATACTCGTCCATAATGATTTCCAACACCCGTCTGTGTTAATCTCTCCTTTTTTCAATACTCGTCCATATTGATTTCCAACACTCGTTCTTGTTGATCTCTCTTTTGATACTCGTATGTATTGGTTTCCAACACTCGTCCATGTTGACATTACCTTTCTTCAATACTCGTCCAAATTGATTTCTAATACTCATCTGTGTTGATCTCTCCTTTTTTCAATACTTGTCCGTATTGATTTCCAACACTCGTCTGTGTTTATCTTAAACTTTTTAATACTCATCTGCATTGATTTCCAACACTTGTTCGTATTGATTTCCTTCTTTTCAATACTAGTCTGTATTGATTTCCAACACTCGTCCGTGTTGATCTCACCTTTTTTCAATACTCGCCCGTATTGATTTCCAACACTCGTCCGTGTTGATCTCCCTCTTTTCAATAGTCATCCGTATTGATTTCCAACACTCGTTCGTATTGATCTCACCTTTTTTCAATACTCGTATGTATTGCTTTCCAACACCTGTTCGTGTTGGCACTCTATTTTCAATACTCTTATGTATTGCTTTCCAACAATCGTTCGTGTTAGAACTCTCTTTTCAATACTCGTCTGTATTGATTCCCAACACCCGTCCGTGTTGACATTCCCTTTTCAATATTCATCTATATTGATTTCCATCACTCGCTCATAATAATATCATGTTTTCAGTACTCGTCGGTATTGACTTCTGACACTCGTATGTGTTAATCACTTTTTAACACTCGTCCATGTCGATCTATTTCCCTAGCAGATATTTCAGTCAATCCCCAACAAATAAACCTATAAAAGTTTTCCTGACACTCTCTATCCTCCATTCCATATCCCCAATAAATAAACTCCCCAAAACACTTACCTTACTTTCAATACATCCCCATTCTCAACAGACAAATTTTGAGATATTCTTGTATTTAATCTTCTTCTACCTTGAATTCCCAAAGAGTTGTCACCATTCGTACATTCAGGTTCAAGAAGATTAAATAGTGGCAGGTGTCATACCCTAAAAATTTCCCTACTTTTTCAATTTCATCTAGCTCATGGCTCATTTCATCTGCATACTCACATGCCCTAGTCATCCATCATAGCACATTAACTTACAACTGAATTTTCAAATAAACACCATTGATTCAAAAGGTCTTTGCTATTTATGATACAAAGCTAGTGGATCAGGCTTATGCTATGTTTTGACTATTTAGGCACAATAATGGTGGTTGATTCATTCTTTATGGACCAATGCTTGTGGAACCCTAATTCTTGGA
Organism: Lathyrus oleraceus; assembly: GCF_024323335.1. Lineage (NCBI taxonomy): Eukaryota > Viridiplantae > Streptophyta > Magnoliopsida > Fabales > Fabaceae > Lathyrus > Lathyrus oleraceus. Next base: position 201,361,108 of record NC_066583.1, read on the forward strand.
ATGTGATATTTGGTTACTATGGATTACATTATGGCATTGAAAATTGGAAATCATTCTCAAAGTTTGATTTGACTCTTTGATGACCACCTCCTTGTGGGTTTACTTAGCCATTTTTATGGGCCTTGGTTATATATATTTTTAGGCATGATAGTTCATTTCAAGAGATTTGATTTAAGTTCACATTCAAGGCAAAATCAAGATTCAAAGATTCAAGGTCAAGTTCATTCATGCTCATAGATTCAATTCAAATTTCAATATTTAAATGCAATTTTTTGAGGAAAATCATTGTTTCTTAAGTATCAAGACTCATTGCATTATAAAAGAACCTATTTTCATTACCAAAACTTTCATACATTACATTACAAAAGAATCCAAATCAAATTCCACAAAAAAACACATTTTTGACCTATAATTGACTTTTGGTCAACTGTTGAATTTTTTGTCAAACAATTAACCAAAGTTAACTGACCTAATCCCAAACCTTATCCTACATTTTCCTCATCCCATCTTCATTTTCTTCCAAGCCTCCCAAGTCTTCAATACTATAATCTTGGTGAATTCCACAAATGTCCTTTGGTGTCATACCTACATACAAAACTCCATATGTCAGCATGCTATACACAAACACACCATACATAATATGCTTATCCATACAAATTAGGGAAAACCAATGCAACAGGCTCATTTCATAATACACAAATATAATGCATACCAACCAAGCATAAAGCAAATGAAATTATTTACACACATACACATCCAATTCAACATGCATTTATCTTTGACATACACTACTAATTTCCATTAAATATTGCATTTGCAGTGCTAGAAATTCATTAATTAGCATAGCATTTTCAATTAACATTAACCAAGTACTTGTTCTTTCAAACAACATAACATATTTAACTAACATTTAATTCAACTTTCTTTCTTTTTCTTCCATAATCTGATACATATATTGCAGTCATACAATCATGCATATGCCTTATTAGAACAAAGAAATCAAGACATCATATCATTCCATCAATCAGTGCCTTTAACACACACGTTCAGTAGCTCAATGCTAGTTCAATCTATAATAACCCAGTAACATCAGTAGAATAATCCATAATGATAACATTCAAATTCACTAAATTTTCAATTCTCCACTTACTAACATAACAGTTGTATAACAATTGACTATTTTTTCTGTTTGTAAAGGCTAACAGAAGGATATTCAGTTATAGTTCAAGTTCACTAGCCCACTTCATTTACATAACTAACACTCATTTCAAACATTAACAAGTTACTAACTGTTTTTTAAAACTAACTCAGCAAAGTAACATTCATTAGCTAACCTAGTTACAATTAACAACAACTTCATCCATTAACTTCGAATCCAAAAGCTAGCCAATATTCGATTTAATGATCCAATTGTTTCTCCTAAACCTACACTAACATCTAACTCAGTTGAGCAACTAACTAGCTTCATCAGTTAACAACACATTAGTAGCATAACAAAACCAATTGAATTCCAAACTCAGATTAACTAACCTATAACTGTAATTGCACAAGCATAATAGAATTAATTGAGCCTTACCAATTCAGTTCCTAATTCAGAACACATCATAACTGAATTTAATAGTTCCTAACGGTGTCAATAACTCATAACAAAATTCCATTCAATCTAACTAAGATTTAACATTGCCCTAACTTGCCCTAACAGACCTGACCAAGTGCCCCATTCTATTACACTCTCAAACCTCCATAAATCCAACTTTCATCTTCCATTATGGGGGACACAAAATCACATGCATCAGAAAATCATTATCATCCAAATCTATGAATTCTCACTCTCTAAGAATTGATTTTCTCTCACTCTCAGCTTCGTTCACCTCAGAGTCTCCATCTCTCTGCATCACCATCACTCTTCTCTCAATGCACCACAAAGCAACACCAGATTCACCTACGGACTATAGAAGAAGAAGAAGATAGCAGAGGAAGCAAGGTTGAAGCAAATACCTCTCTGAAGTCTTTAGAATTTTTGTTTCGTCATCATCTTCTTTCTTGCAACATACACCGGGGCGAGTCTTTGTCTCACAGGTAGGCTCTGTAATTTATCATCTTCATGCTTAATTCTTTCTACCACATTGTAGGGATGGTAGGGTGTGTGGGGTATGCCTGGGCTGGCAGGGTGTGTGGTGTAATTCTGGATGGGCTTATCCGAAGCCCAAATACGTTGCCAATGGAGCAACAGCGTGTCTGTGTTGTTGCTGGTGAGGAAATCCAGTGGGCCTACCATTGAGGCCAAAGGAGTCATAACTTTGTACCAAGAGGGGGATACACGTAAAAAGAGGAGTGGTATGTAAATAATTTCAGTTGGCTTACTGGTATCGGACCCAATGCGCAAAATTCATGAGAGTAAAAGGGGATTAGCACGCTCGTCATTTCAATTGGCTCACTCAGTTGAACAGCAGTTGGACGCTGTTCGCGCCAGAAATAGCCTCTGGCAGAGGTGGAGGTCCAAACATAACTCCTCACACATCAAAGCATCCATCTTCGTTCAATAACCTTTCACCTGTTTTCACCAAATCCTCTTCCACAATCCAAATCAAAGCCAAAGGAGAAAGAATCCTAAGCCTAAAGAAATTAAATTAAAGTTGCTACGAACTACCTGGAGTCCAGACCTTAAGGCAGAGCCGGCCCTGTGCAAGTGCGGCATGTGCTGCAGCACAGGACCCCAAAATTTAGAGGACCCAAAAATTTAGAGGGTTCCAAATTTTAAAATTTTCAATTTTTTTCATAAATATTAATAAAAATAAATAAAATGTTAATAAAAAAATTCAATAAATAAAAGAAATTATAATTATAATTAAATTTATTTTTAATTAATATATAATTGTATTTTTAATATTTTTTTAATTATTATAATTGTATTTTAAAAAAAAATTAGGTCCATTTTTGAAATTAGAACGGGACTTCCGATGTGATTGGATCGCACTGCCTTAGGGGTTTGGCTCCCTAGGGCATACTCTACATTATGGTATTAAGAATTAAGCACGAAGATGATAAATAACATAGCCTACCTTTCAGACAGAGACTTGTCCCGATGTATGTTGCAATGAAGACGATGGCGACGAAACAGAAATTCTAGAGGGTTTAGAGAGGTATTTGCTTCAACCTTGTTTCCTTTGATTTCTTCTTCTTCTTCTATAGTTTGTAGGTTGTCATACCCCAAAATTCACCCTACCCCGATACAATTTTCATCTGATCCATGACCCTACTGCACATGCATACATTCATTATTTCCAAAAAAATAAAAAAAATAAATTGGGTAACCGATTACCCAGACCAAAAACTGATTTTTTGGCCATTTTGGAACTGTGTAACCGATTACCCTAATCAGGGTAACCGATTACACCTGCGCAGACAACAAAAATGGCTCTATTTTTTTACCCAGAAGACCTTTTCTTTCACCCACTTCAACCCCTTTGCTTCCCCTATAAATAGAGCATTATCCCCACTCATTTGCCAAGCTTGAAAGCCACAAAACCTCTGTCCAAATCACATTCAAGCTCTCACTTTTCAACCTAAACCCTAACTCACCCAAACCCTCTTTTCTTCTTTGAACCACCCAACCACCATGTAAAAATCCACAATCTCCACACAACAAAAATAGTAGCAAACTTGTAACCTTCACTTACATAATCATTCACCACCACCACATAAACATACAACTTTCTTCCCTTCCATTTTTCTACCACAACAACCATAACCACCCTCTTCCAAGTTTTTTGCTTCATTCTCAAACTCAAACACAACAACAACCTAGTTTTGACACCACAATCTTGGTAATATTTTGGGCTCAAACTCCTTGATATTTTTTTTTTGTTTTGTGTTTGAAAAATGGATTTTTACTCTTGGGTTGTGTTTTGAGAGAGATTTGAGTCAACTTTGAGACAAGTGGTTTTTGTTGGGTTTACACCCTTTTGGGATTTTTTTTTTCTCTTACTACTTTTTATCCACCATTTTCAATCAAACTTTGTTTCTTGTTATCATTTACATTTATGTGGTTGATGAGTTCTATTAGATCATGACCATGGTTGTTTAGAGTTGATTAAATCTTCAATACTTCAAACCTATTAATGGTTGATCAATAGATCATTCATGATACTTTGAGGCATTGATAGATTGTCTTTATTTCAACCATGCTTGGGTCATTTGATACATAGATGAAACCATTTCCTTTACATTGTTTCTTTGTTTCATTTGCTATTTATTGTTGACTTTATTTTCACATTTATTTGGTTGATGAGATCTATTAGATCATGGCCATGGTTGTCTAGAGTTGATTAAATCTTCAATACTTCAAACCTATTAATGGTTGATCAATAGATCATTCATGATACTTTGAGGCATTGCTAGATTGTCTCTATTTCAACCATGTTTGGGTCATTTGATACATAGATTAAACAATTCTCTTTACATTAACTTGTTATGCTATTTGCTTATTGTTATTCTACTAACCACTAACCACTAACTACTAACTCCTAACATTTACATTATTGCACTTTAATTCCTTGCAATTTATTTTATTGTCACTAACCATTATTATTGTGATATTATCATTCTTTATCTTGTGATTTTACTTTTATGTCATTACTTTGTAATTTACATTCAAGTACTCATTATCATCATCACTGTACAAACTCATCATGCATGTTTATTTACTTGTTATTTATTTTATTGTCATCATACATTAAAAACAACAAAAACATGATAAAATGAAAAGACCAAAAATATTCATTCCACTCTTAATCAACTTGGACTTAGAGGATTTCATCTTAGGACCTTTGCTTGGAGGCCTTTTCATTACTCTTTTTGATACTTTGTAAGCACTTGGATTTTCATTCGTAAACTTACATGCATGTTGTAAGAATGGCATCATGGCACCACCTTAGGGGGACATGTTTATAAGACCATTATCCTTTGTTTAGCTTAGGTCAATTTTGCACACAAAAGGCTTTCTCTTGGGTTACCTTACAATGAGACTCTTTAGTTTCTTGTTGGTTACTTTGCATTCATGTTGCATAAGCTAAATTTCATAATCAAAATAAAATAAACCCTTGATTCAACGTCAAGTGGCATTTTCATAATCAAATTCAAAACACCTAATAATTACGATTATTATTGTGCGCCACGAGCCTTAGGTGGTGGAGAATGAGTGAGAATGGAGCATTCCTACCCTTACTCTGATTATTTTGGACGCTTGACTTGTTGTCTAGAATAATCTCTTTCGCCCATAGACTTTAGTACAATATAATCACAAACATTCTTTCGTAAAACCCTTATGTAAGGTAAAAATAATACAACTCATCAAACTCATTTTTGTGCCCTTAGGGCATCATCCCGAAAACCCTTTTCTCAAAGGTAAAATCAACCAACACACAAACATTTTCTACTCCGAACTACGGAGCTCTGATTCCTCATCCCCGAATCAGTGATACGTAGGCACAAGGGCCACAATCCTTGGCGAGCACTATAATAACAAAAACATCCCCTTCCTTTCACACATTCTTTTGAAAATAAAACAATAATAGATAAATCCCATGTATGTAAAACAACCCAAATGGTTCCCATGGAGTACCATGGACGTAAGGGGTGCTAATACCTTCCCCTTACGTAACCGACTTACGAACCCAAATCTCGGTTGCGAGACCGATTCCTTATTCTCTTTTAGCGCTTCCCGTGCGCGTCTCTCTTCCGAGGATTTTATCGACTATTTCCCCTCTCCTCTCTGATAGAGGTAAACTAAATAAAATTCGGTGGCAACTCTTCTGACTTTGCCTCTCTTTGGCATCTCTTTAGTTCCGGTTTCGTTATCGTGAAATCCCGGTAGCGACAGCTGGCGACTTCACTGGGGACCAAAAATCCCTAAGCAAGTCTAGCCTAGTTTAGGTTGTTTCTCTTTTAGGTACGTGGAGATTTATCTGTTATCTATTTTTTCTGTATATATTGCTTTCTTTGCTAACCTGTGCATATTTTCTTTGTTTGCCTGTTGGTCCGAAACCCTGGTTATGTGACGAAGAATTTTTGGAAGCAATAATGATTGCAAAGGAAAAAACCTTGTGCGAAAGACTCCCCACCTGAGTCTGAGAGTTTGCTTGAGATAGGAGAGGTTGAGTAGTATTGATCTGCGAGGTGCCTTCCTCGTTAGGGTCGTCCGAGAACCTCACTTAATGGTAGATTCTCTTAAGGGGATTGATGACCGTCGTGTTTTCGGCGTAAGCATCCTTTCTTTTACTAGAGTCAATGACCCTAAGACCCCTTTTAGAACCTTTAAAACTATGGCTAGCCTATACCAATGGTCGCGTAGTATAGGCCACTGAGGTGCCTTCCTCATAAGGGTCGATATGAAGATCTCACTTAGAGTAGATGACTTTGATGGAGCAGTCGCCTGGCAAGTAAATTGACATAAGCGGTTGACAGTCAAGGAAGTCTATGACTCTAGGGGCAGTGTCTTACACCTAATTTTCCAAAAGCCTTAGATCACACAAAGCGAGAACCTTGGTTTACTAAGCAGTCATTATTAACTCCATACTTCGTCACGATGGTCCAAAACCATGAACCCATGCCTAAAAACCTGTGGAAATCTTCTCACCCATTCATTCATAAATAAACATTGCATTCATGCGTTATTTGAATCTCATAAGCAAAACCTTATACCACCTTCTGTTTCTACCCCACTAGATGATTTCCCGACGTACGCTTAGAGCTAGAAGCATGTCTCAAGCCATTGTGGAAGAACTCCAACAAGGCCAAGCTGCATTGAAAGAAGAGATCAACCAACTAAAGACTCAAATGAGCTTGGTTATAGAAATCTTGCAGACACTGTTGAAAAAGGAAGGAAATCCTACACCAACCTCCAGGATGGAAATGGTCTCCCCTATGCCTTTGTCCGACTCCACCTTGCATCATGAGTTGCCTCAGGGATACCATCCCCAACCCGAACTGCTGAGGTTTCTTAATCAACAGCCAGTGTTCGTTCCTTAGCTAGCTCTGAGGAATCAAATGCGGAATCATAATTGGTACTCAAGTCGGAGGCAAAACTCTTATGCTAAAAAAGGCCAGAGAAAATCAAAGAAGTTGGAAAAACAGTTTGACCTGATTCCCATGTCGTATGGTTGAATTCTCCCTCTTTTGCTTAACAAATCATTGGTGAAGTTAATGGTACTAGGACCTCCTCCAACACCTCTTCCCTTGAACTACGACATGAATGCTAGGTGTGAGTTCCACTCAGGAGCACCCAGACACTCGAGCGAGAGTTTCAAGGCCTTCAAATACAAGGTTCAGGAACTGATTGATTCAAAGGTTATCGCGTTCACACCAAACGGCCTGGATATACTGAGCAACCTCATGCTGCCACATGAAGGCACTTCTGCAATGCCACAACCAGTGCCAATGGATGAGGAACAAGAAATTGAATAAGAGCCTCCTTGGGGACTATCATACATAAGTTCCTACAAGCATGATGACACCGGTCTACGGTTGAAACAAGGTTAATCACGCCAGCAATTATGTTATCATTCGTTTGTTTTCATGTGTAACTTTATTGCTTGTCATTGTAATATTCACTCTTAAAAACTTGTTTTTGCAACAACGAAATGAATATGCATGTTTTAAGTCAATCCAATCGTGTTCACTCTTATCTTAATTTTGTTTAAAAACGAAACTTAGAAGGAGAATGATGAATATAAGGTACAATAGCTCATTGCATGTATGCTTTTGAATAAACACCTTGCTGATGATGTAAGGTATTGCTTCAAATCCCCAAACACTGGAGGTATAAGGATGATAATCCCTAGTTAACCCCTTTGAGCCTAGAAGTAGGAGTTTTCTTCAAAGCAAAAAAACCCTCACATCTTAAACCCGGGGCAGGGCAATCTTCAGCTAATTTGACCACGCGTTCAATTCCTAAAATACAAAGTAGGGAGTGTCCCATTTGAGAATCAACCATATTCTGGGGAGTGTCTTATCTAAAGGACAACCACATCATTTCCCTCACGAGAGGTCGAAATCACAAATCTAGTGGTTGTCCCTCGCCAACAAAAAAGTAAGACAATCACAAATCCTTTCAAACCAAATAAACAAATGTCACACGATTTGTTCAAAAAAAACTCCAAAAAAGAAAGAAAAAAAATCCCGCTAGGGCGAAACTTGAAAACAAGTGGCTTAGGCAAAAATTAGGGTATCCCGATGGACTGTAAGCAAAAAAAAAAACAGTCCAGGAAAAATTAGGGAAGTCAAAAAAACAAAAAAACAGAAGAGAAATCAAAAACAAAAATCCTCAGCAAGAACACATTCGTGTGACTGCAATCACAAAAATAGGAAGGCAAGTGACTGTCACTCCCAAAACCTTGTGGGTTCTCTTACTACCACTCCCATCATTCTAAGAGACGAACGTCTGTGTCAAACTAGTTGAACGTAGGACTGAAGGGTATAAAGAAGAATGGGCGGGCTAAATAAATTTTTGAGCCATAAATCCTTTGTTTCTTAAACCGTGAACCATCCCACGTTACAACCCTCAAAAGACCTAATTGAAGCAAGGTCCATTTCGAAAGCATATTGCATTAGAGCTTGTGTCGAAACTTACTCCTATTTGTTTTGCTAAGTATCAGTATGACTTTTCTAGCTAGTGATCCATTCACTATATGTCATCTTTTCAGTGGACATACTGGGATTTCTAAAACTGACATAAACATAACATTAGCATAAATAGTTTTACTTGTGAACGAGCACTGGCATCAAGAGCGTTTCACAATGAACATGACATGAGAAGTTTCGATCACCCAAAAGAGGAAAATTTCCTAAGGACTCCGATGAGCAAAGGTCATCATCCCCTTAGATTGATTTCACTAAAGAGGGAAAGGCAACTGATAACTCCGTTGAGCAAGCCACTTCAAGATTCAATCAGTCTGGGACAACCACGTCGAGATTAGGCAAATCTCTCCAAAGGCAGTTGACCAGGGGCATTCCCTCAAAGATCAACCAGTCAGGGGAAAAATCCATTCAAGGTTTCATACCAGGGAAGACCACCTCAAAAGCATGAGAAAGTCAAAACACTCCAGAGATGGATGAATAGGGGTAGGCAGACCCAACACGTTGGGGCATATCATATCAAGATCACTTTACCCATGGTTTGCTTCATAACTTGTAACTGGGGCAGTCCATGTAGATACCTAACAGATTGGGGCAAGACTGGCCATGGAGAGGAAGCATTTCCTTATATGTTGGATTTTCTTGCTCAGATCAAGCATGGGCGTTAGAACATCCAGACCAAGCTCACTACGTCATCCAAGTTCAAAGCAAATGTCGGGAAGTCATGCTAAACACACCATCCCATAGTTTGTCAACAATGAGCCTTGAAGCCAAGCAAAAATATTTCCCAGTTCCAACCATTCTTGACCCACCTCAAGGACATTTGTTTAATTATCCAAAACCATTACATCAGTCACTATGCACCAACCTTGTCGCTTCGCTCATACATATCATGCATCATGCATAACATGAAGCCCTTCCCCAACAAGAATAATGAAGCCAAGCCTCACTTGATTCCTTCCAAAATTAAAGCCTACTTGGCAAACCCAAAAAAAATCTAATCATCATCAGATCCATCCTGATCCCGTCCAAACCAAAATCCAAAAGCCTAATCGTTATTGGCACTTCCCAAAACAAATCTCTATCATTAACCATAAAACCCATAAAGCCCAATCGTTATTGGCACCTCCCAAAACGAATCTCTATCATTAACCATAAAGCCCAATCGCTATTGGCATCTCCAAAACCGAAAGCCCACTCCATATTAGCCATCACTAGAAATAAAAGCCCACTTCGCTGGCATCTTCATAAACTCAAATCCAATCAACATTGGTACCCAGAAAGTCTCACCTCCCAAAAGGGAGATCAATCCAAAGACAATCAATATTCATCTTGCATTACCACATGCACTACATACAATAAACACACATGACCTTCTTTCAAAATAAGGAAGTTGCATATCAAAAAGCTCTCTCACAAAAATGAGAAATTCTCATTTAACATGGATCATATGCATACATAACATAATAAGTCCTTTCCATCAACCCTTTGATGAGGATATAACCTGACAGTTTCTTTTCCGTCAACCCTTTGACAAAGATAAATTACCTTTCCGTCAACCCTTTGACGATGACAAACTTTTTTCCATCAGCCCTCTGATGATGACATTTTACAACAGTTTCTTTCCGTCAACCCTTTGACGAAGACAAATTATTTTCCGTCAACCCTTTGACGAAGACAAATTCTTTTTCGTCAACCCTTTGACGATGACAAATTACCTTTCCGTCAACCCTTTGACGATGACAAATTCTTTACCGTCAACCCTTTGACGAAGACAAATTCTTTTCTGTCAACCCTTTGACGAAGACAAATTCTTTCCCGTCAACCGTTTGACGAAGACAAATTACCTTTCCTTCAACCCTTTGACGAAGACAAATTACCTTTCTGTCAACCCTTTGACGATGACAAACTCTTTTCTGTCAACCCTTTGACGAAGACAAATTCTTTTCCGTCAACCCTTTGACGAAGACAAATTCCTTTCCGTCAACCCTTTGACGATGACAAATTACCTTTCCGTCAACCCTTTGACGAAGACAAATTATTTTCCGTCAACCCTTTGACGAAGAAAAATTCTTTTCCGTCAACCCTTTGACGATGACAAATTACCTTTCCGTCAACCCTTTGACGATGACAAATTCTTTACCGTCAACCCTTTGACGAAGAAAAATTCTTTTCCGTCAACCCTTTGACGAAGACAAATTCTTTCCCGTCAACCCTTTGACGAAGACAAATTCGTTTCCGTCAACCCTTTGACGAAGACAAATTATTTCCCGTCAACCCTTTGACGGTGAAAAATTACCTTTCCGTCAACCCTTTGACGATGACAAATTCTTTTCCTTCAACCCTTTGACGAACACAAATTCTTTTCCGTCAATCCTTTGACGAATACAAATGATGCGTTGCTTTTCGTAAGTATACGAACGCGTCAGAGTAATATAAAAGATTGTCGAATCCACAGAGACCAAGTGTCAATCTATCGTTATCTATTGTTATGATGTTTATCAATGGCAATCGAAATAGGTGTTTTTGGAGTGTGCAATGAAAAGTAAAGTGTTGAATAAAGATTAATTAATAAAGACAGGGTCGAATGTAATTCACGTAATCGATTAATAATCCAAGTACTTTCTAGTAGAGCTACTTATGGGCAGTGTTTCCTACTTTGAAAAGAACTAATTTAACAGGAACTGTCGCTTTCGCGTATTCAGAACCGAGTTGTACTCCCTAATCAAACCCTCTTATTGTCACTTATAAAAAGGCGCGCATTGCGTTAGAGTAGTAAACCTATTTTTAAGAAATATAGTATCTTGACTAAGTTGAAAAGTATTATAACCTGGATTTCTTAACCAAAAGAGGTTCTTACGAACCATACTCTAAACTTATAAACGCGTCCGAAAATAGTTTTAAAATCTCTTTTCTTCTTAATGTTAAAATCTCCTAATGAACTAGATAAAGCGCTTTCGCTGTTTTTGAAATAGTTAAAAACAATTAAGTTTAAAAAGACGTTGGACGGCTTTCGATCTTACCCAACGGAATTGAAGTGCGGGAAAACTTAAGTTGAAAGTTAAAATAGCCCTTAAGTGTTTCTACAAACAATTGTACGGATTACTGGTTCAATTACGATCCTCACATTCTAACCTTATAAATTTAGTTAGACATGGTAAAGTAAAAGTGCATTAAAATAAATAAAAGTAGTGCGAGTGCGAAAAATAAATAAAAGTAGTGCGAGTGCAGAAAATAAATAATTTAAAGCGAGTGCGAGGAAATAAATAAAAGTAAAGCGAGTGCGAGGAAATAAATAAAAGTAAAGCGAGTGCGAGGAAATAAATAATTTAAAGCGAGTGCGAGGAAATAAATGAAAGTAAAGCGAGTGCGAGGAAATAAATAAAAGTAAAGCGAATGCGAGAAAATAAATAAGATAAAGACAAGTAATAAAAACCTGTTCCAATCGGAGGGTTGAATAAATTGCAAAGCGGAAATGAAAATGGCGGCAGGATTAACTTCCTTCCAAAGTGCTCCAAACTCGATTACAGACTCTATCACAGACTCGATTACACAATTGTGGTAACACTCCAATGCGAAGCGATTACCACTTTATAAAACTGAATATATGCCTAAGTGAAACAAAGTTGCTCTGAGTTTGCCTCTGCTCTAAGTTTGGATGATTGTAAAAGTGAATTCGAGTTTCTATTTATAAGCAAGTAAAAAGATGGAAATGACTTGGATGCCCTTCAACTTGAAAATGGGAGGGAAACTATTTTCCTCTTGTGGCGCCCGCCACAAGGCCATGGCGTCCGCCACAAGGCCAATCTGAGGCGCCTTAGTGGAGGTAGTGGGCAACATGGAAGTTGAGGGAAGTTGAGCTTGGACACGTCATGGCAGGGTCTATGGCGCCAGCCATGGGGTAGGCCACAAGAACAAAATGCTGAATTTTAGGGTTTTTGGCTCTTTTTCGCTCCTTTTCTCTATCGGGGCTCCGATTAAAGTAAAAACCTGAAAACAAAAAAAAACATAGCAATAACACAACAAAATGATAATAAAACAACTAGAATGCATGTGAAATCGGAGTCGAAAATACGGTAAATTTTAGTGTTATCAACAAATTCCTTTATGTCAACCCTTTGACGAAGACAAATTACCTTTCCGTCAACCATTTGGCGATGACAAACTTTTTTTTCCATCAGCCATTGGATGACGACATTTTACAATAATTACCTTTCCGTCAACCCTTTGACGAAGACAAATAACCTTCCCGTCAACCCTTTGACGATGACAAACTCTTTTCCGTCAACCCTTTGACGAAGACAAATTACCTGTCCGTCAACCCTTTGACGATGACAAACTTTTTTCCATCAGCCCTCTGATGACGACATTTTACAACAGTTTCTTTCCGTCAACCCTTTACGAAGACAAATTACCTTTCTGTCAATCCTTTGACGAAGACAAATTACCTTTCCGTGACGATGACAAATTCTTTTCTGTCAACCCTTTGACGAAGACAAATCACCTTTCCGTCAACCCTTTGACGAAGACAAATTACCTTTTCGTCAACCCTTTGACGATGACAAATTACCTTTTCCGTCAACTCTTTGACGATGACAAATACTTTTCCATCAACCCTTTGATGATGACACCCTTTTCCATCAACCCTTTGATGACGATGTTCCAAACCATTTTCCATCAACCCTTTGATGATGATATTCACCAACAATCTCTTATTGGAAACAAAAATAAATCCCTATAAAAATCCAAATACCCAGTTGCAGTCCCACACGCATTGCATGCATCACTTCATGCATAATGTTTCCCGCCGAAACGGAAAGTTCCACTAAATCCCAACCATACTTGGCATAATCCATAGACCATGCATTTGCATACCCCAGCAGCCCGAGCATACACCGACTTTCTGCATACATCGACATCTTACATGCATATCATTGCATCATAACATACTCTTCATATTGGGGCAAGTATGTTTAGCATAAGTTGGATTCAAGCCTTTCTCGAAAATGCAAGGGTCCCCTTGAACAACCCTAACAGGTTTCCCCAAAATATCTCTTTTTATTTGCCTTTTGCAAATATTGTTGGCCCTTTTTCAGTACCTCGCCTTTTGCGAGACCCCTCTGCTTTTTGCAAGGGAAAACCCTGTTTTGCCTTTTTTGCAAGCCTCTTTGTTGCCTTTTGCACGAGAGAGTTTACCTTTATCAACTTTGCATGTTAAGCAAAAATGAGAGATTGGACGATTGACCTATCCTCTTATCGTTTGTCTTAAAACACCTGATGTAGGTTTGGCAAGTCCCAAGTGGTAGCCATATTTCGAAAATTTCATCCCCGTCGTTGTGCCTAAGGGATATAATGAGTTTTTCGTGCCTACCGTAAATTTTCTTCTACCTTGTGTATGATAACCACCATATCTGTTCACCTGCCTTTTGCAAGTACTCTTGTGCCTTTTGCACACTTTCAAAAATCAAACCTTCCCAGCCGTTGCTAGGGATTGACACTTTTCAAACTCAAACCTTCCCAGCCGTTGCTAGGGATTGATACTTTTCAAATTCAAACCTTCCCAACCGTTGCTAGGGATTGACACTTTCGAATTTCAAATCTCCCCAACCGTTGTTAGGGATTTATATCTTTAGATTTTAGGTATTCCAGCTATTGCTAGGAAGCATCACTGAACTAAAACCTCCCCAGTCGTTGTTAGGGATCTACATCTTTAGATTTCAGGTATTCCAGCCATTGCTAGGAAGCGTCACTGAACTAAAACCTCCCTAGTCGTTGCTAGGGATCTACATCTTTAGATTTCAGGTATTCCAGTTGTTGCTAGGAAGTGTCACTGAACTAAAATCTTCTCAGCCGTTGTTAGGGATTTTCACTATCTTTTACATAAGAAACTTATCCCCAACGAAGTCATATTCCCTCTCATCTTTCTTTTTGACATTTTGTCATGAAGCTTTTCTCTTTGTTTTCCAGTTGAAGAGATACTTATGTTACACACCATAACATACATTACATATCATACACATCGTGACATAACCATCATACAGCTGATCCATGTCCTCCCCATATAATACCGTAAACTATCCTCAATAGATGATTTCATATCAAATTTATTCTCCATCCCATGAACAACCTTCACAAATACTCATCACTTCATATCACATTCATTTCGTTCCCAGTAGGGTGAATTTTTGGATATTTTTATTTATTTAATCCTCTCTTACCTTGGATGTATGAAAGTCGTTGCTATCTAAACATTCAGGTTCGAGAAGATTGAATAGGGGCAGCTGTCATATCCTAAAATTCACCCTACCCCGATACAATTTTCATCTGATCCATGACCCGACTGCACATGCATACATTCATTATTTCCAAAAAAAATAAAAAAAAATTGGGTAATCGATTACCCAGACCAAAAACTGATTTTTTGGACATTTTGGGACTGTGTAACCGATTACCCTAATCAAGGTAACCGATTACACCTGCGCAGACAACAGAAATGGCTCTGTTTTTTACCCAAAAGACCTTTTCTTTCACCCACTTCAACCCCTTTGCTTCCCTTATAAATAGAGCACTATCCCCACTCATTTGTCAAGCTTGAAAGCCACAAAACCTCTGTCCGAATCACATTAAAGCTCTCACTTTTCAACCTAAACCCTAACTCACCCAAACCCTCTTTTCTTCTTTGAACCACCCAACCACCATGTAAAAATCCACAATCTCCACACAACAAAAACAGTAGCAAACTTATAACCTTCACTTACATAATCATTCACCACCATCACATAAACATACAACTTTCTTCCCTTCCATTTTTCTACCACAACAACCATAACCACCCTCTTCCAAGCTTCTTGCTTCATTCTCAAACTCAAACACAACAATAACCTAGTTTTGACACCACAATCTTGGTAATATTTTGGACTCAAACTCCTTAATATTTTTGGTTTTGTTTTGTGTTTGAAAAATGGATTTTTACTCTTGGGTTGTGTTTTGAGAGAGATTTGAGTCAACTTTGAGACAAGTGGTTTTTGTTGGGTTTACACCCTTTTAGGGATTTTTTTGCTCTTACTACTTTTTATCCACCATTTTCAATCAAACTTTATTTCTTGTTATCATTTACATTTATGTGGTTGATGAGTTCTATTAGATCATGACCATGGTTGTTTAGAGTTGATTAAATCTTCAATACTTCAAACCTATTAATGGTTGATCAATAGATCATTCATGATACTTTGAGGCATTAATAGATTGCCTCTATTTCAACCATGCTTGGGTCATTTGATATATAGATGAAACCATTTCCTTTACATTGCTTCTTTGTTTCATTTGCTATTTATTGTTGACTTTGTTTTCACATTTATTTGGTTGATGAGATCTATTAGATCATGGCCATGGTTGTTTAGAGTTGATTAAATCTTCAATACTTCAAACCTATTAATGGTTGATCAATAAATCATTCATGATACTTTGAGGCATTGATAGATTGTCTCTATTTCAACCATGTTTGGGTCATTTGATACATAGATGAAACCATTCTCTTTACGTTAACTTGTTATGCTATTTGCTTATTGTTATTCTACTAACCACTAACCACTAACTACTAACTCCTAACAATTACATTATTACAATTTAATTCCTTGCAATTTATTTTATTGTCACTAACCATTATTATTGTGATATTATCATTCTTTATCTTGTGATTTTACTTTTATGTCATTACTTTGTAATTTACACTCAAGTACTCATTATCATCATCATTGTACAAACTCATCATGCATGTTTATTTACTTGTTATTTATTTTATTGTCATCATACATTAAAAACAACAAAAATATGATAAAATGAAAAGACCAAAAATATTCATTCCACTCTTAATCAACTTGGACTTAGAGGATTTCATCTTAGGACCTTTGCTTGGAGACCTTTTCATTACTCTTTTTGATACTTTGTAAGCACTTGGATTTTCATTCGTAAACTTACATGCATGTTGTAAGAATGGCATCATGGCACCACCTTAGGGGGACATGTTTGTAAGACCATTATCCTTTGTTTAGCTTAGGTCACTTTTGCACACAAAAGGCTCTCTCTTGGGCTACCTTACAATGAGACTCTTTAATTTCTTGTAGGTTACTTTGCATTCATGTTGCATAAGCTAAATTTCATAATCAAAATAAAATAAACCCTTGATTCAACGCCAAGTGGCATTTTTATAATCAAATTCAAAACACCTAATAATTACGATTATTATTGTGCGCCACGAGCCTTAAGTGGTGAAGAATGAGTGATAATGGAGCATTCCTACCCTTACTCTGATTATTTTGGACGCAAGACGCTTGGCTTGTTGTCTAGAATAATCACCACCGCCCATAGACTTTAGTATAATATAATCACAAACATTCTTTCGTAAAACTTTTATGCAAGGTAAAAATAATACAACTCATCAAACTCATTTTTTTTGCCTTAGGGCGTCATCCCGAAAACCCTTTTCTCAAAGGTAAAATCAACCAACACACAAATATTTTCTACTCCAAACTACGAAGCTCTGATTCCTCATCCCCGAATGAGTGATACGTAGGCACAAAGGCCACAATCCTTGGCGAGCACTATAATAACAAAAACATCCCTTTCCTTTCACACATTCTTTTGAAAATAAAACAATAATAGATAAATCCCATGTATGTAAAACAACTCAAATGGTTCCCATGGAGTACCATGGACGTAAGGGATGCTAATACTTTCCCCTTACGTAACCGACTTCCGAACCCAAATCTCGGTTGCGAGACCGATTCCTTATTCTCTTTTCGCGCCTCCTATGCGTGTCTCTCTTCCGAGGGTTTTATCGACTATTTCCCCTCTCCTCTCTGATAGAGGTAAACTAAATAAAATTCGGTGGCGACTCTTCTGACTTTGCCTCTCTTTGGCATCTCTATAGTCCCGGTTTCATTATCGTGAAATTCCGGTAGCGACATAGGTGAATCTGATGTTGCTATGTGGTGTGAACCATACATGAAATTGAGATAAGAGTGATGGGGATGCAGAGAGATTGAGACTCTGAGGTGAACGAAGCTGAGAGTGAAAGGGAGTCAATTTTGAGAGAGTGGGAATTCTCAGATTCAGATGATTGTGATTTTCTGATGAATGTGATTTTGTGTCCTCCCTCATGATTTAAAAGGACATTTGGATTTATGGAGGTTTCGTAGTGTAACAAAATTGGGCACTTGGTCAGGTCCGTTAGGGAAATGTTAAATCTTAGTTAGATTGAATGGAAGTTTGTTAGGAGTGATTGACACAGTTAGGAACTGTTAAATTAAGTTATGATGTGTTCTGAATTAGATTAGTTGGCACTCTGTTACAAACTGAATTGGTGAGGCTCAATTAATTATGTTATGCTTGTGCAATTACAGTTATCGGTTAGTTAATCTGAGTTAGGAATTCAATTGGTTATGTTATGATACTAATATGTTGTTAACTGATAAAGTTAGTTAGTTGCTTAACTTAGTTAGATGTTAGTTATAGAAAAGAGTTATCTGTTAGTGTAGGTTTAGGAAAAACAATTGGATCATTAAATCGAATATTGGCTAGCATTTGGATTTGAAGTTAATGGATGAAGTTGTTGTTAATTGTAACTAGGTTAGCTAATGAATGTTACTTTGTTGAGTTAGTTTTAAAAATAGTTAGTAACCTGTTAATGTTTGAAATGAGTGTTAGTTATGGAAATGAAGTGGGCTAGTGAACTTGAACTGTAATTGAACATCCTTCTGTTAGCCTTTACAAACATAAAAAAATAGTTAATTGCTCTATAACTGTTATGTTAGTAAGTGGAGAAATCAAAACTATTGAAAGTTAGTGAATTTTAATGTTAGCATTAGGGAATATTCTAATGCTGTTAATGGATTGTTATAGATTGAACTTTGAGCTACTTAATGTATGTGTTAAGGGAACTGATTGCTTGAATGATATGTTGCCTTGATTTCTTTGTTCTAATTAGGTATATGTATGATTGTATGGCTGCAATATAGGTATCAGATTGTGAAAGAAAAATAAAGAAAGTTGAATTAAGTGTTAGTTAAATATGTTTTATTGTTTGAAAGAGCAAGCACTTGGTAAAAGTTAATTGAAAATTCTATGCTAATTAATGAATTGCTAGCACTCTAAATGCAATATTTGATGGTAATTAGTAGTGTATGTCAAAGATAATTGCATGATGAATTGGATGTGTATGTCTGTAAGCAATTTGATTTGTTTTATGCTTTGTTGGTATGCATTTCTTTTGTGTATATGACATGAGCATGTTGCATTGGTTTTCCCTAATTTATATGGCTAGGCATATTGTGTATGGTGTGTTTGTGTATAACATGTTGACATGTGGAGTTTGTATGTAGGTATGGCATCAAAGCACATTTGTAGAATGCACTAAGATGATAGTATTGAAGACTTGGGAGGCTTGGAAGAAAATGAAGACGGGATGAGGAAAATGTGAATAAGGTTTGGGATTAGGTCAGTTGACTTTGACCAAAAAGTCAACTGTAGGTCAAAAATGTGATTTTTTGTGTAATTTGATTTAAATTCTTTGTATAATGTAATGTTTGAAAGTTTTGGTAATGAAAATGGATTCTTTTCTAATGAAATGCGGCTTGATTCTTAACAAACAATGATTTCCCTCAAAATTTGCATTTGAATATTGGAATTTGAATTGAATACATGAGCATGAATGAACTTGACCTTGAATCTTTGAATCTTGATTTTGCCTTGAATGTGAACTTGAATCAAAATCTATTGAAATGAACTATTATGCCTCAAAACAAATAGAACCAAAGCCCATAAAAACTGATAAGTAAACCCATAAGGAGGTGGTCATCAAAGAGTCAAATCAAACTTTGAGAATGATTTCCAATTTTCAATGTCATAATGTAATCCATAGTAACCAAAGACCATATTCCAAGAGTTAGGGTTCCACAATAATTGATCCATAAAGAATGAATCAAACATGATTATTATGCCAAAATAGTCAATACATAACATAAGCTCGATCCACTAGCTTTATATCATAAATAGCAAGACCCTTTGAATCAATGGTGCTTATTTGAAAATGCAGTTGTAAATTAATGTTTTATGATGGATGATTAGGGCATGTGAGTATGAAGATGAAATGAGTCATGGGCCAGATGAAATTAAAAAAGTAGGGCAAATTTTGGGGAATGACAACCCCAATTGGACGCCCTAAATAAACGAAGGGGGGGGGGGGGGGGGTTGGATTTCCATATTGACAATTCAAAACCTTAAAGGTGACCACCAACCAATCACGAGGAACATTTGAAGTCGATTCAAGAAATTGAATTATCTGATTTCTCCATCTAACTTGGAACCCTTATTTTCTTCATAACAAAATTCAGAAGTTCCCAACCAACAGAATCTTAAGCCTTTTAAAAATCCACTTTGAACAACAGTAATTCATAGTTCTTTCATTTGGCCTTTCCACTATTTTATTTGCATTGATAATTCCATCTTAGCTCTAATAGCCTACTATAAATGGCAATTAAGTACCAAAAATCACTGAGCATATTACCTTCTTCAATCTATTAACCAACACCTCATCTAAAACTTTATACATATAACCAATCAAAGAAATGTGTCTATATTCTGAAAGACTTAAAGGACTCTCCCATTTCGGAATTAAGGTAATAAATGAGCTATTGAATTGATTAAGCAGCTGAATGTTCTCATGGAATTCCATTAGAAAACTCACAAAGTCATATTTCAAATCTTCCAAAAAATCTTTCATGAATCCCATATTCACACTGTCATGGCCATGTCTTTATTGACTATCACAATCCCAAACCGAATTCTTTATTTCATCTTTTGAGAACCTATCAATAAGTTTTTTATTAGCTTCCATCGAGATCTGGGAAAAGGAGCAGTTGTCCATAAGAGGCATAGTTTCTCCTGCTTGAAATTGATCATGAAAGTGCTCAAAGACAACATTATTCAATTCACCCATTTATGATAATTCCCTCCTATTCACCTTCAGACACATGATTTCTTTTATCTTAAAGATTCTTTTTGCTATCCCATGGAAGAATTTTGAATTTGCATCCCCATATTGAAGCCATTTGGCTCTTTCCTTTTGCCACTGAATGCTATAATAAAGCTTAGAGAATATGAAGAAAAAAATTACAATTGCATCTCTCTTCAATTGAGTTTCTTCTTCTGACAAACTTGAATATGCATTCTTGATTTGTAATGTGTTTAAGTCTTCTTTAGCTTCTAAGATTTTTGCCCCCATATTCTGACAATGCTCTTTGTGTTAATCCTTTAAATCATTCTTGATCATCTTGAGTTTTTATTTTAGAAAAAATCACCCCCAACCATAACTGTTATAAGAACTCAAGTGGTTGCTCATAAAGTCTTGGTAACCTTCAATTATCCCATGCCTTTTTACTTTAGTTTGAAATATTCCATATGTGAAGTGACAATTTAAGAAGAACATCTTAACTAGAGACGGATACACCGTTTTTGAGAGGACACAATGGAAAGTGAATAAGTTGAGTTCTTTAAAGATTTAGAAGAATTTACATTCCTTGGAGTCTTATGGATCTAAGGTGTGAATTATTTCAAGGGATCGATTGGTAAAATATCAAAAAAATATCATCTCTTATTGCTTGGTAGTGAAGAAGTCAGAAAAAGGACTGGTGGAAAAGTTTATCTTTTTTGGAGCCATGATGATTATGTAGAACAATCTCACATTTACAGGAAGAATATGCAATGAAAAAAAAGATGAAAGAAGAATACCTATTTATAGTGTGCCATATGATGATTTGATCATGTATTTTTGGCAAGAAGTTTATGGATATTGCGCTTATTAGAAATCAGGCGAAATCTTTCCAAAACAAAAGTGTCAATCGATTGAATAATGCCTCCAATCGATTATTGAATCAAACTTCTCAAGACTCTGCATATTTATCATCGATGTTGATATTTGCTTTACTTGGATGAGAAGTTTAACTTGGATATGATATGAGAATAAGAGCTCCAAGCTTCTCTAATCGATTACCATAATACTCATCAATCGGGCTTTTGTTGTTCATCCTCCTTAGTGCATCTTTGGGCCTTGTGTTGGACTTAATTAATTTTTTTCACTCTCCATTAAGCTTATTTGAACCTCTTTTCTATAAGACACTTAAAAACTCATCCTCTGGGTTAGAAAAGATATTCATTGAGATGAGTCAATATTAAATTCACTATTTTTAAGGATTAATTAGAGTTATTCGATTAATTTAGTTTTAAAATAGTGTATACCTCTTTTATCAAGAATTCTAGATAAATACCTCTCTTAAGACTTCGAGTTGCAAAACATACCTACAAAACACTAAGGTTTCACCTTTGGTGCCCACATCTTCTTAGGCTCAGGTGCATTAGTTCCAGAAGATCAAAGGTTGTTACCTTTAGATATTTTCAATTTATCAAATCAAACTGGCTTTAAATAGCCAGTTCTTTTACAATGTGTGCATTTATAAAGTGGACGGTCCTTTTTCTTGTGATCTATACCATTACAAGGTTTTCTATCATTTTTAATCCTAATCCATGGTTTTTAAGGATTTTTTTTTGACTTGATAAGATCAAGTCAAGCTTTTCTATACCTTGGGGTGAACTTGCCTAGGGTTTCATGTAATTCAATTACCTTCTTTTTCAAAGAGACACAAGTCTTACATGTTTGTCTTGAGTTTCTAATTTTATTTATTTCTATCTTGAATGATTTATTTATTTCCTCAAGAGACTTTAAAAGACTCTTATGATCTATGTTGTGTTCTTTCAGTTTATCATTTTCTTTAACTAATTGAGCACTCATTTTAAATAGTTGTTCATAAGATGGTTAGTTACATGAACACTATCTACCTCGTAGGATGCCTTTTAGAAAACTTCATCTTCTTTGTTGGAAGAAGGTTCTTTCATATTTCTCCTCGAGGTTGATGTTTCTCATCCTCTTCTACGTTCAAATATTGAAGAAACTTCTTCTTCTTCACTATTTCTTAAACAAGACATTCCTTTAGTTGATCTTGAATTCCAAAGATCGTTCAACTACTGAGTATGTTCTTTCGAAGGATTCTACCGAAGTTGTATGATAGGAATATGGTGAAGTTGATGATTCTTCGGTTTTTACCTTTTCATCTTTGAGTAGTTAAACTAGTTCGTTCAATTTCTTTATAATTTGCTTCTTTCTTTATTTTTTTCCTGAAATTCATGAGGTCTCCCATCTTTTTATTTAAGGATTGGATTGAGCTTCCAAGTCTTAATTCTTAGACATTGGTTAGTGACAAACATTCCAATATAATTCCTAATATTTCTAAACTTTGAAAAACATCTAAAAGTGGTATTTTCATATTTTTTGCCGCATGTATTCATCTTCTCTTGTTTGATACTTGAAGAGACTCCACATATCATCTCAAGAGCATCTCACATTTTCTTAGTAGTGAAGCGGTGAGTCTTCCTTCCAAATGGTGGATCGAAACGATTAGTCTCCTTTCTATAAGAATCTTGGAGCAATTAGTCTTCAAGCTTCAAACAAGCTTTGTGAGCTTTTAACACTGGGATGAGCTATGGAACCCAAATATTAGTTTTATACTGGGCTAACCAATAACCTATGAGATTTTACCACAGGTTGATCTCCTAAACAAGTTTTTAATATCGGGATAAGCTTTAAGCTAAACTTGGTTATATCACGGGCTAACCAAGAACCAATGAGATTTTATCATAGGCTTATCTCAAACCTAAACAAGAGACTTGATCACACAAATCCCAAATATAATCTTTTCACGAGTTTAGCTTCGAATCCAAACAAAAAATCTCTAGGTGGATAAAATGTTCAACCAAGGTATAAACAAAAGTTCTTTGGCGAACTTACAAATCTACCCTTCCAAAATTACAACTTCCTCACTTGCAAAAGAACTTTCTCAAAATGCACTTAGGCTAAATTTTTAGTGAGAGAAAGTAAACAAAAGAAAAGTTTTAGAGAGAGAGAGAGAGAGAGAGAGAAATGAAACACGATTCTGGATATTTTGACATGAGAGAACATACTTCTATTTATGGGCTAGAGGTTGGCTCAAAAAAGAAATTATTTTAAGGCCAATTAATGACTTTTCAATCGATTGACAACATATACCAATCAATTGGTTACCTCCAAATTGATCGATTACCAAGTTACAAATGGAAAGAAAATATATTTAGCTGTTACACCTCATTAAGATGATTTCCTAATCAGTTGGGACATATTTTTTATTTGAACCAATCAATTGGTTTAATGTATCAATTGATTGGAAAAAACAAAAAATTGCCTATAGCTTTTCAGACAACTTTTAACTCATCTAACACGACTTCAAGACATTTTTAAAAATGTTTTCTTAGAAAAAAATCACTTTAAAAGACATTTTCGTGTGTGTGTGTATGATTTAGCCATGCACTTTTACGAGTCTGTCCATATACTTTACAAAGTATTCACTCAGAGTAATCCAGGTAGGGATTTCTTGTACTTCAAGACTAGTCAGATGCTTTCTTTCTAAAAACTTTCTTGAGTTGACTTGAGATAAAACTTGAGTTATAATTCATTTGGTTGCCATCATCAGATAGTAAAGTCTTATAAAATTTTAATATCTCGGTTTGCATCTTTAACCGCTTAACCGCTTTTGCTTTACTTGTCATTAAGGTCTAGTTGTCATCATTAGTTGTCATCATTAAAAGTTGTCGTCCTTATTAAAGACATGTCACCTAAAAATAATCTATAAAACAAGGTTTCACATCTATTGCATTTGACAATGTCACACCACCAACGGTCGAGATCTCATCGTGAACTGTTCAGAGTATATGAGTATTCTAGGATAAAGATGATATCATTACTATCAAACATAGGGACACACATAAATACTTCTCTAAGAAATAACATTGACCGAAAGAGGGATATTTATTATATCTGTTCCCAATGCCAGTAAGATCTCATCAAGACCTTTTACTTACTTCTGTTATCAGCCGACCAAAATATATACATGACAAAACCCTCATTCTACATAATAAGAATGAAGCTTAGGGCCAACTATTATGGATCATACGCAAGGCACATGGCAAAAGGCCTAAGAGCAAATTCTAGGTGAAAAGACGTGCATAGTAGATATACCTTCAGTCTAGTCAGAAGAAGACGATTTCATCCTCTAGCCCATTAATTACCGTCCAATTTGATTAGACAACCGCACAACACACCACATCACTTGCAAACGATCTCAATTGCTCTTGTCATTTTAAGTATATAAATTTATTATCACTCTTATATTATTTTTCATTTTGACTTAAAAAGAATGCACATCTGATTTTCTAGCAGAAGAGACCTAAACTTTAAACCATTAAAAAACACTCTTCCAAGTTGACCTATTTTACCAAAAATGATGTAATTATACGCGCGTTTATCAATAACCTATGATGTAATTTTTTTTTTTAAAAAATGAAAAATGTATAGCATTACCTAATGTACAGCTGACAAGAAAAATGAATAGTGGGACTCCCTAAAATACGTAGGGATATGTTAAACCAAAATACACGAAATAAGCCATCAAAGGATCAACAATGGGGGTTAATAATATCACCAACATTTTATGTGTGAATTCAATTTCTCATTGCCAAAATTAAATGTTTATTAACGGTCTATGAGCTTTTAAATCTGCACTTATCCAATAAGTCTACGAAACACGAGTCCCTTATCAATAGGAAGAAAGTTCTATCAAAACAAAACATAAAAGAGAATCAATAGAAAGAAAGTTGTATCAAAACAAAACATAAAATAGACAAAGTTAATGCCATGAACAGAGGCCTAGCATTGAAGTCTCAGCAGCCTAAATTGCCATTATTGACCTTTCTATCATTTTCACTTTTTCCTGTGACATGAGCAAGATTGTTATAGTACAATTAATTTTGAAAGACGAATATTAATAAAATGATTTGTAATTGAAAATAATATTTTAAAAGAGAATTTTGAGAAAATTGTATTTGTGTAATTAAGAGTGAAAACAGATCAGATCAGACCAGACTAGTATGAGAATAACTGAGTTTGATTTATTTAAAAGAAAATTTAAAGTCAGTCTATTAAGAGTTTTTTCTTTACAATCATTTTCAACTTTTCTTATAGTCTCACAAACATGATATGAGCAAGAGTATTTTAGAATTTAATACAATTAATTTTGAAACACGAATATTAATTTGTAATTGAAAATAATATTTTAAAAGAGAAATTTGAGAAAATTGTATCGTGTAATTAAGGGGATGAACCTAGCCTAATTTATAATCTATTTTAAGTTTTTATTTTAATGTCTTGATATGATCTTTTTAAAAATTTGTTCTAATTTAAAAATCTATTTAAAAGTTTGTTTCATATTAAAATTTTTAAATATTTTATATATTTTATATATTTTTCAAAATTTTCAAATAAACATATAGACTGATTTATAAGATTTCATACTTTTTTTTAATAGTATAGATCTAACTTATTTAATTAAATAGTATCAAAAGTCTAATTTTTATTTATTAAATAGATCTGAGCAATTCAAGTATAAATAGATTAGACTATGAACCCACATAGGTCGGTCTTATCTATTATGATCCATATGTATAACAACAATAAATAATTTATGTTCTATAGAGATAATAATGTTTATATGATTTTTATCGACTTTGATATTTGGAATCAATTTTACTCTATATTAAATTAATTAAATTAAAATTCTTTCAAAAGAAAGTTTGTTCATTGCAAAGTAAATTATAATATGAAAATAAATATTAATATAAATAAATAAGCAAATAAGTGATTATTAATATTAATGGTATGAGTCATGTTAAATCAGTTTCGTTGATAATTGTGTAGGGATATTAGACTACCGAAATGTAGGTTCGACAACATCTCACTTATTCATTTTTAAAAGATAAATTTGCATCCACTATATTCTTTTGATAATAAAAAAATAATATAAATATGTGAACTCATATCTAACATAGTGATACGAGAAAGGGTTCCAACGTCGGTGACATCTTCATGGTAGGATGGAAAAACAAACTTGGAAATTGGAATTTGGAGGAATAAAGAGGCGATAATCATCATCATTACTGATTGCTAAGGTGGGTTCTCCTCCTTTATTCCTCGTTACTTTATAATTAAGGGTTGTAGAAAGAGGATAATCTTTTATTTTGAGACAATCACTATTATAAAATAGATATTTCGTAACATCTATTTTACAATGGTCTTTCTGTTAATTGTAATAATATTTTTTTGGGCGTTTTTTTTACTAAAAGACATTTGACAACGGTCATAGGTACCAACCGTGAAGAAAAGTGACGTCTGATCATGGGTTCGAATTCTAGCACCTACAATTTTGTTTTTTATTTATTTTTAAGCTACTTTTCACCACTGTTGGAACTTCCAACCGTGGAACAGTGATGAAAAGTGGCATTTGATCATGAGTTTGAATCCTAACACCTACAATTTTGTTTATATTTATTTATTAAAAGACAAACAACAACGATTGTTTAAAGCAACTGTTGTGATAGGTTTAGACATACAACAACAATTGTTTAAAGTATCCATTGTGATAGGTTGGAACCTACAACTTTGTTTTTATTTATTTTTAAGCCACTTTATATAAGCATGTTTATTGAGTTTCTTCATCATTTTTTAACAAATCTTTATCGTTTATTTAGTGAGTATCAACGCTCAAGACATTATCATTAGTGATCCAGTGAAACCTAAAACTTAGATGAACTTCCAACTTAGAAGAACTTCATCTTCTACCTCCAAACATCTTCTTCCATTTATGACACTCTATTTCTCCGCTAAATCAAGCTCGAAAACATCATTTCTTCCATAAAGAAAACTCAAATACATCATTTCTTTCATTAACAAATTTCAGAACTCCCTCGCCTCTTCTCCAACTTAAATGAGACAAGGAAAACATGGATTCAATTTAATAATATTAGATGTTGTTGTTCTTATTGTTCTTTTTGTTGTTGTTGTTGTTGTTATTGTTGTCATTCTTGTTGTTCTTGTTGTTTTTCTTATTGTTGTTCTTATTGTTGTTGTTATTGTTGTTGTTGTTGTTCTTTTTCTTCTTCTTCTTCTTCTTCTTCTTCTTCTTCTTCTTTTTTTTCTTCTTCTTCTTCTTATTGTTGTTGTTGTTTTTGTTCTTGTTCTTGTTCTTGTTGTAGTTCTTGTTGTTCTTCTTATTCTTGTTTTTGTTCTTATTGTTCTTGTTGTTGTTCTACTGCTGTATTTTTTTATTTTATTAAAAGACATATAACAATTAATGTCTAAATTAAACGTTGTGATAGGTTGAGACATAAAACAACGGTTGTTTAAAGTAACAGTTGTGGTAGGTAGCACGCTACTTAACTTATAATCACGGTTGCACGATTGTGGTAGAAAACATCATACATACAATCACACCTTACCTCATAACAGTTGGTCCAGCATGATGGTATCTATTTTTCAATTGTTGTGATAAATGTTTTATGTAGTAGTGAATCTTGAATCATACATGATAGTGTTAACTTGATCATTGTTGCATGAAGAATGTGCAACTTACATGTTTGATGTTTTTAATATTAGAGGATTAAAGATAAAGTTAATGTGTATGCCACAATTTAAAAATTGTGTATCTATGTTGACATTTAAGAAAAATTTAATGAGTCATATAGGACCTTAAGATATAAAAATATTATGGGATTTGCTAGAAAATAAGTAGGATGAAAATTCTACAACTTGTGATTTACTTATAATTTTCGTTACAACGATCCTTTAATTGTAAAATTTGATACATTAGAACATAGACATAAATTCACATGAAATACACCCTTAAAAAGCCTAAATTGGCTAAGTTTAGTGAATGAACGTATGTTTCAAGTTGAATAATGAAAATTATATGATGTCTATGCATTAATTTGTGTATGTTTTAGGTAATTTCTTCCTAACTTTATCTATCTATACATGAATGTCTGGTGTTTTGTGATTGCACAATTGGTGGCAATCATTGGTTGATTGAAGATATGGCTAGCTGGCGCAATCTATCAGGGATATCAACCAGATTTGTTTATTTTCCAAGGAGATCTTTACAGCTGATATGAAAAGATTTAATTGGAAAATATATTTAGGGTTTTCAAGCTGTCCAATGTTTCTATAAAAAAGGACTTAGAAAACCTGATTGAACACACAACCAAGACTGAGCGAAATTTAGAGAGAGAGCTAGGGTTTGTGTCTGTAGGTCATTCAAGTCATCCATAGATGATTGAATTGGACTGATTTGTCTTCTTGATCAAAGCTTTGAAGCAAGATCAAGAGTGTGTCTTCTTGATTGAAACTGTGAAGTAAAATCAAGAATATTGTAATTGAAAAGTATTTTCTTTTCACAAAGGATTGTTGTTTAAAATCACGGGTGTGTGATTGTAAGGGAAGTGAGTGGGTTCTCATATCTAAGAGTGCTTAGGTAGAAATTGCACGGGTAGAGATTAGGTGAGAAAGACTGTAACTTGGTGAAGTGTACGGATAGTCTTTGAACTAATTCTATTTTAGTAGATTTCCTTCTTGGCTTGGTAGCCCCCAGACGTAGGTGAGTTGCACCGAACTGGGTTAACAATTGCTTGTGTTATTTGCTTTACCATTCTGTTTCTGTTTATCCATTGTTTATAACCAGATATCAGTGTCGTGACATTACCTTCAACATCTTATATCTGATACCAGAATTTCAATTGGTATCAGAGCAGGCATCCTGCTCTGGCTCTGGGTGAGATCTAGGGAGAATACTTTTTGGTACAATGGAGAGGGATGGAGGATCTGTTCATAGGCCACCAATTTTGAATGGTTCTAACTATGACTATTGGAAACCAAGAATGGTTGCTTTTTTAAAATCCCTTGATAACAAGGCGTGGAAAGCTGTCTTGACAGGCTGGGTGCATCCTGTTGTTACTAAAGAAGGAGAAGCCACCACTGAGAGAAAGCCTGAGGAACAATGGTCCAAGGAGGAGGATGACCTAGCCCTTGGGAATTCTAAAGCTTTGAATGCCATCTTCTATGGAGTGGACAAGAACATCTTCAGATTGGTAAACAATTTTGAAATAGCTAAAGATGCTTGGGACATTCTCAAGACCACTCATGAAGGCACATCCAGGGTGAAGATGTCTAGACTACAACTACTCACCTCCAAGTTTGAAAACTTAAGGATGAAAGAAGAAGAGAATATTCATGAATTTCACATGAGTATCCTTGAAATTGCTAATGCCTCAGGAGCCTTGGGAGAAAAGATGACAGATGAAAAACTGGTAAGAAAAATTCTCAGGTCACTCCCCAAGAGATTTGCTATGAAGGTAACTGCCATAGAAGAGTCTCAAGACATCTCCAACATGAGGGTAGACGAGTTAATTGGCTCCCTCCAAACCTTTGATATGGGATTGATTGAGGGAACTGAAAATAAAACCAAGAGCATTGCCTTTGTTTCCAACACAGAAGAGGAAAACAGTCAAGATGTGGATAAAGAATGGGCCAATAAAGTTGCAATGCTGGGGAGACAGTTTAACAGACTGTTAAAGAAAATGGATGTCAGATCCAAGGCAAATGTCAAGAACATCTCGTCTGACATCAGTAAATCCAACAATGCTGGAAGAAAAGCAAGAGCAGATGAGAAGCCCAAAGAAGGAAAAGAGGTTCAGTGCTATGAATGTGATGGGTATGGACACATCAGGTCTGAATGTGGGACCTACCTTAAGAAACAGAAGATGAGCCTTGCTGCCACATGGTCTGATGAGAGTGACACTGAAGAGGCTGCAAATCTTGTGACTGCTTTGACAGGAAGATGTGAATCTGATGAAGAGTCAAGTGATGGTGAAGTAACCTTTGAGGAATTGGCCTCTACCTACAGAGAACTGTGTCAGAAAAGTGTTGAACTGAACAAACAGTCTTTAAATCAAGAAAAGGACATAACTCAACTTGAGAATGAGAAGGTAGAATTCTTGGAAACCATCTCCAAATTGAAAACAGAAGTTGTGGCTCTAAAGGTCAAGCTAGAAGAAGATCAACAAATTGAGAGCCAGAAGATAGTCCAACTGGAGAAAGAAAAAGCAGAACATATGGAAACTATCCTTAAGCTAAAGACTGAAGTTGTGCTCTTAAACTCAAAACTAGAAGAAACAACCAAGTATGTAAGGGTGTTGAACAATGGATCTGACTCCTTAGACAAGATTCTTCAGACTGGACAAGTCACAAGAGTCAAATCTGGATTAGGGTACCATAAAACCAAGGCTGAAAGTAGCTACATTGGCTACAAACCTCAAGCTAAACCTAAATGCAGCAAGAGTAAGAGGAGTTCCAAGATGTCACATCATATGTCACACCATCAGAAGAAAGAACAGCAAAAATACAAACACCAAAGATGGAGATGTCATTACTGTGGGAAATTTGGACACTCAAGGGCCTTCTGTTATAAACTGTATGGTTATCCTAGCCATGGGCATCAACAAATTCACTATCAACCCAGACCCAAATATTACAGGCCTATCAACAAGAAGCAATGGGTTCCTAAGACTAATGTCACAAGTCTAATGGCTCTCAAAGAAGAATGGTATTTTGATAGTGGATGCTCTAGACATATGACTGGGAACTCAGACTTGATAACTGATCTTCACCCTCATGACTTAAGCTATGTTACCTTTGGTGATGGAGCTAAAGGTGAAATAAAGGGGATAGGCAAGCTTGAATGTCCTGGAGCTCCTAAACTTGACAATATTCTTCTGGTCAAGGGATTGACTTCAAATCTAATAAGCATCAGTCAGCTAGGGGATCAAGGTCTGAGTATCATCTTCACTAAAACTGAATGTCTGATTATGAACAAAGACAGTGAAGTAATTATGAAAGGAATCAGGACCAACAACAACAACTACATGTGGAGCTCTTAAATGGATAATCCCTCTAAGATGAGTACTGTTGCAAGAAGAATCATCAAGGGAAAAGAAAAGTGTCAGGTAAGGGTGCTAATAGCTAACCCCAAGGAAGAAAAGGTCTTGATGGCACAAACACCTGAACACATGACTGGTGGTATGAAGACTGAAGTCAGTAAGAGCTTTGCTGGAACTGAGACACAAGGAACTATGTTAGTTGAAAACAACAATGCTCAACCAGGGTGGATGAAATTGCTGAGAATTATCTACAATGTCACACTCGATGCTATGACATTGTATTATGACAACCTGATTGCAAAGGACTTGCATGAGGAAAAGGGAAAATTAAGGGCGTGTTTTTTCGAGAAAGTATGGCAATTAATGTGGAGTGGAAAAGGCAAGAATAATATTGTCTGGCCAATGAAAAGAAAAAGCCACATTACTAATGAACCATCTCTTAGTATTGGAAATAGCACACTCTGCGTAAACACAATCAAAGAACCTCTGCTAGGGCAAAGAAAGTTTTCTCAGAAGTTCAACAACATGTCTCAACATCCGTCAACGTCTAGCTCAAAATCCTTTCATACTAGAACTTCCTCCATGGAATTTTTAGATGAAGATTTGATGGAAGTAACTCCTCTGCGTATGATACCAGGTAACGTTCCAAGCGCACCTTCCATGGCCAAAGCTAAGCAAGGTAACACTCCTGAAAAATCTCCTGAGGACATGCACTCTACTGATCGCATCATAAGAAACCTAGTTACTAGCATACTGAACGAAGAGCATGGAGTTAAGGACACTTTTACCCCTTTGTCCAGAAGGGAACCCTCACCTGAGGTAGAAAGCCAAGCTGAGAAAGATGATAACTCATCTAAAACAGAAAAGGAAGTAGCTGCTGAGGGTTTGTGTTCTCTTGGAAAAAACTTACCTAGTATGTCCCCTGATACGGCTCAAAACATTAAGGAAGAAGGGTCTGAGGAAGAAGATGACACGTTGGTCAGTCTTGTGAAAACAAGTGTAGCTAATAAACTGAGGAAGAGGAAGAGTATGGCTGAGATAAGGACAGGTAGGAAAAAGAAAAGGGGTGTTGGTATAGGTCCCTCCAAGACTTGGAGTAAAGAAGAGGTCAGAAAGATGAAGGAGAGTGAGAGTTCTGAATCTGATGAGGATGTCGAATATGATGTCTCAGACATTTCCCTTGTTAAAAGGAAGCCTATAAAGAAGTCTCCAAACAAAGTGGCTGCTGTTCACCTTGACAATATCTCGTTTCACGTGGAAGGTGGTGCTGCCAAATGGAAGTTTGTGACTCAAAGAAGGGTAGCAGTTGAAAGAGAATTGGGAAAAGAGGCAAGTAAAGTAAAGGAAGTCATGGAGTTAATTAAGACAGCTGGTCTTATGAAAACTGTGACTACTCTGCCTCAGTGCTATGAGGGGTTAGTCAAAGAATTCATTGTGAACATCCCTGAGGAGATATATGAAAGAAACAGCAGGAAGGGCTGCAAAGCTTTTGTAAGGGGTAAGTGTGTGAAACTATCACCTACTATCATCAACAAGTTCCTGGGGAGAGGAACTGATGAAGGGGTAGATCTAGAGGCCACAGATAATGAGATATGTAGGATGATTACAACTGGCCAAGTTAATAAATGGCCCAGTAGGAAACACCTTGCAGCTAGTAAACTAACTGCCAAGTATGCCATCTTGCATAAGATTGGTTCTGCAAATTGGGTTCCTACTAATCACATATCTACCATCTCCATTGCTCTTGGGAGGATCATTCATGCTATTGGAACAAGGGTTAACTATGATTTTGGCAAGTTCATATTTGAACAAACCATTAGACATGCTTCCACCAGTGCTGTTAAGTTGCCCATTGCATTCCCATCTATCATATGTGGGATCATCCTGAGTCAACAACCAGGAATCCTGAGTACAAGTGATATTCCAAGCAGGAGAAAGACCCCTCTATCAATTCACTATAAGCTTTTTGAGGGTAGTCATGTCAATGATGTCATGACATCTGCCAGAAGGGAGTCTACAGCAAAAGGAAGCTTGATTGACCAACTGAAAGAGACCTGCAAGGAACTGGACAATGGGATAAGGGTGGCCAAGGCAAGAAAAGAAGCTTTGGAAGATCTTATCTTTAGCCTCGAAAAGGAGGAGTTAGAGAAAGCTGGAAAGGACTCAAATATAAGATCCCAGTCCAGTTCTGAAAACTCAGAAGACTCTGAAGGTGTATCTGAAGATGAAGATGAAGGTGAAGGTGATTCTTCTTCTTCTGATTAATTGTCCCTGGCTGTTTTGAAGACTTGGAGGGGTGCTGGAAGGGATGGTGAAAGTGGATGCTGTTTGGAAGGCTTTTGTTTTGTCTGTTTTTGTTTATTTTGTGGCAGTCCTCTTGATGCCTGTTTTGTAATATTTAGGGCTCTTAAAGAGTTCCTTGGATTTGTGCATTATCTCAGCTGTCTACTGTGTATAATGTTGGTGTGTACTTCCTGAATTTTTTTTTGTTCTAACATGCTTAATGTTATAAGATCTGTTTTAACTTTCTCTGCTAGACTAATAAACATTTATTTTGTCTGATTGGTCACCTTTGGTCAATTTTGACTAAAAAGGGGGAGAAGTGCTTGATGTGGAAGTTGGTTGTGGCTGAACAGAAGTACAACCATTATTGGAAGAGGTGCACATGTGCTGATGAAGAGGTGCACAGGTGCCGATGTTATAGCAGATGTCAGTATGACATTATGGCTGGTACAGGTGCTGGAGTTACAGTAGCTGTTATTTGATGAATGCACAAATTTAGGGGGAGAAGAAGTACCCTGGTGTATTGTGCATTTGTGTGTCTTACTAGTTGCATCCATAACTAGTAATTCTGTTGATTGTTGCACAGTTTTAGGGGGAGGAGAAGTACCCTTGTGCATGTGTGTATTACTAGTAGCCATAGCTAGTAATTGTTTTGCTTCTGCTGCTGATTAAACTACTGTTTAGTGGTTTAACTGCTGATAGTTTGCCTTGTGAACAAAAAGGACAAATATATGTTTTAGCCAAAATTTGCCAAAGGGGGAGTTTGTTGATTCTAAGTGTTGGCAGCAATTTTGGTAAAACAAAGAGTGTTCACAAGATGTTATGTGTGATGTCTTAACATGAGATATCCTATGTACCTGCTGGAGTTAAAGAAGATATGCAAGCAGGATTGTTTCAGAATGCCACATACAAAGACAAGGCTTCTGATATTGGGTGTACCTGCTAGAGCTTATATGGAAGACATATGCTGCAAGATTGTTTCAGTTGACATACTCATTGTCATGGTAACTGATATGGCTGTATCTGTTATAAAAGGAAACTGGATTATGCAGGATTTTTCCAGATGTCAGACCCGATGTCATGACATCCTGTACACAGAACATTCAGTATGAATGTCTGGTGTTTTGTGATTGCACAATTGGTGGCAATCATTGGTTGATTGAAGATATGGCTAGCTGGCGCAATCTATCAGGGATATCAACCAGATTTGTTTATTTTCCAAGGAGATCTTTACAGCTGATATGAAAAGATTTAATTGGAAAATATATTTAGGGTTTTCAAGCTGTCCAATGTTTCTATAAAAAAGGACTTAGAAAACCTGATTGAACACACAACCAAGACTGAGCGAAATTTAGAGAGAGAGCTAGGGTTTGTGTCTGTAGGTCATTCAAGTCATCCATAGATGATTGAATTGGACTGATTTGT
The DNA here is from genome assembly GCF_024323335.1 of Lathyrus oleraceus. Taxonomy (NCBI): domain Eukaryota; kingdom Viridiplantae; phylum Streptophyta; class Magnoliopsida; order Fabales; family Fabaceae; genus Lathyrus; species Lathyrus oleraceus. Next base: position 201,396,412 of record NC_066583.1, read on the forward strand.
CTTCTTGATCAAAGCTTTGAAGCAAGATCAAGAGTGTGTCTTCTTGATTGAAACTGTGAAGTAAAATCAAGAATATTGTAATTGAAAAGTATTTTCTTTTCACAAGGGATTGTTGTTTAAAATCACGGGTGTGTGATTGTAAGGGAAGTGAGTGGGTTCTCATATCTAAGAGTGCTTAGGTAGAAATTGCACGGGTAGAGATTAGGTGAGAAAGACTGTAACTTGGTGAAGTGTACGGATAGTCTTTGAACTAATTTTATTTTAGTGGATTTCCTTCCTGGCTTGGTAGCCCCCAGACGTAGGTGAGTTGCACCGAACTGGGTTAACAATTGCTTGTGTTATTTGCTTTACCATTCTGTTTCTGTTTATCCATTGTTTATAACCAGATATCAGTGTCGTGACATTACCTTCGACATCTTATATCTGATACCAGAATTTCAAGAAGTAACTAGGCCAGGAGGTAATGTCATATACACTTCTTCATGTAAATCTCCACGCAAAAAGGCATTGTTAACATCTAATTGCTCTAGGTGCCAAACTTTGATTAAAGCTATATACAAAAGTACTCGAACTATGGTAATCTTAGCCACGGGAGAGAAGGTATCAAAGTAGTCTATTCCCCCATTTGTGTATAACCCTTTGCCACAAGCCTGGCTTTATATCTTTCTGTGGATCCATCTGCCCTATATTTCACCTTATAGACCCATCTGCATCCAATAGGCACCTTACCAGGTGGAAGATCCACTAACATCCAAGTATGGTTATTAGCAAGAGCATGCAATTCAACAATCATAGCATGCTTACAATATTCAAATTTGTTAGCCTGTTGAAAACTGGATGGTTCAGGATTAGAGGAAATAGAGCAACAAAAATGATGAAAATATGGAGAGCAGTTATTGTAAGACAAAATTGAAGACATGGGATAAATTTTTTTAGAGGAAGAAGAATTGGCAGAAGTAGAAAAGCAATGAGAATCAACAAGGTATGAGGGAGGATTAGAGACTCTAGTAGAATGTCTTATAGGAGGCTGATCATAATGTGGAGAATTATTATCATTATTATTAACAGGAGCAGGAGTGGGACTAATGGATAAAGAGGATGGTGGAGAGTTATGGACAGGAGAGTTAGGGCTGATATTATCATTAATGAGAAGGTTGGGAGGAGAACCTAGGTTGGGAGTATCAGGGACATCAGACAATGTATTGTCTGATGGATGCAAGGTAGGCAAGTTATTGTCTGATGGTTCAATGGGGGTTGTATCATCACATAAAGAAGGGTCAGGGTTTGTACTAACATCACAGGGAGGAGCAGAACTATGGCTATCTTGGGAATAAAGTTGAGATTTGAATGGAAAGATGTTTTCATAAAAGATAACATGTCTTGATACAAAAATACTGTGATGGGTCAAATCATATAGGATATAGCCCTTAGTTCCCTCTTTATAGCCTATAAAGACAGCCTTGCGTGTCCTAGGGTCAAACTTTTTCCTATGGGCCATAAGAGCGGTAGCATATCTTAAACATCCAAACACTTTAAGGTGAATAAGGGAGAGAGGCTCTTGGTATATAAGTTCATAAGGGCATTTTAGTTTAAGCAAAGGGGTAGGGAGTCTATTAATAACATGGATAACTTGCTACACACAAAAATTCCACATGGTTAAAGGCACATTGGATTGAAAGTGTAGGGCCCTAACTACATTAAGTATATGTTGATGTTTCCTCTCAACAATCTCATTTTGTTGAGGGGTTTCAACACAAGATTTTTGATGTAGAATGCCCTTAGCAGATATGAAACTGTGTAAGGCTAGAAATTCTGTACCATTATCATACCTCAATCATTTTATATGTTTATTAAATTGTTTCTCAACATATGCTACAAAGTTTATAAGACTATCTCTAGTTTCATATTTGGTTTTAAGAAAAATCACCCATGTGAACCTAGAAATTTTGTACCATTATCATACCTCAAGCATTTTATATGTTTATTAAATTGTTTCTCAACATATGCTACAAAGTTTATAAGACTATCTCTAGTTTCATCTTTGGTTTTAAGAAAAATCACCCATGTGAACCTAAAATGATCATCAACTAGAGTGAGAAAGTATTTGTGTCCTAACATAGAGATAGTAGAAAAAGGACCCCATAAGTCAGAATGAAGAATGTCAAAAACATCATTAGTGCAAGTAACACTATCAGGAAAGGGAAGTTTTCTTTGTTTGGCAAAATGACAAGAATCACAAGGGGAAACATTATCTTTACAAGAAACAAAAGGAAAAACTTTTGCTATGGTTTGTAAACCTTTATGAGATGGATGACCTAGCCTCATATGCCATATATCACCATCATTAGGAGATACAGAATTACAAGAAGCATGGAAAACATTGGAATGAAGGACATATAAGTCATATTGCAAGTCAGCTATACCAATCGTTTCCATGGAAGGGTTCTGCATAATAGAACAAGAGTTAGCAGTGAATTGAACAAAACAATTGTTGCTTTGAGACAATTTTGCTACAGAGATAAGATTTACATTAAAAGAGGGAATGTAAAGGATATTATGTAGTGTTAAAGATGGTGTAAGTTTGACAGAGCCAGAAATTGAAGCAGATAATTGGGAACCATTAGGTAAAGTGACAAAGATGGGAACAATATTGTGATAACTAGTAAAGGCTGAAAGATTAAAGGATATATGATCTGTAGCTCCTGTATCAAGGATTCACAAAGAAGGAGACTTACCATTGGTAGTTGAAGATAAAGAATTTAGCACAAGAGGAGATGTAGACACTGGATTAGCTGTGGAAATAGGTTTGGAATGTTGAAGCAGTGCCAAAATGTTGTTGTATTGCTCTTGAGTCAAGCCATAAGAGGGATTAGTGGAACTTGAACCTGATGCGGGTGTCTCTGATGCCTTATTGGCTATTATAGACTGTTGAGAACTGAATCCATTGCCTTTGGTCTTGTTCTTGAAGCCTGGTGGATACCCATGCTTGATGAAACAAGTATCAATGGTATGGTTATTTCTTCCACAGTGAGTACAAACACGATTTTGACCTCTTGAACTGGCTGCACCCTGATATTTTCCTCTATACGAATTGGATTTGTTTGGCTGAGCATCATGAGATAGATTCAAAGTTATGCTCTCTTCAGTGTTGCCAACAACAGGAATAACTGCAGAAATAACATTATTCATTTCTCTTTCTTGTTGAATCACCAAAGAGAAAGTCTTATCAATATGAGGTAGCGAGTTCATCATCATGATTTGGCTCTTGGAATGAGTGAATTTCTCATTCAAACCCTTAAGGAATCGAATCACATAGTCTTGATCCCTATAACAGCGAATCGATGCAGAAGCACCACAAGAACATGGAATCGCACAGGAACAAGATGGAATTGGACGATAAGTTTCCAATTTATCCCATAGAACTTTCAAATGAGTAAAATAATTGAATACATCTAAGGTACCTTGACGGAACTTGTAAAGATCTTCTTGAATGTCAGATATGTGGAAAATGTCACTATGAGAAAACCTAACCTGCAGATTCTTCCACACACCCGCAACTGTGTCAATGGATAGAACCGATCGTGCAATTGATACAGAGATTGAGCGTTGTATCCACGCAAGAACCATCGTGTTACAACGAATCCACGACGCATAAAGAACGTCTGAAACAACGGGTTTGGGAAGAGTATTGTCGATAAATTTGTCTTTGTTCTTGGAGATTAACGTGATTTGCATTGAACGAGACCATGTGTGGTAATTTTTGTCATCGAGCAGTGAAGAAACGAGAACAAGAGCCAGATTCTTGTTTGGATGCAGATAATAGGGATTAACAGAATTGGTAGTGAAATCCGTAAAGCTCTGTGCAGCCATTGTTGCAGAGAAAGAGCAAGAAGGAAGAAAGGTGAAGAACAATGGCTACTAGAGTTGGGATAACTCTGATACCATGTCGATGAAACGAATGTTCAGCATGAGGAAAAGATGAAAATACAGTTAAGTATTCATCAAGAGGAAGTTAGTTACATTCAAGAAGAAGAAGAAGCTATTGAAAATACTGTTTCATTGATATTTTAAATAATGATTACAACTTGGTTTATATATACACAAAATAGTGCTATGTACTGTAAGCTAAGGTGTGTCCTATGTACAATATAATATGCTATCTCTAATAAATAGTAAGAATATACTAATCCTATAAGGATATAAAGAGAATGATATATATTTAATATGAATGTGATGATTATGCATATGAGAAGCTCACCTCAGAGTTTCCTTAAGAATTGAAAGATTGTGAGTCAGAATTTTTGGATTGATCTATATTTAACATCAATCAAATGAGTAGGTCTCTGACATTGTTCATTTTAGAGTGTCATTCAGAATTAAAATGAATAAAATAATGCATTATTTTTTCCTCTTTAATTCATAAAACGTGCAATAACATTATTGTTAGTTAAATATAATAATGTTTGCACATGTATATGGAAACACTTGTGTATATGGTTGAAGGGATCAAGTGTATATATATATATATATATATATATATATATATATATATATATATATATATATTATATATATATATATATATATATATATATATATATATATATATATATATATATATATTAATGATTATATTTTTCAGAGTTAAAATTTAGAATTGTATTATATACGTTACATCCTATGTTTTACCTTTAAATATAAGTGTAAAACTTTAAAGTTTAGTATAGTTTTGATTTTTTACTCAAATTTAGCATAGTGTAGTATCTTAATCCGCTTAAAATGGTATTTAATATTAAGATATTTAAATAAATAATCTAATATACTAACAAGTTAATATAGTTACCACATTAAACTCCATTTACAAATAATACAAATGCGCTAAATGATGTTGAGGTAATTTATGTGATCCAAGGAAATCATGATCATATGCAATATAATCATTTTTCCTTTTTGATACTCTAATCTTTATGATCTCGTTTGTTTGATGAAACATGTTAGTATAATTTTGATTGATTATATGATTTATAGTACTACATTTTTCTTCTTCTTTAAGATTATTGATATTTTTTGAATTGTAGGTTTCATACAAATATTAAGACTTGTTTTCATATTATAGAAATCGGGCATACCCATGTCATATTAGAATGCTATGTTTTTGTTAGAAATGACAAGAGCAATATGTTATAGACCCGTATTAGGGGATAAAAAGACTCTGATACAACCTCTACTAGGAGGGAGCATGTGTGTAATATACTTGCCCATATTACTGGATCATCTGAGCCATAACCTCAACCTTTTGAAGTTAAATTGCATAAGGTTTAAGTGGAGTGACCAAAGGTTGAGGTGTGTGATATGTAGATTCCCATGGAGTAGAAAGGTAAGCTAGAGGTTAGCAAGAAGGCTCTTATGATCGATATGTATTGTGTCGTCAATGGGAACAAGTTTCTAGAGATATCCGAGATGGAGGTATATGTCTCCCCGTGAACCTTTTTTGTACAATTTATATTTCACTATTGTTTTATTTTTCATATCTAATTTATTTTATTATTTTATCAAACCTTAGATGGCACTTGAAATGCATAAAGAATTGGCAGAGGATCATCCCTATGAATACTAGAAGAGGTGGACTAGCCAACCTCATCACCATCAGGTTCAACATATTTTATCGTAGCTTATTGACAACCTTCTCAAAAAGGTGGCAAGAGGAGAGGAGCATATTCCACCTTCCAGTTAGGGAGATGACAGTGACACTTGGTGAGGTATCATGTCTTTTGTATCTACCCATCCAAATAGGTCTCTTTTACCACATGATTGTTAAAAAAGAGGAATGAGTAGAGTTTTTAGTTGATATTGTCATACCTCAAAACTTACCCTACTTTTTTTATTCAATTCTTGTGGCTTATGGTTTTGTTCATTTGCATACTTTTTTTTCTTCTATTTTGACCATGCATTCATTGGCATTTGCATATGGTAACAAATTTATGCCAAAGATTTGGTGATAATGGATTTAATCGGTTTAAATGGATTTTTAAGGTGAATATTATTTGGTAATTATTCGGGTTTATTTCCCGCATTATCTGTGGTGGGAATCATCTATTTATTTGAGATTAATGGTTATCAGGGGGTCTCTTTATTTGAGATTAATGGTTATCAGGGGGGATTGAAATGATAATCACTTAATTCAGATGTTTGCTTGGATTCAAAGGAAAGGGCAAAGTTGGAATAAAATGAATATTTTACTCATTTATTGGAAAATATCACTTCTCAAAAGTACTAAATGTCATGGGTTAAGCCACTCAAAATTCAAGCCAAAAATGGTAGAAAAATCAAGGCAAATGCATGAAAATTCAAGTTAATTACTAGTGACTATTTGCCTTACATCCTAACTTGGTACTTTTGTTAAACTTCAACATCATTGGTCTCTAACTACCATTAACTACTTATTTCTCCACAAACCATTCATTTACCTAACTACCTTTAACTACTATAACTTCCAAACTAACACAAAACTTCCAAACAAACACAAATCTCAACTTCCATTTTTTTCACTCAAACCTAGCCACTCTTAACTATTAATCATATGGTTGAAATTAGTGATATGCAACTTGAGCTTAAATTAATTTCTAAACATTGATAAAACCAATTACTTGGATCACAATCCAAGGATGATCATTCACCTACCAATTCTATATAAACATGTTATTTCTCGTAATTTTGGCCTTAGCTAATATCACTAACCTAACTTAGAAAGTTCACAATTAACCATTATTTTTTTACCATTTTTTTCTATTCTCTCTCAATATTCATCTTCTCTCTCATCCCCACTAAAGTTCATTTCCATCACCATTTATAATTTCACATTCAAATTCTAAAATGGTGGAACTTAGCCATCAACAATTTCTATATTATCATCAATAATTCAAGCATTATCATCAAAAATCATCCATCAACAATTTCTACATTATCATCAACAATCATCATATAAAGTTTATCAAAATTTATCAACAATCATCATTCAAGATTCATCAATTCAAGATTATTCATCAATACTCTACATTCATGATTCATCTTCTAAATTCATTCATCATCAAAAATAATTATCAAAGTTTAGAAGTTAATTGGATTAATGGAGCTTATTCTTGAAGTATTTCAGGTTTCTTTTCGGCACTCCGATTTTTCAACGCTAACCGAAGCAAATCTCCGCTCCGCCGGTAATCCTTTATCTCTTCCACATTCTTTCCATGAATTATTGAATATTGTTGGTTGATTTATCTTAAGCTACTGTTTTGGAATTGCTTATTGGATAATCACTTATTTTTACATAAGACACATAAACTTGAAAAATAGTGATTTTTAATTCTTAACTATTAATAACATGTGAATATACCATTTGAATCGATTTTCCGCGCTGATCGTGAATATATAACTAGTTTTTCGTTCCGATGCATATTTTAGTCAAACCGACTCATTCTTCAATCAAAATTTTTGCCTACTTTTTACTTTTTTCGGTATAATTCGTAACTTTATCGCATTTGTAATATATATTTGATTTCTTTGTGAAATTATGATTTCAACGATATATTAATTTGTTGAATTTAGTTCCATTAACCATTACCAAAAACTTGTCCAAAGGTGATATTTTTCTCCACATTACTACTATTTTGTTACTGCCATTTCATATTTCTTACTGCATGTTCAAATTTTTTATTCCAATTATTTCTATTGTTTTTATATTGATACATATGATATGATGCTAATAATGCTACCTATTATGTCTTCACCATTTTAGTGCTATACATTTCTTTTTCCTAAATATACTCTTATGAGTTTTAGTTTTACACATGCTGCTTTATCTTGTTTTTCTCTTTTTCTTATTTTTTCTTTTTTCCATTTTTTTAAATACAATAATTTTAACTTTATATTTCAATTGGTAATTATTTCAAGTTAAGATTATCATTATTTTAATATAAAATTCTATGCATATTCTGTTAAAAAAATTCACCAGGTTTAAGCCCCATTATTTTTTTCATTAGTCTTTCTTTTTATAAGACATTAATTTTAGTATAGGATAAAAGGTAGTGAATAATATACTTTAGTTTTGGTTAGATATACTTACATATACATTAGTTTTAATTAACATAACACTTAGTTAACTAGTTTAATAAATATAATCATTAGTTATCTAGTCTAATAAATATATACATTAGTTATTTTGTTTCATAAATATTAATAATTAATTTTAGCTTAGAAAATTAACACATTCGCCTTAGCTTAAAAAATTCATACATTAACTTATTTAACTTAAAGCAAACACTAGTTATCTAGTTAGAAAAATAAACATTAATATTAATTTAGTGAAACTACTAGGATTAATTTCTCTTTTAATTAGTTTTAGTGATTGTCAAAAATGCTAGAAGTAGAATCAATGTGTTAGTTAATTATTTTTGACTAATTGATAAATCTTCTTTTGGTTCATGTAATTAATTAATTAAACCTTTAATTAATTATTTTGTTAATTCATGGTTTAATTTCCCTTGATTGATTCAATTATTTGGTCAAATATACTTTGATCAAGTGATTAGATTAATAACTTTAGGACCTTTTAATATGACTTTCTCATGAATAATCGCATGCTCCCTTGGGATTAATTTTGACTTAGGATTTTAATTAGTTTTAAATCAAGTATTGATTAACAATTGCATGCTCCCTTAGGTGTAGCCTTTGAATTAGATTCTGACCTTTAGATTATGATTAATCATAAATTCAAAACTAATACAAACCCTCGATTCAAGTTGATCAAAAGCAATTTTGGTCAACTAAATCCTTTGATCTTGTATAATCCTGCAGTCTGATTGGAGTGACCAAAAGATCCTTGGTCACTTGATAAGACTTTTTTCTGTAAGTTGTAGAGATCGAAGCCTTAAGTCAGACACTCAATCAAGACATCCCCAGTCATACCAAGTCGTGGATCATACAAGGCACATCAAAGATGGTTCTTCAAGAGCTTGTTAAATCAAAGTTAGAATTGTGTGACATGATCCTTAAGCAACAGAGAAGGAATGAGACTAGAAAATTCATACCCCCATTCTGAATATCTTTGGGTACGGGACGAATGACCCAGTTGCTCATCACATTCACTTCTATTCACAGACTTTAGCACAATTAAAATCATACGATTGACAAGTCTCTCCCTTCACAAAGTAACAATGCAACAAGTAAAGGACTTCACCAACAACTTATCAATCATGATTCAAGTTGTACGACACGAGCCTTAAGAAATAGATAATAAATGAGAGTGGAGGATTCCATTAACTCATTCTGAATATCTTTGGGTACGGGACGCTTGACCCAGTTGCTCATTGTATTCACCTCTATTCATAGACTTTAGTGTATTCTCCTTCAGCAACTTGAAAGTTAGGATGAGAATTACATTCCACGAGCCTTAAGTAGTAAAGAAGGAATGAGACTGGAGCTTTCATACACTCATTTTGGATATCTTTGGGTGTGGGACGTTTGACCCGTTGCTTATCGTATCCACATTTACTCATAGACTTTAGTGTGGTTCTTATCCAATAACTATCAAGTCTATTACACTCTTCCTTCAATCATCATATCACTCCTCTTGCCTCCTTAATCACCTTATTTTTAGCCCTAGTGGGCTGAACTACGAAAGCTCTGATTTCCTTATTGCATTATAAGGATACATAGGCAGAAGAATTCAGACTCTCCGCGAGCTACCCTATTTATTGATCCTACCTTATTTATAATCTTATCTTATTTATTAACCATTCATTCTTATTCAATCCATATCATCTTTTTGAGATCAAATACATTTTTCCTTAGATTCCATAATCAATGCTTTCTTTTGAACCAAGAGATGTTTGTGTTGTGAAACCAAACACTTAATTCTCTTTGTTTCTGGTTATGACATTAATGGGTATGCGTAGGTCCCTCCACATCCTAGTCAATACCTCTTTTGCTCTTCGGTTGAAAGTTTATTCCTTCATGGATCCAACATACTATTCTTCTTTGATCTCAAATTGTTTATTCCCCAGAAAGTGATATATTCTTACTGAAGGAGAAGAGCGATCCAAAACGCAGCGGAATTTAACAAATTTCTCCTTTAGTGATCCTTACGAGTGGGCATGATCAGTGATAGAATCGTTACCTCTTGTGGCGATTGTAACCTTTGATGCAGATCTACGGAGTGATCACGAACGTTGAACGATGAAAATGCCTCTACTCAGTCCACACGAACGAATTCCTTCAATCTCAGTGCTAACTTCTACGAATGAAGGCTTTGAGTGAGAGAGAGAAAAGAAATAGCAACTGCACAAATGCTTCTGCATAAGGGTTCTATTTATGGAACCACTTGTGTGGGATGCAAGCTAAAAAGCCCACTTAAGTGTATGTGGCCCATATCTTATAATATGCCAAAATCACTTAAGCGCGTGGCACCTTACCATATTTCGTATTCTACTTAGGTACACCGTACCTTACGATGTTCTACAATTCACTTAAGTGCACCGTACCTTACGGTGCTCCTTAGTTACTCTATCTCTCATCAATTCGTCCTTTTGTGTGTGACCCTATAGGTTATGTGATCATGTATTTAACACAATAAACAGTGAGCGGTATCTAGCAACACATCACTGCTACCCAAGACACGAAAATGTCATGTGATCTGACAAATCCTTTTGTGATAATACTTATGTGTACAATTACCCTTTTGCCCTTATGTCTATATTGAACACAAGGCATATACCGTGTCATCCTTGTCCAGTTCAATATTGGGCCCATAGACATTTATCCTGTTACGCAGGATGGGCAAATTCCATCTAGGTCACTCATGTCCCTTAGCATGCTTCGTGGAGTACCCATCAACTGTCTTTATGGTCATACAGTTACGGACAATGTTTGATCAGCAATAAGGCACTCGACTCTACATCTAGGGTCCATAGTGGTTTCAGGTCGAAGGGTGGTATACACCATTATCACCATGAGAAGAACTTATGACACTTTGCATAACATTCTATATAGTATTCTCATAGCGGGTCAATCCAGTATAAATATTACTCTTAATATTCATACCTATGTTTAAGACTTGATATTACAATTATCCCATCGTTTCCATAGCGGATCATTTCCAACTCTTGCTTCTGAACATATATAATCTTATTATAATTTGTTTAGTTAAGTTTGACCCATTGTTTTAGCAATTGGATATTACAATTATCCCATCGCACCTTACTAATATAGAACATGCACCTCAAGTAGGCGAAACCTACATTATCAGATACTAGTCTTGATGAGTGCTAAAACTTGGAAAGCATAAAGTTTATATTTAATTTGAGGGAATTTGCAATTATTCTGATCTCATCGGCTTATTTATCATATAAATCATCTCTCACATGCATCAACATACATTCACATGCATCAACATACATAATGAAACAAATATGGCCCCTAGCGCAATTGTTCTCATAAGCCAATGAGAGAACCTAAGCTAATCTAATAACGATCTAAGCTTCTCGAAGCAAGATCTTCAAGGTTGTCCTCCTTTGATATTGTATTCTTCTCTTTCTTCATAACATTACATTACATAAAAGAAACTCGTTTTACATACGAGGGAGTGAGATGAGAAAAGAAGTTACATTAAGAGATTAAAAGAGAGGCACGACACGCAGGTCGTATTTTAAAATCCCAAAACAAAATAAAGGAAAACTAAGGCCATAACCGATCACCACAAGACAATAATAATAAACACATTATTATTATTAATTTAAATTCTTTTAATTAATTAAAACCAAATTAAATTTCGGTGATCGATCACACTACGCAGAGTTAGCCGAGGGTTCCGCTGACTCAAAATTTTAATGAACAATTCATTTGAAATTGACGCCATTTTTCGCATCAACACTTGATACTTTAAAGCACAACTCTTGCGCAGTCACAACCCTAATCACATAACTCTTTGACAGCACAACCCTTGTGCCGTCATGAACCCTAATGCACCAATTTCAGACCGTCAAACACACCTCGATTGTTAATTCAGTATGATTGATCAACACGTCATTGCTTCACCATACTAATGTCGGATCAAGAAGCAAATGGCCATTGATCGCTCAAAGGAAAACAACCATTAAGTGTTTGAATGAACGAAACAGACACAGTATATCATATATACTGTATTTTACATCAGGATTACTTATATCATATATATAACTTGATCGATCTCAATTGCGTAACCTATGGATAATCGATGTATCGATGCTTCACTATACTAACATCAAATTCCGAAGCATAGTCAACATCAATCATCCAAATCGTACACACATGATGCCAAATTTAATTACCCGTTTATTCTTTGATTCATTTTGTCTTTTAATCGTATTAATACAGAAAATACAGAAAATAAACAGCTATCAGATGCATGGTTTCGTAAGTGGCTCTGATACCACTGAAGGAGAAGAGCAATCCAAAACACAATGGAATTAAAAAAAATTCTCCTTTAGTGATCCTTACGAATGGGCATGAGCAGTGATAGAATCGTTATCTCTTGTGGCGATTGTAACCTTTGATGTAGATCTACGGAGTGATCACGAACGTTGAACGATGACAACGCCTCTACTCAGTCCACACGAACAGATTCCTTCAATCTCAGTGCTAGCTGCTACGAATGAAGGCTTTGAGTGAGAGAGAGAGAGAGAGAGAGAAACGAAATTGCAACTGCACAAATGCTTCTACACAAGGGTTCTATTTATAGAACCACTTGTATGGGCAGCAAGCTAAAAAATCCACTTAAGTGTATGTGGCCCATATCTTATAATATGCCAAAATCACTTAAGCACGTGGTACCTTACCATATTTTGTATTCTACTTAAGCACACCGTACCTTACGATGTTCTACAATTCACTTAAGTGCACTGTACCTTATGGTGTTCCTTAGTTACTCTATCTTTCATTAATCTGTCCTTTTGTGTGTGACCCTGTAGGTTTTCGCGGCATTGACAATTATATTAAATCACGTATTTAACATAATAAATAGTGAGCGGTATCTAGCAATACATCATTGCTACCCAAGACACGAAAATGTCATGTGATTTGACAAATCTTTTTGTGATAATACTTATGTGTACAATTACCTTTTTGCCCTTATGTCTATATTGAACACAAGGCATAGACCGTGTCATCCTTGTCCAGTTCAATATTGGGCCCATAGACATTTATCCTATTACGCAGGATGGGCAAACGCCATCTAGGTCACTCATGTCCCTCAGCATGCTTCGTGGAGTACCCATCAACTGTCTTTATGGTCATCCAATTACGGACAACGTTTGATCAGCAATAAGGCACTCGACTCTACATCTAGGGTCCATAGTGGTTTCAGGTCAAAGGGTGGTATACACCATTATCACCATGAGAATAACTTATGACACTTTGCATAACATTCTATATAGTATTCTCATAGCGGGTCAATCCAGTATAAATATTACTCTTAATATTCATACCTATGTTTAAGACTTGATAACTCTTTATCCATGATCCATGAGATGTGATCATCAGTCTATATACATAATAGTCTTAATGCTTTAATGTTATCCCACTTCACAATAAAGCTTGACTACAGATACTTTAAGAATAATGTCCTTATGTTTAATGTGATCTCATGATTAAGTCACACTTGATACATTAAACGAACTAGCTATTCTAGGGACTTTATTAAACAAACATGATAAAGAAAAAGCCTTTTATTATTAATAAATAATTCGATACAAGTACCAAAAGTATTGGCCTCTAGGGCTTACACCAACACTTCCTTGCACCCAACGATACTTTCTTGTGGGCCTCATACTCATCCTTTTAGGACATTTGTCCATCTTGTGAACCAAGAGTCGTTTGGCTTGTACCCAAACATCTAATTCATTCTTTTTGGTAAGACAATATAATGGGTATGTGTAGGTCCCTTCACGTCTTAGTATGTACATTTTCACTATTGGGTTCAAAGCCAGTTTACCTTATGAGTTCCCATTTTACCATTTTGTTGGTATAAGTTACCTTTCCTCATCAGTGCTATCATACTCTATAAGTTGTCTGTCTTGTTAATCCTAGTTGTTTAGACAAACACTTATTTATCTCTCTTCTTGTTTTCGTAGTTCCACGAACTACGATTGCTCTGACTTTATCATTGTATAGTGAGAATATGTAGGCACGAGGATACGAATCCTTGGCGAGCATACTCCTAATTATTTCCCTTTCCGCCTTAGGGCATCATTCATATCTTCCATGATCCATTATCCACCCTCGATCATAAACCGTTCACCCTTGTGACATACCATTTCTTTGAAATCAGATACACTTTCTTTGGATATCCATATACATCTTTTTAGGAGGCATAGTGAAAAGTCTGCATTCGTGCCTATAGTTGTTTGGATTGTCCCCAGACATTTAATTCTTCATTTTCGGCCAACCATACAGTGATACCATGTCATAGACCCCTCACTTGTGGACCATGCCACCTTGACCTCTATGGTACAAATTCTATTTATCCTATGGATTCCAATACACCTTTACTTTTGGTTTCAAAATACACTTCCTCAGTCACTTGTTATCAAACATTTCACTTCTGTGACTTTAGTCGCTTCGTTCTGTTCATCCCCATGATACATTCATACTCTACCTTCATTCACTTCATGTGATATACCTTATTCTTTGAGCCAAATACACCATACCTTTTTTCTCCATCTTGTATCTATTTATGAACCAAGAGCATATTTGTTTGTCTTGTCAGACCTTGTAGCTTAAACAAACATCTCCTTACTTACCTTGCAGCCGTATTCAGGAAACCCTTCCTTTTCGGTTATTCCAATATAGTGATACCGTGTCTTAGACCCCTTACTTGTTGATTCATAACAGTTTACTCTTTGGTTCATGCTTTCACCCTTGTTGAAGTTCAAAAACACTACCCTTTGATTTAAACCATACTTTGATCACAATTTGTTTCATCTCCCACCATTAGTTCTTTGAACTACGGAGCTCTGAATTCCTCATTGCACTATGAGGATACGTAGGCATGAGGGCCCTAATCCTCACCGAGCACTTTATCTATTCCTTTTCCTTTCCCTTTATTCATTTGCGAGTAATCTTTAGATACCACACCTATTCAAGCGAGAACAATCAAAATGGTTCTCATGGAGTACCCTGGATGTTTGGGGTGCTAATACCTTCCCCTTGCATAACCGACTTTCTTACCCAGCATATCTCTTCCCCGGGTTTTATCGATATTTTCCCTTTCCTTCGGGAATAAATAAAATTCGATGGCGATTCTGTTGTATGTTTGAGTGTGCGATGCGTTCGGATATATTTCTGCTAGCTTCAGATATCATATGACCCGAGGAAGCCCCTTAAAGAATTTAAAACTATTATAGGGTTATACACGGTTCATATTCCTCAAAGATTAGTTTGCGATACACGTGTTACCTACCAGTTTCATGAAGGAGGAATATGATTTAGAGGATTATATGCACAAACAGTTTTCCACCATGATGTATCTCCAGTTTCTGATGGGCTCGGTCATTTTTACAAACAAAAGAGCCACCTACATCCACCTGGTATATCTTATATTTTTTATATATCTATAGATGGTGGATAAGTAAGCCTGGTGGATAGAAAACATAGGTTTACTTGTATATGGAGTTGAATGCCACGACAAAGAACATAAAAAAGAAGTTAGAAGGACATATGGCAATACTTCAAGTAATATATCAATGTAACTATTTGATTAATTATTTAAATTTAATTAGTATACAATATTTTTTTTAATTATTAGTAAATGTTGTTAATACATGGATATATCACCATTTTACAAGTATTTATGGATGAGAGTTTGACCTGATGTAAACAGAGATTGAGCCTTGTGCTAACACCTTTATTTTGATGAAGGTAAGTTCTATTATAGATTCAAATAGAGATGTCATATATTACCTACTACTACATGTTATGATGTTCGTGAACTACACACCTCACTGAGTCACACGCCCACTAGATGATATTTACTTCTTTTCTAGTTAGATTAGATGCAAATTACGTAAGGTTTGGTATCTTCCTAAGTGAGTCTTGCGTAAGTTAAAGTACATGCAAGATATTTCCAAAAAGCATATCTTATTAAAGCATATAGCCTCTGCTTCATATGCCGACTCTTCAGGTCAACACATAGGGAGCACATAACATTCATAGGTCGACACATGATCTTAGACAAGCCAACTTATGCATCGAACATGTCGACACATAACTTTCATAGGTCGACCTATGCGATGTATTTTTTTTCAAAAATTCGTATTTTTCTCAAGTCCTTTGCATTCCTTTTTGCCCTAAATCACACATGCATATAAATACTTCATACATGCATCATTCTCTGGTAAAGTTTCTAGAGTGAGTAAAACCTACATGAATCCAAGATTTCAAAGCATTCTTATCATCTTCAACTCCATCTATGCATATAGACAATCAAATTACACATAATCTTTTTTTGATTGGGTGTCATCTAAATTAGGGTTGATAACGTCCAATTAGGTTTGTTGTGCCAAGAATATTGGTTTGAGAACTTTGAGGGATTCAAATCAGAAAACTGAATTGAAGTTTTCCTTCAAGATCTCTTAGGGTTTGGACAAAATTTAAAATTCAGATCTGATCGAGGGAATCCTTTGGATAAAGGGTGCCTTGTAAGGGAGTAGCGAGAGACGGTGGATCGTGTTGGCAAATCTTGGGTTTCAACAAGTGTGCGCTTGAGATTAATTCAACTGGGTGAAAGCCTTGGGACAAGGAGTGCCTTGCAAGGAATTATCAAGA